>NC_043002.1:72745710-72955710 GCF_006345805.1 Octopus sinensis
AGTAGCAAATCTCTCCAGTCAGGGTTTGATCACAGTTACCAGCAGCTTCACATAGCAGCCTGAGTTGAGCCTAAGGCTCTGTTCTAAGACATGGACATGAATTTAGGTGCGCAGATGCAATCAGTTGTGTACCTTCTTGCTGGCTATAGCTTTGTAGTCTCTTTGTTGCAGCTGCCCATGTCATATCTTGCATCCTTTAAAGTGTTCACAGAGCATTGGACAGCAGTCACAATGTTCGCACTTCGATACCTAGCACAAATCATCATGATGCAGGTAACTCTTTTCCATTATTCAAGTGGCTTCCAGTCCACCACTACCATCATCATCATCATCATCATCGTTTAACATCCATTTTCCATGCTAGCATGGGTTGGATGGTTCAACCGGGGTCTGGGAAGCCAAGAGGCTGCAGCAAGCTCCAGTCTGATCTGGCAGTGTTTCTACAGCTGGATGCCCTTCCTAATGCTAACCACATCATGAGTGTAGTGGGTGCTTTTTACATGCCACCGGCAATAAATGGCAGCACAAGTTTTGTAAACATACATACTGTTTTGGGCAAGTTTTGAGCCTACATTGAGTGCATTGGACACAAGGAGATTTTTAAAGCCATTTTGGGGTAAAAAAGGTGCGTCAAATAGGCCATCAAATACAGTATATATATACATATATATATATATACTAGCAGTATTGCCCGGCTCAACGGGGATTTCAGAGTAGAGTTTCAGGGAGTCGCTGGCGATGTATCGTGATGATCAAAAATCCGGCCTGCTAAAATTTGGTTAAAGTGATTCAAACTGCAGACTCAACGCAAAATGGTCACATTTAATTCAAAGCATTAAAAATGTTTTGAAAACAATTGGTATGTGTTCACAAAGTCCAAACGATTAATACGAAAAAACCCTCCAGGCTACATCCCAAAAATTCATTTCTTTGCCGAATTTCTACAATGTTTACAGCGATTTGTTTTTATATCTTCATTTTTTATTTTTCATGCAATTTACACATTGCTTGCACGCGTGGTGAACACAGTTCACGTCAAACAGCTGACTGAGTAAAGTTCACTATTCAATGCATGGGATAAACAAACACATTATCGATTTTTGCACTTGTGAGATGAATTTCGGAACAGAAATAGCGCAGTTCAATTTTCATTCGCCTAAACTTTAAGTGACCCATTTTTGGTGGTTCTACGATTTGTTGGCTAGGAGATGTGCCAGGAAGTTAAACACACAGACACACAAGTTGAGTTTTATATATATAGATATATATCTGTGTGTGTGGAGGCACATGGCCTAGTGGTTAGAGCAGCGGACTCGTGGTCGCAGGATTAAATCTCAGACCAGGCGATGTGTGTATTTATGAGCGAAAACACCTAAACTCCAACCAGCTCTGGCAGAAGGTAATGGCAAACTTCTGCTGACTCTTTCGTCACAACTTTCTCTCACTCTTTCCTCCTGCATCTAGCAGCTCACCTGCAACAGACCAGCATCCCATCCAGGTGGGGAACCTATATGCCAAGAAACCAGGAAACCAGCCCTTATGAGCCAGGCATGGCTCGAGAACGAACAAACGATATATACATACATATATATATATATATACATACACACACACATATACCCACATATATATACATATGTATGTATGTGTGAGTATATACATACACACACACAGCCCTCAGGCAAAATTGATCCTGTCGAAATATCCAACCCATGCCAGCATGGAACATAGACATTAAACAATGATAATTATATTTATATATATATATATATATATATATGTGTGTGTGTGTGTGTAAAATACAAAATGGGACAAGAATGCAAAACATCCAGACAACTAGGTGATACAAAAAGGGACAACAAAACATCCAGATAGACAATACAAAAAAACAAGGACAGGTCATTCGAAGCCTTTTATCCTCAGTCAAGAACCGGATCATCCTCGCAATTTCGGCTGATTAATCTTGAGATTGCTCCAATCTGGCCAGCCCCAAGGAAAAACTAAGCTCAGAGTGTTAGATTCCTTGGAAAAAAAAGCGTCGAATGTATATGAAAACAAGGACAGAAAAACAAACGATGTTACACGAATATAGATACAAAAATACAATAATAATAATAATAACAGGACATAACAACAGGCGTCTTTCGACTGGGGATATATATGTATCTCAGTAATAACAATAAAGTTAGCCTGAAGAAACAAAGGAATTGTTCCTTAATTTATTTATACACAAGTGGAAGAGGAAGGCAGACTATATTCAGTGGAAGTTTTAGCGTCTTTGGGTCAGTATTGAGCTGTGGTTTGCTACAACACAATCAACTAAGTCTATATATTGTTATCATGGTTATCATTTAGTTTTATGTTATTTATTTTACTGTTGTTTTAATGCTTTTCGGTCATTGGACTGTGGCCACTGTGAGGCACGATTGATTATATTGATCTCAATGTTAATGTCAGTCAGATATTTAGTGTATCGATTTCTCTTTGTCAATACAAATATATGTGCAAATACACACACGTAAACATACATATGCATACACATGTACACACACACATATATATGAATATACACATGCAAACTCACACACGCACATATAAATACACGTCTGTCCTACATGTACGTTTTGTAGTACTCAATGCATTTTTCATTTATGGAATAACTGAACGCCACGCATCCCGACTTTTGTTATACATAAATTATACACATACAGGTGCAGGAGCGGCTGTGTGGTAAGTAGCTTGCAAACCAACCACATGGTTCCGGGTTCAGTCCCACTGCGTGGCATCTTGGGAAGTGTCTTCTGCTATAGCCCCGGGCCGACCAATGCCTTGTGAGTGGATTTGGTAGACGGAAACTGAAAGAAGCCTGTCGTATATATGTATGTATGCATGTGTGTTTGTGTGTCTGTGTTTGTCCCCCTAGCATTGCTTGACAACTGATGCTGGTGTGTTTACGTCCCCGTTATTTAGCGGTTCGGCAAAAGAGGCCGATAGAATAAGTACTGGGCTTACAAAGAATAAATCCCGGGGTCGATTTGCTCAACTAAAGGCGGTGCTCCAGCATGGCCGCAGTCAAATGACTGAAACAAGTAAAAGACAGAAAAAGTACATACATTCTCCCCTACTTTTTGTTAGGGTGTCCTAAGTTGAGATATACTCAGTTAGTTTTGTTGCCTTTTTAGCGCTGTTGTCTATTTATTGACTAGAAAATATTAAATTTATTGAAAAGGGATTTAAGCAAAAACGAAATTTACTTATTTTTAAGAGGATTCAAATTTACTCCTGCACTAATCTTAAATATAACTGTGATGAAAGCAGACATTCAAAACTTTAGCCAATGCCTCCACCTAACAAAAATTCTTAAACGACAGCAAAGATGAAAAGGACAATTCATTTGTCATGAATATATCCAGTTTTACTCTGCATAAAGGAAGAGATGAACATTTGGCTACTTACAGTGATATGATATCAAAATTCACCATTAGCAGCCATAAATGTAAATAGAACCTTCAGAAAGAAGATAAAAAAGCTGTACAAAAATTGGAGAATGATACTAATTGAAACCAATAAGGAACAGGGCAATTATCATTATGGATACAGAATATTACAAAGGAAAACTACTTGAACAATTAATGGGTAGTAACTGCTGCAAAGAAGAGACGAGAAACCTGGGGAAAACAACTATAAAGTAATGAAATCAGCTCATTAACCCTTTAGCATTTAAACCAACATCTGGCCATGATATTCTATCTGTTTAATGTTCAAACTGACCACATCCAACCTCTCGCACTTACCCTATAATGTCATTCTAAAAATAAACTATCACATCATTGAAATTTTGAAGCTTCAAGATAATGCATGATTAATTCAAAATAACAAGAATAAATAAGCAGTACTTTTGACAGAGTAATCTAAATGTTAAAGGGTTAAACCAACTTATGCTCAAGCTCCTTTCACAGAGAAAGAAATTGACAATGTTTGTAATTTCAAAAGTAAAGCAAGCAGGTTTTACAGATTGCCCGAAGCTCATGAGGGCTTGAAAATGCAGGAAGCTGTAAATGAACAAAATAACTAAGACACTGAAACACTGAGAACAACAATGATAGGACCACAATCATCAACACAACACCTATGTCACCTAATAGATTTAAGCTACTCTCACCAAAGAGCCCAAGCTACATATGTGATAAAATGGACTTCCTTAAATACATACCATCAATGGTCCCAAAGTGCACCATTTTAACAAACTTTAACGTCACTAGTCTCTGTGCCAATATACCAGACATTAGGAGGCTTAACAACAGTGAAATATTGGGTAGAAGGCATAGAGACATGATTAACGAACACTTCATAACAGATTTCATCATCAAAGCTCCACAATTAAGATCAGAAGAAAACACCTTTAGCTCTGATGGCAAAACCACTTGCATCAAAGCAAAGCTCCCAATCCTTTTGCAAAATACAAAAATGAAAGATTTAATCAACAAAAATCCAATTATTAACAAAAAGTGTTGAGGAACTTTTTGCCAAAGCAATATTCACTTTGGAAAATACTTCAAAGTTTTCTGTAAAAACCTGTGGAAATAACAGATATAATACTTGCAGCAGCAATTACAAATTGGAAACTGGTTCAGAAGTGGACAATCCTTTATATATTGCATCAACTGTTCCAAATACAAGAAAAATCATATTCACTAGACTGGAAATTCTTTGTCTGAATGGATTAGGATACATGTGCAACAAATATGTAGCCCAAAACTAAAAATAATCTCTCAAAACATTTTGAAATTTGCCAGAACGAACTTAAGATGTTTCCCATCAGCAAATGCTTTTGAGATGATTTGACATATCATTTAGAAATGGAGAAGCACCCAAAATAATGTGACCAAAAAGAAAAAAAAATATATTCGTCTTCAAAAATTCTTATAGCATGAAAATACTACTCATTACTGTTTAACTATCTTAATATTTTGTTTGTTTGTAGCCACTTCAACACGACTGTCTGTTTGAATGGACTTTGCTGCAATTTTTTAACCGTAGTATTTTTTACTATTTTTTATAAATTCTGTACACTACAAGCAAATATTTATATGCATATGTGTGCATGTTGGTAATTATGACATATATATATATATGTGTGTGTGTTGGTATATATATATATATATGTGTGTGTGTGTTGGTATATATATATATATATATATGCATTTTTATGAATGCGTTTTGTACATATGTTTAAATGTATATGTCCAAGTGCATGCATATATATATATATATATATATAAAGTTAATCCAAACAAGAAAGCACAAAAAAACACAACAACGCGAGGACGTGGAACAAATATAGTATTATTGGACGCTCAGGAAAGAAGGAGGGTTTAACGTTTCGAGCGGAGCTCTTCGTCGGAAACATAGGAGAAGGAAAGATCCAGAGAAGGAAAGACAGAGGAAAAAAAATCGCCAACAGTACACACGAGGTCACATTATACATACATATATATATATTATATATATATATATACATATATATATGCCAGTGTCACATAACAGGCACCCTTCAAACATTGGGCCTCATGGAGGAGATAAGTGACCAAGATCTTTGGCGATATTCTATGCTTGTGAAGACCCATCAAGTGAAATCATAGTTGTAGTCAAATGCCAGTATCAGATGACTGGCACCCATTGCACTTTTGGAATGGATGGCGCTAGGAAGAGCATCCATCCATAAAAACCATGCCAAATCAGACTGGAACCTGGTGCAGCTCTCCAGCTTACCAGTTTTCTGTCAAACCATCTACATGGAAAGCAGATGCTAAATGATGATGGTGTTCTTAACAGTCACTACTCATTATTCACACACGCAATACATTTACATAGACAATCAGATGAGGCGATAAAATACT
The DNA here is from genome assembly GCF_006345805.1 of Octopus sinensis. NCBI lineage: Eukaryota > Metazoa > Mollusca > Cephalopoda > Octopoda > Octopodidae > Octopus > Octopus sinensis. The sequence continues at coordinate 72,751,611 of NC_043002.1, forward strand.
ATCAATTTTCTTAAATAATTTTGGCTCAGATCTATAGTTCTATGGGTTAACATAGAACACAATACACAGACAGTAAGACGAACACATCTCTTGACATCACTGCTGCAATCAGCCTTAAATTGTCACGTGACTACCTCATGCACTTCAATTTACACCCATACCCTCACAGTCCTCATAAGTGTTCACATAAAGGAAATTGCACTTTCTCTCTTGAGTAGAGACGCAAGCATTCTCAAGTAGTAGACATATTCTTAAATGTAATGATGTAAATATTTTATTTTACATCATCCTATTGCATTTCATTTTCTGTGCCTGTATTTATATATTATATATATATTAGCCTTGATATTAACTCTCACGCGACTCTGCATCTTTCTTTCTTTCTCTCCCATTCCCTTTTTCGTCTTTTTTCCCTCACTTAACTTGTCTTTTCCTCTCTCTCTCATTCTTCATTCTCTCTCTCCCTTTCACCATTCTTCATGGTCTCCTCGCACCATTCCCCTTCTTCTCTCTCTTCCTCTTGCTCCTCCTCCCCCATTCCCGTCGTCCATCTGCGACGATACTTCCGTCGTAACTGCTATCCTGTCTTTTCTCGCCCGCCTTCTAAGGCTACTGGTCGACATTTTTTCTCTCTCGTCGTCCACTATAATCCAGCGTTTGCAATACTTTTTTCGTCTGGCGTTAACAGCCCTTCTTATCTTGTTCTCCTTGTCCTGTCTCTCACTGTTATATATTTATTTTTCCACTGTTTATATATATATTTTTTACTGTTTATATGTTTGTTCTGTCGTTACCGTCTTGCTTTTTTTTTTTTTTTACCCCTCTGCGAAAAGATCTCAGAATTTTAATTGATTTGCTTTTCGCAGGAAGGAAGTTTTCTTCGAAGTATACGTCTCGCTTTTATCCTTCGAAACGTTTAGTAGATGAAACCTTAGCGACTGAAGAAGGGGATTTTTCGTTGTGCTTATTGTCCTGTATCTCTTTTTTTGCTTGTCTTGTTCCTTGGTTTGTGTCTATGTTTTTCGTCTCTCTATGTGTTCGACGTCTTTTTGGTGTCCTGTACACATATATGCGTGTATATGTACATGTAGAGTAGGTACGTACATATATGTTTATATATATGCATATGTTCTATTTTATTAACATATATATATATATATATATATATATATATAGAGAGAGAGAGAGAGAGAGAGATATAAAACAAAGGGGAAAATTCCTTCATTTCTTCTAACTAACCTTATTATTATTTCTAATATACTATCCTGTACATTACCAAAAATGTTTTATTCATATACATATATATATATTTAAAAAAGCATACAGGTACACATATACATTAATACACAAATAGGTCCATATATAGATACATTCAAGTACACTTGATACAATATACATATATGAGAAAGTTTTTGACGAGTACTACCAGATTACTTGAATCCATATACATATATATATATATATATATATATACACACACACACACATATATATATACACGCACACACATATATACATATATATATATATACACACATATATTTATATATATAATATATATATATATATATATATATATACATACATATGTATACATATACACATACATAGATATATAGACATATATATACACATACATGCATATATATATGCATACATATATATATACACATACATACAGGGTATGATGGGTAAATTGTTGCCATTTTATATTTTTAATTTCATACATGCACACTGTTTCTGATTTTGTCAACTACACAGTAAAGTGGGGTCAGTTGGGCACTGTCTGTCAGAAATTTGGAAATGACGTGCTGCAGTGCTTGGCATTCACACTGGAAGCTCTAATATGAACATTTCAGAGTGTTTGAGTGTCAATCTGAGGACAGTGCAGAGGATTCAGAAAGAGTTGGATGAGTCTAATGGTGATTATGAAGGTACAACAGCTCGGAAAACTCACTCTGATCATTCTAATAAGAAAAGAACTCCTGAATTTGTTGGTATGATACAGGCCGTGATTGACATTGATCCCTCCAAGTCAATCAGGTCCATCACCAGGGACATAGTGAGTTTCTTATCAGGCAGGTAGTGCATGAAGACACCCGGTATTCCTCATACAAAATGAGAAAGGGCCAATTTTTATCCCAAGCCATCAAGGACAAGAGGAAAGACTGCACTATGACGCTTTTGAACAAACTCAAGCATCCCCCCCAACTGAACATACTTCGGTTTTTCTTACACGAGAGGAATTTCTGCCAGGATCAGATGGTGAACACACAGAATGACTGTTGGATTTCTGTGTCCCTAAAACATGCGCCAAAAGTGATAAAAAAATCAAACATCGAGTCAACATCATAGTGTTTGGAGTGATCACTATTGATGGCGACGTTATGCCTCCATTCATCTACCCACAAGGCCTCAAACTCAACATGGAAGCCTACACCAAGTGCCTGGAGGAGGTAGTGCTGCCCTGGGTCAAGAGGGTGGCTGCTGAAAGACCCTATGTCTGGCAGCAGGACTCTGCACCATGCCACACAAGCAGGAGAACACAGTCATGGCTGTCAGACAATTTCTGTGATCCCTTCACCCCTAACATCTGGCCACCTAACGCCCCAGATTGCAACCCCCTTGATTATTATGTGTGGGGTGCAGTTGAGTGAGAGACCAACAAATCTGTTTGTAACACCAAAGATGAACTGAAGGCATTCACCAACTTAAACAAAGAGACTGTCCAGAAGAACTGCAGGAGATTCCAAAGTTGTCTGGAGACTGAGGTTGAAGTCAATGGTGACTTTATTGAATAAATTTACTCTTTAGTATTTCAAGATATTTTTATGTAATTTTGGTAAATATATCTGTTAAAATGAGATGTCAGTGTTGTTTTCGTTTTCGCGTAATTTGGATGACAATTTATTCACCGCACCCTGTGTGTGTGTATGCATATATATATATGAATTAGTTAATCAATTTAATCAATCAATCCATTCGATCACAGTACCAGTAACAGTTAAGCTTCGTGCAATGGCCATACTCGATAATGAGGGGCAGCCATAATATATATATATGTGTGAGTGTGTATATATATATATATAGTTCACAGGTGTTTGTATAGAAGATACTTAGTAGTGCGCAAAAAATTCAAACTTTACTCCAAAGTCTTTACAGGCTTCATTCCACAAGGTAAAGAAAGGCTAAAAGATGGATCAAGTTGAGCAGGTATAGAGGGAATTATGAGGATAAACAATTTAGACACATCAAATGTTTAATTTGTTCATTCACATAACTGCCTCTCTCTCTCTCTCTATATATATATATATATATATATAAAGTATTGTTTCTTAAATTATTCTTATTACCCTCCCCGAATACACATGAATCTAATTTTAAAATTTTATAACGATATTCATGTCTTCATGAAACTCACACGTTGACGTGTTTCTCGGCTCGCACACACACACACACACACACATATATATTCTCACTTGCTCTTTTTCTAACCCGGTCTTTATTTTATAATGGCTTTTTTCCCCCATTTAAAACAGATGTTAGAAAATATATAAAGATCCATATATAGACACATACATATATATAACTGAAAGAGCTATTAAAAGCTTCATGCTTTTATGATACTTTAACTAGGCATATTATAAAATATGCAATGTATCTCCAAACAATCTTTCAGGCTCTGTTTATGCGTTAGATATATTTAACAAAAAACAAAAACAAAACAAGAATGCTGGACAGAGAGAAAATGAGAAGAGCATGAAGAAAAAGGGGTGAAGGAAGTTGATGCAAAAAATGGAACAAAAAGAAACAAAAGCAAGAAAACCAAGATCCCTGTCCTCCTCGATTCCAGAAACTACAATTAATGCAGCTGGTATACTTTGATACTTTGATAGGTTTCGGCCATTATTGGCCCAGGCCATGTCTAACTTAATAGCACCACCTGGTGAAGTCTTTCAAGTCAGAATTTGGGCACTATGGCCCACTCAAGTAGAGAGTTATTGTTTACAGAGACATATCCGGGTGTAGGGGGTTTATCCGGGATTTCTTGAAGGAATCTGTCCAAAGACTTCTTGAACCCTATAGGGTCTGTTTCTGTTTTAATGTGTTTTGGTGTAATGTTAAAGAGAGCGGGGCCAATTGAGGTGAAATAATTGTGCCGTATTGTTGTTATGAGATGAGAGTGCGATTTTTGTTTTGGGCGGATGGCACGGGGCCCAAGCCTTGGATGTACCTTAAAGGTGATGCCAACATCATTTGGGCAATGCTGATGGAATATTTTCCACATCATGCAGATGTTGTAGCGCTCACGACGACGTTGGAGAGAATAAAGTTTTAGCTTTTCTAGTCGACCCCAATAGTCGAGGCCTGTCATGCCATCTATCTTTTTTGTGATTGCCCTTTGAGGTGCTTCAACTTTTATGATACTTTGTTTTGTGTGGGGAGACCACAGTGGACAACAGTATTCAAGGTGGGGTCGGGCAAAAGTGGAGAAGAGAAGGATAATGGTGTGGATATCTCTCGACTGGAAAGTTCTGAGAATCCAGGAACACACTCTGCGGGCCATGTCAACTTTGGTGTTTATATGAGTGGCCCAGCTTATGTTGTTGTCCACTATTACTCCCAAGTCTCTGATGTTGTTGGATGCCATGAGAGTTTCACCTGAAGGAAGGGAGTATGGGAGTTTCAGGGCATTCTCTTTTCCAAAGTGGATTAACTCAAATTTATCCTCGTTCAGCAGCATATTGTTTTTTTCTGCCCATTGGATAACAGCCAGTAGATCTGACTCAAGGCATGTCCGGTCACTCGCCTCATTTATGACCTTCTGTAGCTTGGAATCATCTGCAAAGATTTTTATGTTGCTGTGCTTGATGATGTCATTAATGTAGATGATGAAAAGAAGTGGGCCCAGCACAGTGCCTTGCGGAACGCCACTACTGACTTTGGCTGGGCTTGATTTTACCCCTTCAACTACAACATGTTGAGATCTGTCTGTCAGGAAACACTTGATCCATTTCAGTAACTTTCCAGAGACACCAATGTTGGATGGTTTTTTCAATAGGATCTTGTGATCAACCCTGTCGAAGGCCTTACTGAAATCAAAGTAGATGACATCGGTGTTGGAGCCCTCTCCCAAAGCTCTCAAAATGTCATCAAAGTGATGCAGGAGCTGCGTTAGGCAGTCCCTTCCATTACGGAACCCATGTTGGTTAGAGATCAGCCGTCTGTTGCTTTCCAGAAATTGGGTTATTCGAGATCTCACCACCCTCTCAAATACCTTGATGATATGAGAGGTGAGTGAGATCGGACGGTAGTTCACTGCAAGGGACATGTTTCCCTTTTTGAAAACTGGGACAGAAGGTTTTTTGGAATATAGCCAGCATCCAGTGAGTTTCTCCACAGATTAGCAAGGGGAGATGCAAGTTGGTGTCGACACACCTTCAGGACACAAGCAGGGAACCTATCGGGGCCTACTGCTGAATTGTGTTTTATTTCGTTTATCGCCGCTAAGACATCAGGAGCACCAAACGTATAGAACAGAATAACAGAAAATATGTCAAAGTCTGCAAAAGAGCAACTCAGTCCAAAGTGCATGTTATCTCTCACTGGATGGAGTGATTTTTCATTGAGTTGACTCTACCTATACTGGGTCTATAAACTATATATATATATATATATAGAGAGAGAGAGAGAGAGAGAGGCAATTATGCAGATGAACAAATTAAACATTTGATGTGTCTAATTTGTTTATCCACATAATTGCCTCTATACCCGCTCAACTTGATCCATCTTATAGCCTTTCTTTACCTTGTGGAATGACCCCCTATAAAGACAATGGAGTTTAAGTTATGCCTATGTTTGCACCTGCTAAAAATTTCAGATCTGGAATTAAACACTGTGTTGGAATTCTTGGGCCTAAGAAGAATATGAGATCTTTCTACTCAGCATTAGTTGCATTTTTTAGATCCATTAATATATGTCTAGGAATTCTCCATTTGATTGAATGTGGTGTGGACTTGGTCTTTAAATTCTATGTTACTAACCAACACAGTTGCATTACTTTCGTTGAATACTGGAAAGAAGACAGGTGGTTTGCACAAGGTTTTTTTTTAAATTGTCTTCACAAAATGGATCTAAGAAGTGCAACTCATGCGTAGCAGAAAGATCTGATGTAAACAAACCAAGACAGGTTTCTTTTAGATTTTATCTATCAAGTCTATAAGTCTTTGGTTGACCCATGGTTATAGCAGAAGACACTAGCCCACGGTGTCATACAGTTAGATTGAACCCACAACTATATGGTTGGTAAGGAAAATTTACTACACAAGCATATATATATATGTGTGTGTGTGTGTGTGTGTGTGTGTAGGTGTGTGTGTGCACGCGTGTGTATGTGAGTTTCCTTGAATTTATATCACGTGATAGTTGTCAACGAATGTCCCCGGTGTGTAAACGATGTTCTTCGTTTCCAGTCTTCTGTGAAAGCATGTCTGGCCATGGGAAATATTACCCTACTTGAAACAGTTGAAGGTTGGCGACAAGAAGGGTATCCATCTGTAGAAAATCCGCCTCAACAAAATTCTATCCAACCCATGTGAGCATGAAAAAATAATAAAATGATGACGATGATGATAATGATCTTTGTCCCCCCTCTCTCTCTATATATATATAGAGATAGATTGTTAGATAGATGTATATAACATGTGGGATGGGTGTATGTATACGTATTATATATCATATATACATATAAATTTACATGATATATACGAGATACATATACCATATGCATATCATAAATATCCGATATATATATATATATCAAACATCCGTAAAATTAATGTTATTTGTGTATATATATATATATATAGATATATACATATACACACACACATAACATTAATTTTACGGATGTTTGATTGTATGATGGCCGTAACCAGTGGTAACAGAGAACAAATACAAGTAGAATTATATTGCTTTAAATTTGGAAGAAAAATCACCGTCTTCTATGGATATAATTACACCCAATTAGAAGAAAATATAACACATATGAAATACACACATATATTTATATATAAGTACACGATTTGACAATATACTTATTCCTGTCCTATTTTACAAATATTAAAAAGTTGTTTACCATCGTAGCGCCGATTGTCCTGCCGGAAATCAATGCTTAGAATTGTTACGAGACTACACACAGTTAGTCATGTGTTGCGTTAAAAATCATTATTTTAAATTCTTCGTTCTAAATATTTTAGAAATATTTATTTTACTATCCTAACTATATTTTATTGATAATGATCGTATATTTAGACGATTTTTCAGGAAAAATTAATATTTAAGATTTTTTTTTTAGTTGGAGGCTAGCATATTCCGGGCGTGGACAGTGATAAAATGGCTGCTTCGGGTAAGTGCATGCTTGTGCCTTCTTAAAAGTAGTCTGATTTTTTTTTTAAAGAGAGAAGTGTTTTATTATTTGCTTGTTTCCCTTTTTGATAATCATCGACCATAATATTTCTTAAAGTATTGTTTCTTAAATTATTCTTATTACCCTCCCCGAATACACATGAATCTAATTTTAAAATTTTATAACGATATTCATGTCTTCATGAAACCCACACGTTGACGTGTTTCTCGGCTCGCACACACACACACACACATATATATATATATATTTATTCTCACTTGCTCTTTTTCTAACCCGGTCTTTATTTTATAACGGCTTTTTTCCCCATTTAAAACAGATGTTAGAAAATATATAAAGATCCATATATAGACAAAAAATATATTCTTAAATCTCATTTCGAATCGTTTGATGCAAAAAATTTTTTCGTCCTTATTTGAGTAGCCAACAATTTTCGATTATCTAAAATTCGAAATTATATTTTTAAATGATAAATTGGATTTCTTAAGGCTTAAGTTATGATCTTAAAATTAAAAAAAATCTTTGGCTACTACTAGAAGTCGATGGTCTCACCTTTGGTGTTCGTGCAAAAAATAAAAAAAACCTAAAGCCCAATCGTCGTAGATTGCGGTTTAGTTCTTTTAGTAGACAGCTGTGCTAGTCTCTTGCAATTTCTAACTTTCTCGGTGCTCTAATAGTTACTTGCCTGCTATAATTACACAGATCACACGATCAGTTAACGAGTCTTCATTGTTATTAACTACCATTTCTTTATTTTAACTTTCGGTGAGGGGAGATATTTTATAATTCGAGAATCCTCACTTTGATAAACTAACGAAGCTTCAGCAAAAATTATCCAACACTTCAATAATCCCTGAAAATAGTCTAACAAAATAATGATGGTTACCAGTTATTTTTGTTAACAATCTACGCGAACCTTCGCTTAAAAATCTCTTGTGAGCCTAAAAATATTTCAGATATTCATAATGCCTGCATTTTTGTGAAAACCTTTTCCAATACCATTAATTGTTGCTCTTGTATCACAATCTTCTTTTCCCTCGTTTTAAACATTCCATTATATACTACTTAATGCTTTTGCGTGTTGACTTTTCAACATTATATGCCTCAGATTTAGTGGCTTCCCTCTACACACACTTTTAACTTCATTCCGATGGCGTTTACTTGTAACTTGCGTGTGACATCAATCCATGGCTTTCTCCAATTGAAAACGATGATATTATTCTGCTGACTCTCTTCTAACATTGGCGTCGATTTCAGAGTTTTATTCTGTCGGATGTAATCTATTTACAGTCAACTAACTAGCTCAAAACATATTATCGACTATGGACTAGTTTTTAATCGCTTCAGATTTGTTCAGCGCAATTTGGCAACTTAATACAACAAATACTTATGATTGCATCAAAAACTGATGACGTTCATGATAAAGAGTGAGGTTATTAAGCTTTTATAGGTTACACAGTACAATAAATATATTCTGGCATTGCCTTCAAGTTTTCTTTGTTCTTTAACTTAATTTATATATTTGATAAAATTTTATCACCTCGTTCAAAGAAAGACTAACGTTAAATATATATTGACCAAACCGTTTTTTTTTTTTTCATCTGAATCTTGTATTGTGATTCTATTTATAGTGGCCTGTATGTAAGTTAGGAGCTAAAACTATATAACTAAATAAGAAGGGGGACAGGTAATGAAATATCTCCCGCCTGTTCTAATCTGTCACTTCTAACTTGTGTTAGTTTCGGCAACGAGGGAATCGGAGTCTCTCTCTCCTTACCCTTGATCTTCTTCGCTTTCCTCCTCTCTCCCACTAACTCTCCTGTCGTTTTTCGCGGAAAAAAAAATAATGGCGGAAATTTTCTTTTCTATGACACGTGTTCCCGATTAGCATTGCAATATAAAGCTATTAATATTTGTATTTTATTAATATTATTATTGTTGTAAATCTTGAAGTAATTCAGTTAATTTGTTCCGTTGTTGTTATTTTAGCTTTATTAGTCGAGATAAAACCTAGCGTATGGCATTACGCTTCATGTTAGAACAGTTCCAACAATAAATCGTGGTGAAATGTGACCACCAAATGAACTTATACTTTGTCTGGTGTATCTATTTAATGCTATACAGTATTGTATTTGACAAAACAGAAGTTAAAATGTAACCTACTTTATGTATATCGGTTATGATAGCAACGTGTAATATGTTGACTTTTGTTTAATGAAGGATTTTAAGTTCATTAAGATTTCTTGTTACATTTCGATGAAGATACATGGTTTAAATTCATATTCATCGTTTACTTATTTTTATTTTATTTTTCACATGTTTCAGTAGACCTTCATTTCAAATTGAATTATACAATTCAATCCCTTTTCAAGGCATGAATCATTCAAAACTCAGGAGCGGATGTTTGTTGGTTCTTGATAGTTTCATAGAAAACTAGTCTGGGTGATTATTCGTTGACATGACAATTCTTTTAGGTTCGGGTATGTAAAGTAACCTTACCCCCCACCCTACCATCTCCAGATTTGGTTTGACTTAATAGTTTTGTGTTGTAAGAATCTCGTTTGACAAGCGTCACCATTATTTTATTACATCATCTTAGTTAGCAAATAACCTGGCAAGTTTGAGTTTAGAGTAATCAAAATAAGTTTCAATTATCTAATTCCTTCCAAATATTTTTGGTAAAATTTTTAATACTTTCCCCCAAAACTTCCCGATGTTAATCTGTATGAATTTGGTCAACTGGTGCAAGTTCCATGTTCTCTCTAAATTTGCGATATTTCAGAAGAGTATCTTCGTAAATATTTTTATCAGTTCAGCAGTCACTAGAATAATCTGGGCCTGATATCGTGATAATTTAGTCATTAAGACAAACTTGGTTTTTAAAATTACTTTAAGAAAGCGCATATGTTAATTTCTAACACTAGTTTAGAGGCCACCTAAACAGCTTCTAGATGTCTTTCTAGTTAACGTTTATTTTTTCAATTTATCGATGGTTTCGCCTTGTTATTAATCTTCATTTATGCTCAAGGTTTCTGTAGAAGAAGAGCTTTATCTGTTATGAGTTTAAGCTTGTTTCCCAACCACATGGTTCCGAGTTTAGTCCTACAGCGTGGCACCTTGGGCGAGTGTTTTCTGCTATACCCCCGAGCAGACCAAAACTTTGTGGATAGATTTGGTAGACAGAAACTGAAAGAAGCCCGTCGTATATATATATATATGTTTGTGTCTGTGTTTGTCAACCGATGCTGGTGTGTTTATGTCTCCGTAACTTAAGAATAAGCTCTAATCGGACAAAGAATAAGTCCTGGAGTCGAGTTCTTCGATTAAAACCCTTTAAGGCGGTGCTCCAGCATGGCTACAGTCAACTGAGACAAAATAATAACAGAATGGCCATACAAGATAATGGAGGAGAAGAATTACAGCAGTGAATTGAATTCCTTTACACTAATTGGTAGATTTTTTTTTTTTTTTCAATATAAATAGTTGGGAAATGCTTGAGAAAGAAAATACTTCCAAATTATATAGATTGTAATGATTTTCAGAGTGACAGCAATGTTGAGTGAAATGGAGCCATCAACCTTAGTGTCAGGGTAGTGGTAACATACAACTGCTAAATATTTTCCATAATGCAATTATTTCTATAGATACGATTTGAATTTGTTGCTGATAAAGATACCCAATATGGAAGTATTTGAAAGCTAATTGGAACCTTCTGACTGTCACTTGCTTAGAATTGTAATTAGTTTTTATCCTTCTAAAGCTAATTCTCAGCATAGTTTAGGTTTAACTCTTCAGCATATAAACCAGTTTTATTGGGAGCAAGAGTGGCTGTGTGGTAAGAAACTTGGTTCCAACCCACTGCGTGGTACCTTGGGCAAGTGTCTTCTACTATAGCCTTGAGCCGACCAAAGCCTTGTGAGTGGATTTGGTAGGCGGAAACTGAAAGAAGCCCATTGTATATATGTGTGTTTATGTGTCTGTGTTTGTCACCACCAACATTGCTTGACAACCGATGCTGGTGTGTTTACATCACTGTAACTTAGCAGTTCGGCAAAAGAGACCGATAGAATAAGTACTAGGCTTCCAAAGAATAAGTCTTGTGGTCGATTTGCTTGACTAAAGGCAGTGCTCCAGCATGACCACAGTCAAATTACTGAAACAAGTAAAAGAGTATCTGATCTAAATATTCTACTTGTTTTTATGTTCAAACCAACCAGATCTGGCCTCACATACCTACTCTACAATGTCATTCTAAAAATAAAACAATCACATCATCAAAATCTCAAAGCTGTTAGATTGTGTATGCTTAATTCGAACCATTGTGAACAAATATGCATTACATTTGACAGTAATTTGAATGTTAAAGGGTTAATATATATCAAACACATCCAAAATAATAATTTTCTAAGCAAAACAGGCAAACAACACAAGCTATAAAGACCTAGGGAGGCGCAATGGCCCAGTGGTTAGGGCAGCGGACTCAAAGTCGGAGGATCATGGTTTCGATTCCCAGACCGGGTGTTGTGTGTTTTTATTGTGCGAAAACATCTAAAGCTCCACGAGGCTTCGGCAGGGAGTGGTCGCAACCCCTGTTGCACTCTTTCGCCCCGACTTTCACTCTTTCTTCCTGTTTCTTGAGTAACGCTGCGATGGACTGGCATCCTGTCCAGCTGAAGGGTAACACATATGCTATAGAAACCAGGAAACCGGGCCCATGAGCCTGGCTAGTCTTGAAAAGGGTGTATAAATAAATAAAATAAAGACCTAGAAATATGTTTTAAAAAATAGTATGTTTCATGGAGTATTAAAACTTGCATTCCTTAATAGTGATATTTAAATCTTTGTAATATAAGTTATATATTGTCTTTAACTATTTTAAATGTGCTGACGTCTTACGCAATAAATATAAAAGAAATTAATGAGCTGAGTGAGTTTAGCATGTTAATAAAGTTGTGAAGGGTTAAGGTTGTGTGAAGAGTTGATTGAAAGTTCAGCTAGCAAGTATTGTACTTAAATTGAATTAATCACGCTGCCTAATTTTATAACAGCACTGACTGACCATCTTAGGTTAAATGAGCAACAAATGACTTTCAATGGCTCCCAGGAAGCTATGAGATGTTTTACCAACACTTAGCTCAGAGTGCACTGCTTTGTATAATAGAAACAGCTGTAAGCTAATGAATTTCATTATGTAATTCCTCTGTCCTCTTGTCATTGAATGATTTATATACATGCATTTTTGATATAGACATATCAATTTATTATATCATTTTGATCAGGACTGTGGAGTCATTAAAAAAAACATAAATCATTCCAATTCCTCTATTTTTAATTAGACTAATCATATATTTCTTATATTGATTGAAAGCCAACAACATACATGGTCCATGTGAAACATAGTGCTACTTTTCAGTACTGTAACTTGTTTGGATTGATGACTAGCCATACAATTGTGGCTTTTTGTATTATTTATTAACGAAATTACTATTAAGCATTTGACAAAACTTACAAAATTATTGCCTATTTCTGTCAAAAGGATATCAAAATACCGCAAAAGAATTGAGAATATTTTTGTTTACCAGTTTGTAAATCTAAAAGGTTATCTAAAACAAATGAGAAAAAAGACTATTTTAAGAGAAATGAATTTCATTAGATACTTATACCTTCCTTTCGGAGACTAAAGCATTGTTATACAAACATGACGTGAATGTAATAAGAAAGATTACTGTATTTGATGTCGTATAAGACATGCATTTTTTTCCAAAAAATGACTCAAAAATCACCACAGATCCTAATGCAAGTTTGCTTGAAATATTATGTACTTCAATGCCTTAAGAACTTTTTTTCCTGAAAATGTGCTGCTAAAATTGAGAAATATGCCAACATCTTATTCTTAAAAGCCAAACTGATTCTAAAAGATTCTTGCTCATAGAAACCATTAAATCTGATTTATTTTTGAAATTTTAATGCAGCTTATTACATTTTACTTTCAGTTAGGTTCAGAATATTTTTACCAATTAATTTAAGCATTCTGAACATACAGGCGCGGGAATGGCTGTGTGTTAAGTAGCTTGCTTACCAACCACATGGTTCGAAATAAATATTTCTTAATAAAGAAATAGGTTCTGGGTTCAGTCCCACTGCATGGCACCTTGAGCAAGTGTCTTCTACTATAGCCTCAGGCTGACCAAAGCCTTGTGAGTGGATTTGGTAGACGGAAACTGAAAGAAGCCCGTCGTATATATGTATATAATATGCGTGTGTATTTGTCCCCCCCAACATCGCTTGACAACCGATGCTGGTGTGTTTACATCCCCGTAACTTAGCAGTTCAGCAAAAAGAGACTGATAGAATAAGTACTAGGATTACAAAGAATAGGTCCTGGGGTCGATTTGCTCGACTAAATGCGGTGCCCCAGCATGGCCACAGTCAAATGACTGAAACAAGTAAGAGAGTATATAACTGTGTGTAGATGTACATGGTTGTGAAGTTTGCTTCAAAACTATGTGGTTTGAGGTTCTATTCCAGTGTTTTACTTTGGGCAAGGATCTACTAGTATATATAGCCTTGGACTAGCCAATGACTTGTGAGTTGTATTTGGTAGCCAGAAACTGTATGAAGACTTGTGAGTGGGTGTTCATTTGTACATCTTTGTATTGACACTGTTTGAGCAATGGTTTACATCTTGTATAAACACAGTTCAACATTTGAAAATGAGCGGAATAACAATGCCTCACCTGAAAAGTAGGTAAGGGCTAGAAACAAGAACCTGCAACCATAGAATACTGGATCAGTAAGTCTTATCCAACCCACACCAGCATGAAAAAATGTTAAGAGATGTGCACAGAAACACATAGAATTATTTTAATCTCCATCTTCACATGTGTTTCATCTAGCAAAATAACCAAACTGAAAAAAGACTGTTAATGACTGACAGGGCATTGCCCTTTTAGTAAAAGACAAACAGTATACTGTGTCCATTGGAAATACTGAACAGTACTAAGAAATGTGATGGTCTAAGAAGGAAATCATCTGATTACACATTATCATCTGCACTTTTTGAGCTTCAGATTCCTCGTACTTTCTGCAGTGGGACCTGACTGGTAATCTGGCAAAAGACTCAACACCAGTCTTATTTGTTTTAGGTTTCTTTCTAGTTTTGATTTTACAATACAATCATGTTACATGATATGAATTGTTTTCTGGCATCAAAGAGCCTTTCTCTTTGTGGATTTTCATTTAGTGATTACTTGTATTCATCTCTTCTGCAAGACAGTTACTCAATCACATCTGTCTGTACTATACCCATTCAATTGAAAGGTCTTGTCTTGTGCTTACTTGGTAGTGCTGGTGCCATGAAAAAAGCATCCAGTCTACTCTGAGGTACTCAGTAAAGTGGTTGATGTTAGGGAAGGATCCAGCTGTAAAAATCATACCCAATATTGGAGCTCAGCACATCCCTTTAGCTTATCAGATCCTGTTGTACCTTCCAGTCCCTGTCAGCATGGGAAAAGGATGTTAATGATGATGATTGTGACAATGACAGTTGCTAATTTGATCCCACTGCATGGAACTTTAGACAAGTTTCTCCTACAACAGCCTCAGATCAAAGTCTTGTGAATGAAATTTAGTTGACTGAAACTGTGGATTCTCATCAGAATGACAATACTTATTCATGGCCAGCAGTTCAGTTTAATAGTATCACATGGCTCTTGGATGCCTTTATCAGAGTCCACTTCATTACATGCATTCAGATATTGTCTCTGAAAAGAATCATGTACACTGCCCACACTTGGTGAAGCCTTTAAAAAGTTTTTTATTTTCTCCCTTACTCTTTCTATCTTCCTGGTCTTCTTCTATGACCTTCTGTTGGTATTTAGAATTACAAAGCATTCATTTGCAACCTGGCACCATGGCAGCACAACACTGCTAAACATTGTTGACTACAGCCATGTGTTTTGATGATACATTTCTACTCCTGCCTGTATTTAAGTGGATTTTTAGCCCTTCAAGGTGCTATCCAAGAAAAATGTGAGATCAAATAATCATACTAGTGCTTAAAAAAGTCAAATTGCTGAAGAAATTCTTAAAGGAACATCTGTAAGGACTTTCACATCATCAACTTTATATGACTTAAACAAAAGAAGCTGATTTTGAAGATTTTTGCAGAAAACGGAAATCAGTAAAATTTAAAGTTTTAGTAAACATTGAAAGGTGCCAGGAGTGTCGGTTTAGACAATGAAGTTATAGTGATGTAAGCTACTACATAACGTAGCTGTAAGCATTACTGGAGATGTATTTATGGAACCAGCTAAAGTTAGAATATGATTTGCTTGTACACATAATGTTTACATGTAACAATAAAAACCTTGTTTTGAAAGCCTTATTAGTATTATTAATGCTGCTTGCTTCCCAACCACATGGCTCCAAGTTCAATCCCACTGCCTGGTACCATGAGCAGGTATCATCTACTATAGCCAGACACTCTATCCCAGCTAATCTAAGCTTTGTGAGTAGATGTGAGAGCCTGTCGCGTGTGTGTACATATATATATATATATATATATGTGTGTGTGTGACTTAGTGGTTCAGCAAAAGAGACCTATAGAATAAGTAAAAGATGTATATAAAGGCATAAGCATAGCTCTGTGGGAAGCAGTTTGCTTTCCAGCTTCAGTGCCACTGCATGGCACTTTGTGCCTTCTGTTTTACCCCTGAGCCAGCCTAACCCGGTCATGGGGAAATATTGCCTTGCTTGGAAATAGGTGAGGGTTGGTGACAGGAAGGGCACTCACTCAAAGAAAATCTGCCTTGATACGCTCCATCTTTTTCATACAAGCATGGAACAATGATGTGTGTATGAGGATAAGGCAGCTTAGCTGTGTGATTAAGAAGTTTACTTTGCAATCATGTGTTTTGGGTTCAGTCCCACTGCATAGCACCTTGGCTATGCAACTTCTACTTAAGCCGTGGGCCAACAAAGTCTTGTGAGCAGATTTGGTAGATGGAAACTGAAAGAAACCCAATCGTGTCACATTGTTCAATGAAACCTTTCATAATTTAAAGCAGAAGGATGTAAATAATGATTTTTATGTGAGGAACAATGTTGTTCAATACAATCTTTATTTGAGAATCTGATTTGTAAGATTTTAGGCAGCTGTTTTCAACAGGTGGAGCAAGAACTAGATAATTGTGTGTGCGTATATACATTAAACCTTGACATGTCTGGTGTTTAGAAGTGTTCCATAGCTGCAATACATCTTTTTTGTTATGTAAATACATAGATTTCAGACAAATCTAACCTATATATAATGGGAAGGTGTAACATTGCATAACGACAAAACCCTAATTTGAAACAAGCCTTTTTCCTCTACTCATTATTTAACATATTTTAAACAAAATATTCTCAGTTAAAAGATTGTAAATGTATATTTCTTAACCCTTTACCTGTGCTGTTTATCACATATTTCCCTAGCATCTGTGCATCATTTATGATATTCATTCCCAGTTCTTTTCTATCTCCAGAATAACTTGGGACTTATGAAAGGAAAGTTTTATATGCACAGAGGCTGTAAACAAACTTAAGAAAATGCTTCAAACAGGCAAAGGGCTGAGATTATGAGACCTATTGCATTTAATCAAACTAGCTCAGTTGAAGGCATTAAACTGAAGATCTAAAAGTTCCCTGCTCCGGTCTTTGGTTTTGGCAGGATAGAATTATCACTGATTGAAATTTCTTTAATTAGACTGGCTTAAAAGTTGGAAATCATGTCAGTTTTATCCCCCACTTACTCAATCTTCAACCCCCACACACAGCCATGACAAAATGTTTACAAAATTGGAAATTCAGAACATGATTTAGTTTCCAATAAAGAAATAAACTCTTGTCTATTCTGTCCTATCTCCTTAAAGAGAGAAACAACTTGCTTGTGCGGGTGCTGCCAATTGAAAGCTCCGCCTACTGACAACAGTAGGTTACAAGGACCATCAGATGAGAATGCACTCTGTTTTGGAGCCTTGCTTTTTAGCAGCTTTACAGTTTTCCACTCCCACTTCCAGATATGAAGCCCTACCTACTGGATCTGTTGTCTAGTATTTGATCTTAACTTAGGTCCTTCATTTTGGGATCTTCAATACCATTCAAATTCTGGAGTCATACAGGGCTGACTTGCCATACAGACAATTATACATAACTTCTTTAACCAGTTTCTGTCATACCTGTTCAGCCTTATCCCAATGGCTGGCTCTCTCAACTGTTGATTGGATTTCCTTTCAAGATGGTGATAGTTTGGCAACGAATTTCTCTACTAGTAACAGGAAAATAAACACTCTATCCCACTGTATCTATAAATACTTCTGATTTTCATTTTTTACCTGGGTCTGTTTCATGTGGCTTTTGGCTTACTAAGCTCTATGACTCATTTTAGCATCAGAAATGCTATCTGCATCTCATAGTAAAATTGAATCAGCTCTTGATTTTTTCAATGTTGTGAGAGAGAAAATCCTTCAAATTCATCATTGGAATCAATTGTTATCAGTTGTAAAGTAACATGTGCATTGTTTTGTGGAGTAAAATTAATTCTAAATTCTATTGTAACTAAAATTGCTCACCAAAAATTTAACTGTTTTAAAACATTTATAAGAGTTTTTCATAGCAACTTGAGTGTATAAACTAATAAAATAAAATTTCCAAAGGAAGTGTACAATCATAAGATAGCTATCAGCAAGCACTTTTCTTGTTTGTGCTATATTGCCATCAAGGCACAACACCTTTAGTTCTTGGTGAATATTTGGTGATCAGGATTTTATGGTTTAATAAGGCATATCTGTGCTTGATTTAGTTTCCAATTTTCTCATGTTTATTATAGAATGAAGTGATTGGGCATAGTTCATTTGGACACTGATGATTTCTCTTGGTTGACTGAACAGTCGTACTTTTCGGTACTGGAAGCAAACATAGACACGCGTATATACAGATAGAGAGAGATAGCAACATTGCAAATTATCAATTGAACACAACTGACATAAACACTGTCCTTTCTCCTCATGAAAGCACGTGACTTAGTGGTTAGTATATTTGGCTCACAATCATAAAGTTGTGAGTTCGGTTTCTGGCAGCGTGTTGTGTCTTTGAGCGAGACACTTTATTCTACATTCAGCTGGCAGAAATTAGTTCTGTATCTGTATTTCAAAGGGCCAGCATTGTCATTCGGTATGTCTGGCTGAAACTCTTTGATAATTACATTAAGGGTATCTATGTCTGTGGAGTACTCAGCCACTTGCACATTAATTTCACAAGCAGACTTTGCTGTTGATCAAATCAACTGAAACACTTGTCATCATAACCAACGGATACCTAGCCAGTTTCTCGTGTACTTAAAGAGAAATATACCCTCACATAAACAGAGGTGAAGAGGGAGAGAACGGGAGGGACATTTGAACATCTGATGTCAAATAAGTCAGCATTGAATTAGCACTGCCAAAATACTACCTCCCCATTTATTAAGACCTTGTGACAATAGTGTGCTCATGGCAGATCAAGCCAGCTTACCATTTTCCTTACTTTACTAGTAGCAGTTTAGGAAATGCATGCCTATTACAACAAATTTCTAGACCATTTCCAATGTAAAACATTTATTTTGTAAATCTTACTTTTTCTCTTCTAGGTAAAAAACAGAAGAAGCGGAAAGGAAAGACTTTTAATCTAAATGACTTTCTGGCAGATGAACAGCGTGGGTTACCTGGGGGACCAGGTAGCAATATTGTGCGGACAAGGCAGACAATGAATTCTTGGGCGGAAGAAGCTGCAAGTCTTGATCTTGATGGTAAGTATATTAAGAAATAAAAGTTATTTTGAGGCACTTGCCTGCTTTTCTGTCACACCTTTCAAATACTGAAATATCAAACAAATCATTTTAATAGGGAATCTCCAAGTAGATGAAGTTATAAATAATGGTATGGAGAATATTGGGTTTAAAATCCCTTGAATAGAAAAAAAATGGCAATGGCTACCTGTGGAATGGTAACACATCTCAGCCATCAACTTTTTCCTATCCAAGAGTGTTTTTGACCCATTATTCTACATGTTGTTATCTATAGCGGATCTTTTCGGCTTGAACGGCAGTTTTCAACATAATTTCTAGGTAACTAAAAAATTTTAAACTTCGTATACTGGTAGAATGTGTTTATAAAACATGTTTTTCTCTTGGCTTTATTGAGAAAATTCTATAGTTTGTAAGATATTTGTTTTGTTTTTTTTCTTCAATTTCTGCAATTTCAACCAATCAGTAACGTCCATTGAAGTAAAAAAAAACATTCTGTGCCGTATGAATATGTCCCTTGTTTAAGAAACAGATTGGGTTTATTTACATTTGTGAAGAAAAAAAATACCCTTCTCCAACCCCATTGAAATGCAATAGATCGATTCTAGGGTCATAATTATGGGTGACAATTTCATATGACGCTGCTAGAAAAAACTGCCATTCAAACCGAAAAGATCCTCTAGAGCATTGTCTATGAGTTTACCATTAAAACAATTTATTTGATGTCACAATGTTTCTAATATCAAAAAAATGCTTATTAAAATATCACTTTTCCTCAATATTTGCAATAAGTTGTGACAGCATTCAGTGAAGTGTATGACAAAATGTTTGTATCACTTTGCCCATTCATGTGGCTGTGATGGATTTCAATAAACTAACCTGTAAACTTCAACATAAACAATACTGATGAATTAAAAATGCACATTTTCTCTGCTAACCTTTACCTAAATAGTATCTAATAGGTTTAATTCAACAAACATCAACTCTTTAAGTATAGTTCCACTAGTACATGACTAAATGTGTCCTGAAATATATGTAACAGCAATTTTAAAAATTATTGTTTTGGAATTGATGTTTTCCCCTCAATTTTTGAGCATCGTATGGTGGTTAGAATTTGGTGATATTTCTTCATTGTTTATTATTAATTTGATAATTCAAAAATAGGAGAGCTTCCAAGCTCTCATTTCAGTGCCATCCATACATGCTAATAATCCATGTCATATTGATCAGAATTTGTTGATTCTTGGCAGGAGTGGAGTGATCATGTAGTTGATCACTGCATCAATGCTGTTGTTAGTAATGTAGTGTCATGAAAATTTTGAACTTAAAGCAAAGCTCATTGGGTATTCAAAACTTTTTCCTAAAGCAACTTTTGTCAAGCTGAGTGATGAGACTAAATATGCACATCAACAAGGCAACACTGCCTTCATTGCATCAATGTGGGAAATGACAATATATCTTGGAATGCATTTTTTAATAGGAGTGGTGCAGCTTTTTAGTTATAGGATATACTAAACACGTCAGCTCTGAAACACTAAATCAGTGCCTAGGAATAAAAAAAATCTTGTAAATATATGTGAAAACGTTCTACCTATAATCAAATTACCTCTCTTAAGAAGTTAGGTGAGGTGAGAAAATATAACCAATTTTAAAAGAGTTTGATATTTCCATAGCTTTATATAGTTTAATCATTGAACATCAATAAAATTTATCATTGTTATTGGAAATACAAAATGCAGTTAAATATTGAATAATAAGATTACTGAATTTCATTGGGTGGAGTAGAGGTGCTTGACTCTTGTTATCTTGCATGGTCATGAATTCAAACCTTGCTTCTCTCAATTAACAAGAAGGTTTTTTTTTATGCATACTTCAGTGATAAGTATGATATCGTATAGCTGTAAAAAGATCTGCTCCCTGTATGTGCATTCTCTAAATTTGATAAAACCATCCTACTTGAGTGCAATGAATGTGTTGTGGGGGAAAGTTTAGTTTTATTATTTTGATGGAATCTGTGGTGCATTTATGAATCAAAATTCATTGAACTCTTGTCTGTTTTTAATCAATTTTATTTGAAAATATTTTACTACACAAACTTCATTTTAGAAAAAAGTTATATTTGTCTTTTTGATGCTACCTCCATATATCAGGGCTTGGTAGAGGATGCATCTAATTCTAGGAGGAAAATTTCATAATCACCAAATCCCTAGCCACATGGAGAGGCAGTGCCTATCAGGCACATGATAGATGCCTGTTATTAAAACAAAATTGGTGGGCAAGCCAGTAGCATTCTTGTGCTTGTTGTTGAGCAAAATCACCAAACAGTGGCCACCTCCACCTAATTGTTCTGCAGTTCTCAAACATTGTGGAAGATGGCCAATAATTTTCAAGTTTATATTTTTCTCACAAAATATGCATGTCTTACATGCCAAAAAAATACAGTATTTACTTGATTTTGCTCTCAGAAAAAAAAAACATTAAAATAAACATCCTATTTTATTGATAGCTGGTGCAGTACAATAGTTTAATTTTCAAACTAATGCTTGATATATTACTTGGTTTAATATTTTGTCATTTTTGTTTCATCTTATTTACTTTGTTTTCAAGATAATCAGATTTTTTTGTTTTTTTTTATAAACAAACTTCTGAACTAAAAAATGTTTGCTCCAAGTTTGGCAAATTTTACGGACTTAATTATATTTTAAGAACCTTTTTCTTTTAGGGAGAGATTATGGAGATAGTACCTATAAAACTGTTATTGACCGTTCCATGCTGCCTACGGCACCAAGGGCAGCACGAGGTCCTGATATTAACCTTGAAAGTATCCCACAAACAGCCCCATTTATAGCTTATATCGGAAATCTACCATATGATATCGAGCAAGAAAAAATTGCCAAATTTTTTTCGAAGCTGAAGGTAAGACATTTTAATGTGTGATTGCATGCATGCTTACTGTGAGATTTCTTATTTTATATACATGTATGTTTAAACATATGAGGACAGTTTACTAAATTCCTTTCATTTATTAGGTATCCGAAATCAGGTTGCCGCTTGACAGAGGATCTCGTGGATTTGGTTATGTTTACTTCTCGGACAGAGAATCTCTTATAGAGGCATTATCTATGAATGACGATGTAAGTTGTTTTGTTTTTGTTTTTTTTTTGTTTTGTTTTTTTTTTTTTAATATGAGTATAGGTATGTCACTTTTAGGAAAGTCTTATAGAAAGATCGACATTCTTGGAAGTAACCTTTCGGTCTTTTATCCAGATAAATTGCAGTGAGGCATCCATTGTCTATTTAGTGTTGAAAATTAAGATTATTCATGTGAAAAGTGAATTAAGGAAATTTGTATGGGCAATAGCTGCTGTTTTATCCAAAGAAATAAATAACTGTTTGGTATTTTAAAATATGGTTTTTTCATCTATAAATAAGAATGATACTTGCATAAAGATTTTGCTGCTGGATAATACTGATATATGATAATTAAAAACTGTTTTAAAATTGATTTCATACCAAGTGTGTTGACACATGTATTTTGGTGTATAATCATTAATATTGTAGCTGTGTCTTAGTGGTTAGTGTGTTGGGTTCACAGTTGTAATGATGAAGGTTCAGTCCTAGACTAGGTGATATGTCTCATTGAGAAAGGCAGTTAATTCTTCCACTCTATTCTGCTAAAATGAGTAGCGGCAGTATTTGTAACACACTGGTGTTCTGTCCAGAAGGTAGTTTTGTACTCTTTGCTACTTACAACATCTCAAACCAGGATACGCTCTGGTCAAATGATCCCGTTGGCTTGAGATAGATTGACTTTTTTAACGTCAACCTAGCCTTTTAAGAATCATCTTTTTTTGTGCCATAAGTGATTTGGGAGAGTCTACTCTCAGCGTATTATTGACTCTGTGGTAAATTCCATTGTGGAGCCCTGGATTCTAACATCTAATCTCATCACTTCTCCCTTTGTCTTCCTCTTTCATGGGTACGCTTGTTTAGTTTATCTCTATCCTCTGTAGATTTTCCCTCATTTGGCTCATATTTCACTTCCATGCAATATAACACTTCTACAGAATATTTTTGTACAAAAAGAGAACACATTTATTACCAACAGAAACAACTACTACTTTGATTTTTGCCCATTCTTGACCTTTACTACAAAGCTTTTGCTACATCCATCTTCTCCATTAATTACCTATATCACCTAAATAGCAGAAACTAGCAATTGTTTCTTGTGAAACATCTGACTATTTCATGGACATCATTTTATGGTCCTTCGATCACAAAATATTCATGTGTACATCACAGATGAAGCCTCAATTCCCCTGTTAGATATCCTACTGCACCTTTATGTGCATCAGATATACATTATAGCATTCCTACATACTGAGGAAGACCACAACCCATATAGGACTGGCATTTGTTACTCTCTCTTCTTAGCCCTTTGATCTGTTAATATGACATAGCCTCAAGGGCTACTATGAATTGGAAGAATGTGGACGACTTCAGTAGGCACTTTTTTTTTTATATGATTTGCATGGTTCTTACAAGCACCTAGTAAGTAGCAAAAGAAGAGACCTAAGTTGCTGCTTAATTCAATTTGTTAAACTGATTTGAATTTATTTTTTTTCCTCCTGTGTAGATCTGTTACACAAAGGTTTACTTATATTTTAATCTGTATACCGAAAAGTTTTTATATTTATTCTTAGTTTTTGTTTAATAGGTTTTATTAGATCTAGAAGGTTGATATTGGTGTTCAAAAGTAATTTAAACTGGCTTGAATTGGCCTCTCACACCTATCCTACAATGTCATCCTAAAATATATAATCACATCATTGAATTCTTAAAGCTATGAGACAATGTATGATTAATTCAGACAAGTCTAAACAAATATTTCTGTCACAGTACCTCAGGCAAAACTACTGTCAGTATGTATGTATGTGTGTGTATATATACATATATAGTCCCTTCCTGTATTGTCAATTCGAGTATTACTGTTTTATTAAAGTGGTCTCTATATCTCCATCGAAAATGTTACCTAAATCTTCAGAAAGATTTTCATCTTGTGTACTGTTTTCAGGTGATTCATGGAAGAAAGATTCGCATTGACTTGCCAGGAAACACAGGTAAGGAGACTTGTGAATTCTATAAATTTCCTTTTTGTTACAGCAGCACTTTGTGAAACACTTGAAATGTTTGTATTATTTAAAATGGCTTAGACAGGAGAAAGGTTAGTGCTCATGATTGTTTTTTAGGCTCTCCAGGATTGGTAGAGGAAGGAAGGAAAGGAGTTATTATCAAGATATAGACCTAGCCTAAATGCTTGCAACAGAATGCTTGGATCTGATAGAGCCAGGCAGTGGCATTAAAGAAAGCAATAAATTAAGACTGCTTTCTGTTGCATCATCATCGTTTCACTCAAACTTTGGTCAAACCTAGATTATGTTAGAAGACACTCACTCAAAGTGCTACTGAGTGGGATTGGACTTAAAACAATGTTATTGCAAAGGGAACATCTTAACCACACAGCCATACCTACACTCTTGTTACACATATGGTAGGAAAAGAAACACAGTACAATATTGGTTAAAACCTACAAATAATTGTTTTCTGATATCTACTTGTATATATGATTTCAAATTCAAGCTCTGTGTTCAGATCAGTATGTGCACATTATCAAATTCTTCTGTGGAAGGATCGTTATTTTCATTATTTAGCCCTTCTGATACCAAAGTACCTGAAACCAGCCAATAATTTCAGTGGCGAATGTTACCAACCTGGCTGAAAATGGCCACATTAGTACATTCATCGAAAACATATGGTTTCATCCACCATTATTGTACATGATGTGTGAGTGCTGTGGGTGTTTGGAGATTTTTTTTGCACTTCAGTTTTCTGAAATGTTTCACTGAAGATGAAAGCTGGACACCAGTTTCATGTTGTCAAGCAACAAGTTTGAATTCAAAGTATTTTCAAATGAAAAGAAAAATCAAAGAAACTGTACAACAGACATAAAAACCACATGAGTGGTTATGAATCTATATTTCTTTTTTTGAAAGTGAAACAATTCTCACAAGTTCTGATTGCAATAAACAAAAAAATGATTTTGTACCTGAATATAGTAAAAATCTAAAACTGTTTTTCTTAGTTATTTTTAGGAAGATATTAGATGTAGCTACAATTTTTCCAAAGAAATGAAACTTAGATTTTTTAATAGTTTTTTTTTTTTTTTTAATTTGTTTCTGAGGGAATAAATTGTTATACAGAACATAAAGAGGGAAAATGATGTTTTGAGTTTTTCAGTTGGAGGAAAGCTAGAAATCCCAGCATTTTTAGGAAATTGTGTGTGTATGTGGAGAGAGGGTTATAAGCAATTTTTTTCAACTTACTTGCAAAATCCATGGCAAAGTCTGATTAATTTGGTGAATCATTATTATGTGTTTCTGTGTATTTATGTATTTCATTTAGTTGTTGGCTTACATTTCATTTCCTAGTTTTCTTCAAAGACAAATTTCATTATTCCATTATGTCTTAGGTACAATAAGTTCAAGTGATAACTAATTCAGTAATTTCCACAGTTCTTCTCTATTATTAAAATTTTGTTATATACTCATTGAATATTAGCTAATAACTAATTTTCTATGCTGCTGTTTAAACAAAATTTAAATAATTCAATAATTTGATGAATTTACCAGTAATTAGAATCGCTGTGAGACAGGTGTAAATCTGTGATATATTTTAGAATTTAATTGAAACACATAAGGGGTGTATTTTGGTTAGAAATATAGTAATGTAAGGGTTAATATTCTACGTGGTGCTGGAATTATAATTGCCATGCCATGACACTGTTTCCATAAGATCTAAGCTATTTTTTATTATTAACCCTATTTCCTTTGTTGAATTTTAAGAGTTTGAATTAATATGTTTGTGTTCTTTATTTTAAGATCGTGATGACAGACGAGGTGGGCATGACCACTTTGATCGAACGGATTGTGACTGGAGACGTCCTAGAGGTTAGTTTCAACAGATTTGCACTTTAAATCAATTTCAAACAGTTTTATGGAATGTAGCGTAAAATTCTGGTCATCATCATCATCGTTTAACGTCCGCTTTCCATGCTAGCATGGGTTGGATGATTTGACTTAGGACTGGCAAACCAGATCGCTGCACTAAGCTCCAATCTGATTTGGCAGAGTTTTTACAGCTGGATGCCTTCCCTACTGCCAACCACTCTGAGAGTGTAGTGGATGATTTTACGTGCCACCGGCACGAGGGCCAGTCAGGCGGTATTGGCAATGGCCACACTCAAATGGTGTTTTTTACGTGCCACCTGCACAGGAGCCAGTCCAATGGCACTGGCACAAGTGCCAGTAAGGTGACGCTGGTAACAATCACGCTCAAATGGTTCTTTTTACATGCCGCCACCAGCACAGAAGCCAGTCAGCTGCTCTGGCAGTGATCACGCTCGGATGGTGCTCTTAGCGCTCCACTGGCACAGGTGCCAGTCATCGAATTTGATTCGATTTCGATTTGGTCATTTTAATTAAAACACTGCAACAATTTTATCCCAACCATTTGGATAAACTGAAAGAAAAAGAAAAATTATAGAATTATAAGCTATTTACTACATTCATCTCACTTTTCCATGCTTGTCTGAGTCAGACAGAGTTTGTTGAGACTGATATTATGCTGCCAGATGCTCTTCCTGTCATCAGCCCTCATTGGTTTCCAAGTAAGGTAATATTTCCACATTGCCAGGCATGTTTTTCATGGAAGACTGCAAACAAACAATATTACTTGTATGCTGGTGATGCTTGTTTACACCATGATGCCAAGACATGGGTACATACATGTATATGTATGAGGTCTTGTTTTAGTTTCTGTCTACCAAATCCACTCACAAGACCTTGGGTAGAAGACACTTGCCCAAAGTGCCATATGGTGGGACTGAAGCCAAGACTACAGGGTTGGGAAGCAAGCTATTTATCTACACAACCACAATGTTAACATCTTTGTTTCTACTGTTTAATTTTGATTATAAATTTTCACTGCTGACTATTATTTACAAGTAATCGTCATTTTAAATGTATCCCTATCTTTTTCTCTCCCCATTTCTCCAAACATCATTAACCTTTTTTGATACAAACTTCCTGTTATGATAATTCAAATTAAAACCTTTCAAAATCCTAGGTTAATTTGTGCCAAACACCAGCTTATTTGTTAAAAGTTAAATTTACCAAAACCTTCATTCTTTTCAAAAATAATTTCAGTGAAAGCAGGTATCTCCATTGTTGTTTGTGTGTATTTTTCTAGTGATATGGAGAAGTTTAAGGTTGTCTTTTACCCATTACCAAAATAGCTAGTTGGTGTTTGCATGTGCAGAAGCAACTTTCATCAAGTTATCTTTTGTTTCTGTATTTCAGATGATGATGAAGGTGGTGGTAGAGGTTTTGATAGAGACAATTATGGTGATAGGGATCGATTTGGTGACAGAGACAGGGATCGTGGAGGATTTGGTAATGCTGCTCCCGAAACTGGCCGCTGGGAAAGATCAGGTCCAACAGAAAGGAGTGACCGGAGCGATCGATATTCTGCTGCACCTTCTGATACATGGGATCGAGGAGTGACAATTGAAAAGTCTAATGAACGATGGGGTGATCGTGATAAAGGATTTGACCGTGATAGAGGATTTGATCGCGACAGAGGATTTGACCGTGAAAGAGGATTTGATCGCTATGGAGATCGTGGATATGACCGGGGTTATGGCAATAATCGTTTCCGTGAGGATAGAGGTGAGAACTGTTCTAATTTATTCTGTTTATGTACAAAATCCATGGGTAAAATCTTGAATTATTCTATTAGAATAAATGCCTGTTTAAATTGAACAGACACTGCTCATTCAGTTTTTAGAAAGTTATGGACTGAGTCAACATGTTTCGTTTTGTTTTTTTTTTAATTTCCTTATTGTATAAATTTTTATCATGAAATATGTGCTCTCTCATAAATCCTTTAGGAAGTAATAATTAATCTTTTATCATTTAAACTGGCCTTAACAGGCCCAAATATTCTGCATGTTTTGTGTTCAAACCAGCCAGATTCAGCCTCTCACACCTATCATACAATTATATTAGTGAAATCATGAAACTACAAAATAATGCATGATTGATTCAAACAGTACAATAAACAAGTATTATACTTTAATGCTAAAGGGTTAAAGCAGATTGCATTCAATGCCATAGTATTTATTATTTTTACTTTCTATTTGAAAAGGAATAATTCTCATTAAATTGTTTCTAGCGTTAAACTAATACATTGTCTTTTTATGCGCATTACCTTCTTAATATACCCCATTTGGTTGTGAATTCTTTTATGAGTACTTGGGACCTTACCAGTACTGATGCCATGAAAAGGGCACCTGAAGTAGTTGGCATTTGGAAAGGCAACTATTTATAGAAACCATATCAAAGCAGACACTAGAGCTTAAAATACTGCCCTCTGGCTTGTCTTTTCATGTCGAACCATCCAACCCATGCTAGCCTGGGGAAAATGGGACATTACATGATTTTATATATCTGACCTAGACTGGAATCTAAGGGCTTTAGAGTTTATTTAGCAAAAACTAAAGTCCTAGTAGGTGTGAATACAGACAAATCACAAGTCCCTTCTGGGAGATGGCTCTGCTCGATATGTAAGAAGGGTGTTAGTAGAAAATCCATATGTTGTGCCCTGTGCAAACTTTGGACACATAAGAGGTGTTGTAGTATCACACGGGAAGGTTAATGTAGTATATAGTCTACCTCAGATGCTATGGGAATCATTAGAAGTAGTGGGTGCTTCTGTTACCTAGGAGACCAAGTTAGCAGAGGTTGAGGAAGTTCTGAAAGTGTAGTTGCTAGAATAAGACAGGCTGGGCAACAAAAGGGACAAGTTTTCACAGGTGGGCATGGGGGCGGGGTGGCTGGGATGCGTGGTGTTCAGTGGGATGTGAATGTGGTTAAGATGAGGAACAAGGGGACAGAAAAAAGGTAAAAGCAATAAAGAAAACAGAGTATTAGCTGAGGCAAAAGATTGAAGCAAGTATAAGAGCAGAAGACAGTTTACAAAATGGGTAAAGATTGGAAATAATAAACGAAAACATAAAAAGTTAGGGGAATATCAGAAAGACAGTTGAGCATCAAAGAGTATGTTAAAAGGCAGAGAGGAAAGGGGCAGAAGGCTTAAGTAATGTATTTATTAGGCACAGGAATATTAGAAAAGGGGTGGAAGATGGCTATAAAAAAATGGATGTTATTAACCCTGTGGCAGTAAGTATGTATGTGGTTGTATGAATTGCAGTAAGGTCTGTTAAATGAATTCAAGATGGATAATAATAATAATAAACAAATTCAGAGATAAATTGCAATAGACTGCAAGGAAATATTTATTACAACTGCAGAAATTTGATAAAGCACACTGTTAAGGCATTTCAATTGTCAAAACATTATATATGTTTAAATGTTCATCAAAATGTAGAATAGGGGTTAAAAGAAAAACCTGAAATACAGTATCACAATAATTCTGGTTACTTCTATTCATAGGTTGGTAGAATACTAAGCATAGCATCAAGGATTTTAGTTTGTAATCTGTTCAAACTGAAAACTGCAAATTGGAATCAAAATTATTTTCACATCAAGGTCCCGGGTCGCTTGTAGCAAAACTCTCCTCCCTGGCAACTTAGCGAGCCAGAACTTCCCATTTTATAATTGATGAACAAACACTAAGTTAGCCCACCACATTAAAGATTTGGGCAGTCCAAGTCAGATTAAATTGATCCATTCATCATGTGGTGAACCAAAATGGCTATAGTTAAAAGTAAAAAGCTACAATGTGAGCAGCCAAAGTTCAAGAGCACTCATGCTGCCACTACAACCCTTTAGCATTCAGATTACTCTATCAAATGTGATCTTGTAGCTTTGAGATTTTGATGTTGTGATTGTTTGTTTTAGAATGACATTGTAGGATTGGTGTGAGAGGCCAGATCTTGTCGGTTTGAACATAAAATTGGTAGAAAATTTGGACTGGTTTAAATGATATAAAGAAAAATGTTACATAACATAAAACAGTTACGAGTTCAGAGAAGAGGGTTGTGGAGTCAGTAAAATGGAATAGGAACAATTGTGTTGAAAGGCAGAGGGGTTTAGAACAGAAGTATTTAAAAAATAATTATGTATGCAACACATGGAGAAAGAGGAGTTAATTGGGGAAAAGAAAAGGAATTCTATAAAAGTTCATTTACAAGGGTTGAAAGAAGTATTGATGAAATCCATTTGATGTTTAATGATCAGTTTGAGATGAAAGCACATGTTGCATGGTGGATGTTTTGTGGAGAGAGACTAATGGAGTAAGATAACAAAGTTGGGAGATAATTGTTAGCATATGCTTGCATATTAGTGTGTGTGTGTATATATATATATAATTACAGTATGAAAATCAAGAGTGGGTGGCTGTTTAATTCCCTCATTCACCAAAAGTCAATCGCATAAGAACAGCTGTTGACAAAATAATACTGGCAATGTCCCAGCATTGCTACAGCCTTTGGGCTAAAACGTATAAAAGAATATATGTGTGTTTGTGGAGGCGCAATGGCCTAGTGGTTAGGGCAGTGGACTCGCGGTTGTAGGATCGCAGTTTCGATTCCCAAACCGGGCGTTGTGAGTGTTTATTGATCGAAAACACCCAAAGCTCCATGTGGCTCCGGCAGGGGTTGGTGGCGATCCCTGCTGTACTCTTTCGCCATACCTTTCTCTCACTCTTTCTTCTGTTGGCCTGCTCGCTTAGCCAGCGGGGTGGCGTCATTTGAAGGCTAAAACAATGCAAAGCGCATTGTGACCAGCAATGTGTAGCAACATCTGATAGCCTGGTCGGTCACGGGGATGTATATATATATACAACATATAAAAATAAAGCATTTTATCTCCCTGCTACAACCTGATGCACCTATTGAGAAAAAAATTTAAGGCCGTTTTCTTGGTATGATTTTTTGTCGCTAATTTGTGTATTATTTTGTGTGTGTTTTTGCGCATGTGTATATCTATGCATTTAAGGGAACCACTTAGGCAGTGCATGTACAGCGGCAAGAATGTGTCTATGTTTACATCTTCAATCTTCAAGATATCCCATTCAGCAGTGTCATTGGATTTTACAAATGCTGATTAATAAGTGAATATATTTCCAGCAGCTAAATTTAGGTTTCATTGCTTGTGTTTCCAATAAATCGATGCCAACAGACAGCACTGCATACACATCTACTACCATGGCTTGCCTGCACTTGATCTTCCAATAAATTGATACAACTCTACCTAAGGTCCTTCACATATGAAAAACGTGGATGGTCATGACTACAATATCTTCCCTCAGAGATCTGTTCCATTATGGTTGTCTTGAGGTTAAACTACAAAACTAGCAACACATTAAATAATCACACACCAATAATCATTTAACCTGCTAGAAATTGCATCCCTATCTTCCTCAAATCACTATCTTCGATCATAAAAATGACATGTAGGAGAGTAAGGTTCTGGTCATTCGACTCAGAAATAGTAGCCACATCTTACTCAAAACATTGCCAACTTTATTGTATATGTTCGTATGGCAAGTACACCTACTAGAAATAGCAAACATACTACCTTCAAATTGCAACACACTGTCTCAGTTAATAAAATAAGAATACACACATACATACATATATACACACACACTCACTCTCTCTCGTAATGACTCAGCATGCTAGAAACAGCAACCAAAACCTCTTTCAAATCACCATTTTAAAATGTACATGCTGGATATTGTAGTCCTACCTCTTCAAGCTTCATTCTCATGTTGGCTGGTGTCTATGTTTGCTCGACCAGTTAAAAATAGGAGTCCCTTCTTAATCAAATCACAGCCTACTGTCTTATATATGTTTACTTCGTGGTTACACTTGCTGTCATAGTAAAGGACACATTTGGAAATCTGGTTTTGGGTTCCTTGCACATATAAAAGCGAGGTACAGTCTCGGCTGGAACACTTCATTATAGGTCTGCTTGAGTGCAGCTAAACTGCAACAACAAAACATTCACAAGAAGAAAGCACGTATGCAGATAGCACTAAAAGCATATATATATCATTGAGTTCTTGCACCATCTGTCAATCTTTTACTCACGTTTTCTATTTATTGTGTTAACACTACAATAAAAACATTTTTCACATTAATTCACATATTATTGGAAAGGATTAAAATAAATGGTAAATATCAATGCTGGTCTATAGTTGAGTAGAGAGGTAATACAATAGATATATTGAGCACTTTTCCTTTTATTAGTAAATTCAGATGTTTGCAGTGACACATGTATACACACACATTTATCATCATCATTTAATGTTTTTTCCCTGCTGGCATAGGTTGGACGATTTTGACTGGAGTTGGCTTGCTGAAGGGTTGCACCAGGCTCCAATTGTCTGTTTTGACATGGTTTCTATAGCTGGATGCCTTCCTTAATGCTAACCACTTCACAGAGTGTATGGGTGCTTTTTATGTGATGTTCATGTATACATTATGCATAAACACATTGTCATCACTCATGAATACAACTTGGTGGCAAGTACTGTGATTTTACTAATTGTTTTTAAGTGCCCATGTTTGTCACAGGCAGGCATAAGCACCCTGTGGGTACTTCCACCCACAAACCGGTGGAATATCCAGGATATGACAGCTTGAGAGCAAGAGGACTAAAGCATCATGAATTAGAAAAGTGTCTTGCTCAACGACACAACATACTGCTCAGTCTGAGAAATAAACACGCAATCTTAAGATCATACAAGGTGGTATCAAAAAGTTCCCAGACTAGTTATGTTTAATAAAAAGAAAAATGGCTTATTTGCCAAAGTTTTTAACATCATCTCCGTCGGAATAGTCACCTTGTGCAGCAATACAGTGGTCCCAGCATTCCTGCCACTTTTGGAACTTGGCCCTTAAAAATCATTTTCTATAAGCAAGTCAAGGACCTTCTGCGATTTGCTTTTCATTTTGACAGCAGTGTTAAAATGGCGACTTCTGTACTGCATTTTCATCTTAGGGAAGAGTTGTAAGTTCACAGGTGCTAAGTTTGGCAAATAGGGTGAGTGCGAAAACGATACTATGTTGTTTTTGGCAAGAAACTCACGAGTGAGGAGAGATCAGTGACAAAGTACATTCTCATTGTGAAGAATTGAATTCTTCTTGCTCCACAGATCTGGTTGCTTTCACCATCTGTCCTCCCTCAAGCACTTCAAAACATCATTGATTGTCCTCCAATGATCCTCATGCACAAACTGATGAATTTTCTCCACATTTTGGGGAGTGACACTTTTAGCAGGTCTTCTAAGGATGTTCTGCTTTTGAAGCACCTGTCACTCAAAACATTGCATACAACCCATTGCCTCATTGCCATAAGTTTACTGAAGCATGCTCAATGTCTCTGTAGCAGACTTCCCAGCTTCAGCACAAAATTTCACATCGGCTCTTTGTTCCAACTCACTTGTCCATTACAAAAATCACAGACTACAGCATAAACGTGATCGCAAAAACACAAATTCCATAACTTGTGAAGTAAACACAGTCATATCACTCAGCACAATGCCTCATGAAAATCACTGTTAGCTCTCACTGCGCATGCAACTGAGTGCTACATTTTAACCACTAGGCCACAGACCTTTATACACATACATATATAGATATGTATCATCATCATCATAGTTTTAACTTGTACTTTTCCATGTTAGCATGGGCCAGGTAGATTTTTGAATGGTCATATACCCTTTTGTTGCCAGCCCTTCCTTGTTTTCAAGCAAAGAAATATTTCTCCATGGATAGGCATGTTTGCATAGAATATTGGAAAGAATAAAACAAGCAATGGGCTTCATTCAGTTTCTGTCTACAAAATTTACTCACAAGGGCTTTGGTCAGCCCATGGTTATAGTAGAAAACACTTGTCCAAGGTTCCATATTGTGGGACTAAATCTGAAAACGTGGTTAGGAATATATATTCCAAAATGTGGAATGTACAAGATGATAGAATGAATTGTTAATATTTAATGCGATTATATTCAAATAACATTTATATAAAATATATTTTATCTATTTAGTGCCTTGGCTTCAATGGGTGTAGGTAATATTAGTTGTACAAACAATTAATAAAGTATTAATTAAAACTATTAAATTATATAATTATCTTTGTTATATTACATATTCCAGTTGAAGAAATTGTTATTTTATTATTTGCTAATGATTTAAAAACATTTTCCAGGTTATAACAGAAGAAATGAGAGAGGTTTTGAAAGAAGAGGCTTTGGTGGCGAGAGGTTAGTATGAATTATTACATTTTGAAATGATATCAAACTAGTTATTTTGTTTTACTCTCTGTTAGAAATCTCTTAGATTAATGATCATCTTTACCTAGTCCTGTCTGGGAGCAGAAAGGGGATTTCGTGAGTGTCAATGAAAGGGCCATGACAAATCTAATTGATTTATTGACTGAGAGGTTATCAAACAAGCTATTAGTTAACTGGTTAAATGAGGGGTTCACAACCTTTTTTTTTTTTTTTCTGTGGACCCCTTTGATTATTATTTTAGTCTGGTGGACCCCATAGCCATTCGCAGTTTAAAATCTTAGTTTTATAGATGTTTCTTTCAAAGTTCTTATTTTGTTTTTCGCACATTACCTTGTGTAGAGTGAATTATATAAAATGGTGGAGAAATTAACCTAGCTGATTCTTGCAGCAATAAATACATCTCAAACAAAATTTATTCGTGGACTCTTAAGATACTGCTATAAATCTCCAATTTACTATGCTTGTGTGGACCCCCAGGGATCATATAAACACCAGTTGAAAACCACTGGGTTAAAAAGTCAACCAATTGACTAAAAAATAAAGATATGAAATAGAACCAGTGCTTGTGTTTCTTATTAGCATGTTGACCCACCTGAGACGCAATCACAATCTGAGCATCTTTATTCATTTTATGCTTATTTAACACTTTTGCATTTAAATCAGTCATATTTGGCCCAAATATTCTTGTTTTATGTTCAAACCAGCCAGATCTGGTGTCTTACACCTGCCCTAGAATATCATTTTCTAAAAATAAAGTCACATTATTAAAATCTCAAAGCTACAAGATAATGCACAACTAATTTAAAACAATGTGAATGAATTATATCTTACAGAAAAATCCAAATACTAAATGGTTAACATTTTATTAAAAAAAGACAAAATTCTTGTTTAATAGATTTGTGAAAGTAGAAAACTTTTATAGTTATTTCACAGTCATGGATTTGCCATAACACATTTGATAATACTGTACTGTTTTAAATTTACAACAGTCAGTTGGGAGAAAAGTTTAGAACTTTGGACTGTTTAACTTTTAACTATCTTAGTTGAAATCCCACTAGGTTTCTGAAACTTATATGTCATCCATTATAATTTCATCTTTGAATATATTTTCATTTATTTCTGTATAATCACAAATACTTTGCCTTATTTTTTTCAGTGAGCCAAGCCGTGAGTCCAGTTCTGGTAAGTTGTTAAGCTCTTGAATCAGTATCTAATGTTATTGCAATGTCAATACAAAATAAAAGGTGTTTTGTGTCTGATGAGATGATAAATGTAAATAATGTATAAGCAAACTTCAAAAATCTAGTTAGCCATAAGAAGCTCATGATTGTTTATGCTGCAAAAAATATGTTACAGACAAAAGTTGAATACATATGATTGCTTCAGGAGATGGGTGGAAACGATTTTAAATTTCTGAGATGAAGCTGTAAGGATTATAAGTGTTCAAGCTTTCATTCCTTTAAGAGTCCAGAAAAATTATAATCATAGAAATAGATACTGTTATTTGCCTTTAAACTGAGAACTGGACAAATTATAGAAATATAATGGGGTAGTATTAGTGCAACTTAAAAAAAGAGAAAATATTTTTTTGGAAATGTTTTGAAATTATTGAATTATATCTTTATATAGATCCTCCCAAGGACAGACCTCGATTAAATTTGAAACCTAGATCAGTCGCAGCAACTGAACCTGTAGCTGAATCCTCATCATCCATTTTTGGTGGTGCTCGTCCTGTTGATACCAGTCAAAGAGAAAAGGAGATAGAGGCCCGAATCCGTCGTGAAGGAGATATTATAAAAGCCCGGAATGATGATGAAAAAGAAAATAATTATTACAAGTATATATCTATCTATCTATCTCTTTTTATGTGTGTTTAATGTCCTACTAAAATAACTGTTATAGCCTATTACTTCTACTGACCTTAGACATCACAAAATGTGTATGTGGAATAATATGCTATTGAATGTACACTTTTTTGAACAAGTATTAAATTCTGGGGACTATACACCATTGTGTAGTGGAGAGTTATGTTCTGAAAAGGATTGTGCCAATCCATGGTGTCGATAACAATCTATGTGGTCTACAATACATGAGTCCACATAATTATTATTGTTGATACGAAGTAGAGTTTTGTTTATGAATCACAGCTAAAATCTCCAGCGAAACAAATATTGCCAGAAACGACATTAACTGCATCAATAGTTGGGATAAGTGGGCTGGTGATGTAAGTATGAAGAATTCAAGAAGTAGAAATGGCTGCTGTGTTTTAAATCTTTGTATGTGTGATTTCTTTACCAAACAACTGTTCTTAAGCAAAAGCTAAACTTTGAATCATGTTACAAAGAATGTGATCTTTATCTGATTAAGTTTCTCTATTTTGTCTTTCAGGTCAAATGATTACTCCAGCCAATATCCTGGTAAAGGAGGAGAAAGAGATAGTTCACGGCGAGATAAAAGGCAAAGTGGTGGAAGCACCTCTTCACAAGGAAGAGGTATAAGACCCAGTAAGAGTTTCCATCTTTGCATACAAACTAGGATGCATTTTGTTGGAAAAACTTATTTTTGTGTTGATTCATTTTTTAGTTTGTGACAGTAAAAATAAGCAAAAGCATAAAATCATGCTTTATATTTAAAGTTTTTTTAGTTTACCTTTAGTTTTAGTTTGATGTTGTTGTCTTTTAGTTTATCTTACTCTTATTTTATTTATTTTTTTTAGTTTATCTTGCTCTTATTTGAGAAGGTACTCAAGTAAATAGGTCAATATCTGACTGCATTTCATTAGGTACAGCTGTGTTAATAGTGAAACCTGAACTATTCACTTTTTATTAGGTGCCAGTATTTCTTTCCACTTGATTGTTGTAACTTTAAATTTATTATATTAGTGTAAATTACAATAATACAGGATCGAGATATTACCTTTGAAGACACAAAAAATACAATAATTATTCATCTACTGTTGGAGTTATGTTATTATCAGTTTTACCACTTCTGATATATTTGCCATATTTTTTTCTATTAAAACCTCTTAGGTAACCAGTTGGTATTTAAAGTGTTAATCTCAATATTATGTAGTAAAGTTTTGTTTTTTTTTTTTGTGAAAAATCTTGTCATTAATTGGGAGACAAATATAAGGAATAATTATTGAGAAGAAAAAATCAGAGCTGCAAAAAAGTGGATGAAACAATACATGTTAGTGTAACAGTTTCTGTGATATTTGTTATGTAGGTTCTAAATTACTCTGGAGATCTTTTATCATTAATAGCATTGTTAGACTGAAATCCAAGCTAGGATACTCTAGCATATTGTTTACAACAGGATTGAAGTGTGGTGCACATGATGATTCCTATTAGTTCTTTGATAACATTGGTGGCAGAGCTCTGTAAAGTTTTTCAGTATCGATTATTTACCATGGGGACATTTGTTAAAGGAAGTTATCTGAAAGAATACTTTTATTTCCAAGAAACCTTAATGAAATTTTAAAATATCATGATCAATGGTTCAGTAATGTGTAATCAACTTTAATCTTGACATAGTTTCTTAAAAGGGAATAATTGTTTTGTTTTTTTATCAGCACAAAACCAACCAAGAACTAGATGTGATAGTAGAGACTCTAGTAATTCAGAACCAAATACAGATGAAAAAGAAGAAAAACAAGTGCCACTTTCTCCTAGAAAAGAAGATCCTCCAACCAAAATGGTGCCTGCTCCACCACCCAAAGAGAATATTTGGGAAAGACGGAAAACTGAACAGCAGTCAAATAAAGGATCAGAAAGTTCACGAAATCAGGTCAGTATTGCCCTCCCTCCCTCTCTCTTCCTCTCCCCCCTCTCTCTCTCTTTCTCATGCATACTCATAAATTCTATTTCTTACTGTTATTGTTTACAGAAACAGTTTAACGATTCTTCAAAAAGAGATGATGGAGTTGGTGAAAATGGTAAATATATATTTTTTTTATTCCATCTTTGATTCCTCCTAACTTTCTGTTTACATATTGTGCTTTAATTTACATTCTGTTT
Source organism: Octopus sinensis (assembly GCF_006345805.1). Taxonomy (NCBI): domain Eukaryota; kingdom Metazoa; phylum Mollusca; class Cephalopoda; order Octopoda; family Octopodidae; genus Octopus; species Octopus sinensis. The sequence goes on from NC_043002.1 coordinate 72,790,255, forward strand.
CTTTAAACTACTAATTGTTGTGTATCATTTTTACCATTAGTTCAGCTAGTTTTGTTTCTGTTATCTTTTTTTATATTGTTCTGACTATTGCACATTTGAATTTTAAATGGGTGGGGCTGTGTAAAGTAATTAGCCACATCAAATCATTACTCTAGTTTCGTATTACATAATTGTACAAGGAGGGTGGAGTGGAGTTTAGGTGCAGGTGTGGCTGTGTGGTTAAGAAGCTTGCTTTCCAACCATGTGGTCTTGGGTTCAGTTCCACTGTGTGGCATCTTGGGCATATGTCTCCTACTACGGCCCCAGGTCAACCAAAGCCTTGTGAGTGGGTTTCTTTGTGTTGTGTTTGTCCCTCCCACCACTTAGCACTGGTGTTGGTTTGTTTACATCCCCTCTAACTTGATGGCTCAACCAAAGAGACCAATAGAACATGTGCTGGGATCAGTTTATTTGACTAAATCCTTTGAGGTTGTATCTCAACCTAGCTGCAGAGACAGTAGATGTGGTTTGGGGGTGGAGGGGAGTTGGCTGCTATTTCTAGCAAGATGTATGGTCACATAAGCTCCACCTAATGGTTCATCTCAATGTAGTTGAATATTGGAACAAAGCATACTGATGCTTTTACACTAAAGAAGGCAGAACCTTTTTGTTTGTGAGATTAAAAAGAGAAATACAATTCAAGGTTATGTTGAAACTTTAACCTTTTTATCACTATATTTGCATTGAAAGACACTGGCTTTTGTTTCAATTAGTTTAATAATGAATAGTTTAGTAAAATAGCTTTGTCATCATTAAACTACTGTCTGGACATAAATTAACACAAAACTTTGATGGAGGGTTTTAATTTCGATCACTTTAAAACGGGTAATTTGCATTATAGAACCATGGGGCAGTCTCATGCAAGTTGATATGAAAAGGGTTTAAAGTTGAAAAATCAATCCAGTTGTGTATTTAGAATCACGCTAGGCTAATATGTGCTTCTTCTTTCTAAACAGATCACACAGATCTCATTTGCCATATTACATTGAAGTGATTTCAGTTTCCAAAACCTCACTGTTATCTGAGCCTCTGATTTCATTTAAATCAAATGAACCCCTTAGAATTTAATCTAGCCAAAATATTCCACTTGCTTTATGTCCAAATCTGGCCCCTCACACCTTACCCTACTATGTCATTCTAAACATAAATAACCAAAACATCTAATTCTTGAAGTTTTAAGATTATTTCTGATTTAATTTAAAGTAATGTGAAAAAAAAAAAGTATTACATATGACAGAATAATCTGAATGCTAAGAGGTTAATTAAAATAAATCACTATGTCAATTCATCATTAGACACAAAGACTTGTAAAAATCTTTCAAAAATATTTTCGAAATACTACTATAAAATAGCCAGAGTGTAAGAGTTGTACTTACTTACTTGATGTGGCATTCACTGAGGAGGCTCCAGCTGATGTCTTATTCAAGGTTTCAGTGAGGATACAAGTTCACATGTAGTCTCCACTCACGTGCATGCACACTTGGGGATAGTCTGATCCATAGCAGCTGATCTTGCCATTGATTATTGTCGACCATCAGAGTGGATGTAGACTGGGTTTGAGATATGCTTTAACAAAAGCTATGGGGTGCCTCACTCCCAGTGGTCTTGCAGTATGCCAAACACCAACTCGGAATTTCTTAGGGCCTGTACTTATTGCTAGATAGTTGTTGACCCTACACTACGTTCATTCATCCTTTCCAGGCGTGTAAGAGAGAATATGAGAAAGCAGAGTTGGTCATTAATGTTTTTTTGTCTTCTAAAGTTTAGTGTTGGGGTTGATAAATAGTAATTAAATTTCATTTTAAGGCATTTTGTGTTGCAAAAGTATTGACAGAACTTTTACCAGTTTGTCTTGTTTTCTTATTTTCTCAGTATTACTATCATTAATTTTGAATTGTTTTGTTTAATTTTTTTTTTTTAAATACCAATTTTAATGCATTAGTTAGACTTGATTAATCAATATGTTCTACATTTTCATGTACTTCTATTTCTCACGGTTATTATTTTTGTTTAAGAACTGAATGGCAAAGCGTATCCTAATGACAAACATGACCAACCCAGTAGAGGTGGTTCAGAAAAAAGGTGAGTCGTTGTTATTAGATATTTAGTTATCAGTTGTTACAAACTTAATTTTGAACTGTCAACCTTAATAATAATGATCCTTTTTACTAAGGGCACAAGGCCTGAAATTTGGTGGGAGGGGACTAGTAGGTTACATCGGCCCCTGTGTTTCACTGGTACTTAATTTATCGACCCCAAATAGATGAAAGACAAAGTCTACCTTGGTGGAATTTGAACTCAGAATGTAAGAACAGGCAAAATACCATTGAGCATTTCATCCAGTGTGCTAATGATTCTGCCATCTCACTGCCTTAATAATGATGTTAATAATCCTTTCTACTATAGGCACAAGGCCTGAAATTGGGGAGAGTGGGTAGTGGATTACACTGACCCCAGTATTGAACTGGTACTTAATTTATCGACCCCCGAAAGGATGAAAGGCAAAGTTGACCTTGGTGGAATTTGAACTCAGAACATAGCGACAAGTGAAATACTGCTAAGCATTTCAAAAGACACCTGTTGTTAAAACTGGCTTAGAGTCTATAAATAACTGAAACTAGAAAATTTTCTACCTGTTCAATGTATGAGTTGTGCATTAAGTCGAAATTGTTTTCTCAAAACAGGCGTCCTGTTCGAGAGAAACAGATGCCAAAGTCATATGAGGAAATGCCTCAGCTTCAAGATAATGTGAAAAAGGTAAATATTTGTTCATGATTTCTTTAAATTATGATGAGCCTCCTGGACAAAAAGATTTTATTAAATTCTTTTACAGTCTTACCAAAGCCATAAGTCTGAATAGGTGTCTGGATCCAATTTTTGACATACATGCAAATAAATTAATCGTTCCATAGAAATTTTTAATCATTTAATGTCTATTTTCCATGCTGGTATGATTTGACAGGAGCTGGCAAGCCAGAGTGGGGCTGCACCAGCTAGACTCCAGTCATCTGTTTTGGCATGAATTCTATGGTTAGATGCCCTTTCTAATGCCAACCACTTTATCATCATCATCATCTTAACATTCACTTTCCATGCTAGCATGGGTTGGATGGTTTGACTGAAAACTGGTAAGTCAGTGGGGCTGCACCAGGTTCTGATCTGAATTGGCGAGGTTTCTATGGCTGGGTGTTCTTCCTAATGCCAACCACTCTGAAAGTGTAGTTGGTGTTTTTTACATGCCAATGACCTGACACCAGCATTAGCCACAACTGCAGTCTCATTTGGTTTGACAGGTCTACACAAGCACAGTACATCACCAAAGGTCTTGCTCACGTGCCATTGCCTCTATGAGGCCCAATGCTCGAACAGTGCCTTTTACGTACTACTGGCACTGCCTTCAGCCATGACTACAATTTCACTCAGTTTGACAGTTCTACGGCATATCGTCCAATAATTGAAGGGTGCTTTTAACAGGCCAGTTACACAACACTGGCATTGGTCATGACTACACTCTCACTTGGCTTGATGTCAATGCCTCCATGTGGTCTAACACTCAAATGGTGCTTTTCATTGTTCACTCAAGAATAAATGTCATTTTTCTTTTTATGCAATAGAAAAGTATTATGAAAAGCAATATGGAAATATAGCAACAAAAAGGAAGTTATATACAATATGGAACTTACAATGAGTAATATTAAAGAGCAAAAATAATTACCCTATATGCTACCTAGATAGATATATCATGGAGTACATGAGATATTGAAGATGTGTGGGTTAGTGGTTGGGTCTTCAACTCATGGCTGTATGGTTGTGAGTTGGATTCCTAGTGACGTGTTGTGTCACGCTGAATCCCCCTCGAAACTAAGGGTACACGTGTCTGGAGTGCTCAGCCACTTGCATGGTGCTTTCTCAAGCAGGCTATTCTGTCAATCAGATCAGCTGGAACACTCATGGTTGTAACCAATGGAGTGCCAGTCACATGATGTACAAACATTTTCTTGCCAAGAATCTCATCAAGCAGTTAGCTCTGGCTCATATTGTGTACCATGGTTTGAGCAATTATTACAGGTTCCTTTCAAAATAACATTTGATTAGTCGCCTTGTTTCCAACACTGGATGCTGGCTAGCTCTGTTTTCTTATTAATACTATTAAATCCTTTCCAATTCCTTTATCTTGTATAATAGTTCAATTTTGACTGGCAACAATTGAAATAAAGCTGTTTAGTGTGGTGATGGTGGTGGGGGATGTTAAATGTTCTTTCTTGTCATGCTGCTGTTTGTTCTTATTTCAGGATTGGACTGACGCCAACAAATTCGACTATTTAAATACTGAGGATGAAGACTACCAGGATCACTCGTGAACAAGTTTTCAACTGCGAAAATTTAAAAGCCATATTTAGTTTCCTCGTTTCCCATTCAAAACATCCAAACGCTCTCCTTTTCTCTCTTACTTTAGTAGTTGCTCAACACTATTCAAACTAGTGTTAACTTCATTTTTTTTTTTTTTTTATCAATGCAGGTCTGGCCAACATGATTTTAATAGGGAAAAGCCAAATATAAATACAGAAAAAGAAAAACTCCTTTAGTAGCAAAAAACAAAAGATGACAAACAAAAACTCCTGAGTTAACGCTTTTCTTTCCTTTTTTCTTTTTTTTTTTTTTCTTTTTTTTGTATACTGTAAATTATTATTTTATTAATTCTGCATTTAGCATCGCAGATGCTGTCTTCAGCCTAAACTTCTTACTGACTTGATTTGGTGTTAACAGCTGTTGAGACTCTGGATTATTTTAATTTTGTTTCCTTATATCATTCCTCATATTGTTCGTCCTTTTAGCTCTCTCTATCTCTCCCCCACTGCCCTCTCAGGAGTTATTTGGTTTATTATTTTGCCAAAAAAGGAATGCCTTCCAAAAAGTATTCAATGCAATGTCTGATCTAATCAGTTTTATCTTTGGTTTGATATATATATATATAAACATATATACATACATGCATACATATATATGTATATATCTCAGTGTCTTTTTCTTTTTAATTTTGTTAAGGAGGTTAATCTCTTCAACTGTATATCTTCTTCTTGCATGGCTAAACAGTTTGTGTGTTTGTGTATGTATGTATTTTTGTATATATATATATACGTACAAATGCACATGCATTTTCCTAGCATAGTGTCTTAAGATTTATAGATATTTAATGTTTCCGTTTGTAAATGATTTTGATGGTACACTGACGTAGGCTTTGTCTCTTTGCTGCAACATTACATCAGATGTGTTTGTTACATTAATACATGAAAGGCCTATAGTATTTCAGTAACAGTGTATTTTGTGATGCTTCCGTATCAGTGCGTATGCACACAGACTGGATAAAAAGTATGTGGTTCAGTTCATCACCCAGGTGTTTAGGCTCCATCATCACAATTGATTGGTCTGACGGCAATGGCTTCTTTATTTCTTAACCTTTCAGATATCTGCAATGATATTACTCGACTCCTTCAGTGAACTTTTGCTTTATCGTTTATTTAACACTTCATCCTTACTCCTACTTACTGTTGTCTGCCTGCAGGCTAGCGGGTTGTGCTTTTATAGTTTGCTTTATAGGACACCACTGTCATGTCCCTTGGTTGGTCAGACTAGATAAGTACTTGCTAAAGTAAGTAAGTAGACAAACAGTGTAGCAAAAGGGACGAGGTTCTATGTAAATTGATGCCAGTTTGTCCTGTGACTTTGGCACATAAACTTCCTGCAATACCCCATCCTGGTTTAATACTGGTTTGTGTTCAAATGCGCAGAAATATATTTTCTAAAGAAATGTGTAATTAAAACTGTCAAGAAAAAAAAAATGCTAAGAAATTTAAGCCTTTTTTCCTTTGTCCTTTTTATGTTTATACCTTAGGCTCATTCATTCCTCTTCTCTCAAGTTCTTTTTTTTTTTTTTTTTTTTTCCTTCCTGCCTCTTCCTTATCATCCCTATATCACTTGTTACATTTATTGCCCCATCCCCACTCCCACCAGATTGAAAACTGTCAGTAAATACAAATGTGATTTCTGAAATTGGATTTGAAAATAAAAAATAAAATTATTAAAAAGAATACATTTAAACAATTTTTGAAATTATTTTAATGTGTAATATTTATTTATATTATCGAATTCTGATGAAGAAAATCAACTATGAAAACTTATTTCTTTATGAAATAGTTTATTTATATATGTATGTATGTGTGTACATACACAGGGGAGTGTTACCTTTCTGGAAACAGGTGAGGGTTGACAACAAGAAGGGCATCTTAGCCATAGAAGATCCATCTCAGTAAATTCCATCCAGCCCATGCAAGCATGGAAAAATAGACGTTAAAACAATTATGTATATATGTATGTTTGACTTTTTTTCTTCAATCTCATTGATATTCTGGTTATGTTTTTATTTTAAATTAAAGAAATTTTTTTTTTAATCTCATGGGACTAAACTAGTCAAATAACAGACATTAGCAGGAAAGACATTACTAGCTAATCCAAATATTTAATCTTCAATATAACAACATTGCTAATAAAATAATTTTCAATTAAATCTCGTATCTTAATAGGATTTATTTTTCTGTATTACCAATATATTAATTATTTATCAAGACCTTAAGGTTTCTAATGTTTTGTGTGTGTGTCTATATATATAAATAGATGAGTGTATTTTTCCCTTGTTAACAATTAACACGGAAAAAATAGATAAATAATTACCAGGGTAGTAAAAAATCACACAAGTAAAGAGGTTGTAACTCCTTGTTTTTAAAGGTAGAAACTTCGGGTTTGCATGAAATTTTTTGTATAATATATAAATAAATAAATGGAGTTTAACGCAGGTATAATTCAAATACTTTTACTTCCGACACGTTTCGAAGATTTCACTGATATTATTCCAAAGGAATAAATGGCGTAAAACAATGTAATCTCGTCAGGGAAGCGAAGAAATGAGACTCGTCAATATATATTCATTTTGTTTCTTCTCTCTCTGACAATTTATATACTACACTTTCTTTACATTCTGAGTTCAAATTCTGCCGAGGTCAACTTTGCCTTTCACCCTTCCGGGGTCGATAAAATAAGTACCAGTTGCATACTGGGGTCGATCTAATCGACTGGCCCCTCCCCCAAGAATTTAGAGCATTGTGCCTAGAGTAGAAAAGAATATATACTACACTTCCCTAGCTTAAGCTTTGAGCTAAAGCATATTAAACTGATAGATTTGTCAGGTACTACCTCTAGACTCTCTTTCATTGATACTGTACTTAGAAAGACATTTACTAACTGTTGTTAGTCCATTCATTTTCACTATCCTGAGAGAGTCGTGGGGGTAGAGACCTGGTGCCTTCTCCACAGGGTCTTGTCAGAAGCAAACCATTTTGTTGTCGGTCTACCCCCAGGTCTCCTGTTAGTTGGCTCGGCTTAAAGAATCTTTCTTGCAACATTCTCACATGAGAACCAGATCTGTAATTTCTCAGTGCAGGGAAGTAGCAGTTGGACTTGAAGAGAATCTTAGATTTCTGAGCCACCCTGTCATTAAACAATATTTGATATATACGAGGGGGTGCTGAAAAGTTCCTGGCTTTAAGGGTGTCGCGAAAGGCCTGGTTGGTGGTGGGGGGGACCTTCTGAGTTCTTTCACTGGGTTTAGAAAAACTGAAGGAACGCTGCAATAAGTGTGTGAACCTGAGGGGAATAGGGGTTAACAAAACGTATTAGTGACCGACAAGTTTTGTCTGCCTAGTTACGATCCCATATTTTATCTGAAGAAATTTAGAATAGAAGAAACTGGGAAACGTGGTTGGGGAGTAAGCTTCTTACCACCCACACCAAAATTTCCTTATTTAGACATAACTGGGTGGTTTTTTTTTTACTTTAATAAGATCTCAAAAGTAAATGAGGGACGTAGTGATGTGCTCGGTATATATATATATATATGTGTGTTTGTGTTTAGCCCGGTCTGCCAAAATGGAATTCCCAACTTCTTTGTTACAACCATACCTTCCAGATTATGTTGAACATACTCTTTTGTCAAAGCAACAGCGTGTGCTTTGAGGCCCGTACAGGCTTCCCCGTTTATATCTCCATGTGTGGAAAGATCAATATGATACTCTTTTACTTGTTTCAGTCATTTGACTGTGGTCATGCTGGAGCACCGCCTTTAGTCGAGCAAATCGACCCCAGGACTTATTCTTTGTAAGCCTAGTACTTATTCTATCGGTCTGTTTTTCCGAACCGCTAAGTTACGGGGACGTAAACACACTAGCATCGGGGGAGAAACACAGACACATACATATATACGACGGGCTTCTTTCAGTTTCCGTCTACCAAATCCATTCACAAGGCTAGTATAGCCCGAGGCTATACTAGAAAACACTTGCCCAAGGTGCCACGCAGTGGGACTGAACCCGGAACCATGTGGTTAGTAAGCAAGGTACTTACCACACAGCCGCCCCTACGCCTGTAGATCAAAAACCTTTGGAGGTGTTATTCTATCATGACCGAATCCATAAAATACACATGAATCGTTTTCCCTGCTAGTGAAACTTCATAACAAAGTTTAATATTCCTGCAATTTAACGGTCAAAACCCCTGAAAAAATTCGTTGCTTAAATTTAAAACGTTTTTATTAATAACAATCTCACTGCTTTATTAGCGTGCTCAAATGCAAATAGTCGGTCACATTTGTTTTGCTTTCTGCAGTGATTGTTTATGCTAAAATTTGAAGTATCACTAGGAACGTTATATAACAGCTGTGTGGCAATTTCGTAATTACATATGTTTAATTCAATACTGTTGTTATCTCAAGTCGCGTAACGTGTAAAGCAGTATCATTTTTAAAATCGTGTTAAAATCCATGAAAAGAATGGCAAATAAGGAAAAAAATGCTAAGTGTTTTGAGTGGATACGTCCACGATTTCACTTGACATTCGGACCAGCTAAAGGTGTTAAATTTAATAAGTGGGCAAGTGTCTTCTATAGCCTCGGGCCGGCCAAAGCCTCGTGAGTGGGTTTGGTAGACGGAAAATGAAAGAAGCCCGTCGTATATATTTGTGCGTCTGTATTTGTCCCCCCGATGCTGGTGTGTTTACGTCCCCATAAGTTAGTGGTTCGGCAAAGGAGACCAATAGAATAAGTACTAGGCTTACAAAGAATAAGTCCTGGAGTCGATCTGCCTCGACTAGAGGCGGTGCTCTAGCATGGCCACAGTCAAATGACTGAAACAAGTAAAAAGAGAGTATCGGTAACGTTTGGATAAGGAAATTAGCAAGTACTGAAATTTTCAGTACAAACGAAGGAAAAAATAAATGACCAAATGGTCTTTTTTTTTCCCGATATAGACGAATGTAAGCTATTCTGAAACGTTTACCCTTTGAAAGGAGGGAAAGGCACCACAGTATAAAGCAACAAAAGATCGTCTTGTGTTGTGAGGAACAACAGCCACCGAAATTTAAGTCCTTGCTTGTTTATAATTCTAAGACTCCCAATCTAGTCAGATATCTAAAAAAAGGTTTAGATTACATACATTTGAATATTACCACCCTGCAGTAAAACATCAGTCAATGTGAGAAGAATTTCAAAGCCGAGGCTTTGTTTTTTATTTTTAGATAACGTTCCTAGTCATACTTCAAACTTTGATTAACGTTCCTAGTCATACTTCAAACTTTGATTAACGTTCCTAGTCATACTTCAAACTTTGATTCACTACAAACGTGCGTGTCTGTTAAAATTGCCTTTACTTCATTAAATACATATTTACTCGTACAGCCTATAAATCGGGATTATTTCCGATTTCGAGGCATATTTTCTTGGAATTATAAAGGTATTTTTTATCATCAGTTCGTTATGAGAATTGCATAATTACATTATGCAAACAAAAAAAATATAAATCAGGCGCAGGAGTGGCTGTGTGGTAAGTAGCTTGTTTACCAACCACATGGTTCTAGGTTCAGTCCCACTGCGTGGCACCTTGGGCAAATGTCTTCAACTATAGCCTCGGGCCGACCAAAGCCTTGTGAGTGGATTTGGTAGACGGGAACTGAAAGAAGCCCGTCGTATATGTGTGTATATATTTGTGTGTCTGTCACCCCCACCCCCCAACATCGCTTGACAACCGATGCTGATGTGTTTACCTCCCCGTAACCTAGCGGTTCGGCAAAAGAAACCGATCGAATAAGTCCTGGGGTCGATTTACTCGACTAAAGGCGGTGCTCCAGCATGGCCGCAGTCAAATGACTGAAACAAAAGAATATTCATGTTTTATTGGTGGGGGGGTTGCAAATGTTAAGAAGACCATAGGATAGAGGCTGAAACAGTCTCGAAGAGCAATGGACGTTATCCTTATACAAATGATACAGGAAGTGGGATCTGAAGATAATACATCTGTTATTCAGGATTTGTGGTGTACTGATAACTAGAACCTCACCTCTGAAGGTCGTAAGTTGTTTTGCAAGTTCTGATAGCGGAAGAAGAGACACCTCGACTGGTTCTACTATTAGATGATGTTACTTTGCATAGGAGCGAGTGAGAATTGGCGAAGGAAAGGCATCGGCCGTCATTAAAAAGATGATGGTAATGTAGTACAGAATATACTTTCCAAATAGAATACGGTAACCAGGCCGTTTTCATTCTGACACTGTAGATATTGGACTATACACCTCGCGTTTCTTTTAAGACGGTTGAGTACGATTTTAAAGAAGTTTATCTGTTATCTCTAGAATCTAGATGGTCGATCAACCATACAAACTCACGTTCATTAGCTCGACGCTTCTGAGGTTTTTATATCTGTAGCATAATTTTAAAGCAGATCAGGGTTCGTACACGAGTTGCGTGAGTTTCCTAATCAATTCGGTGGTCAGAGAAACACTGAAAACTCTTACCTTCATTTAATGTAGATAAAATCAGTTTAATACGACGGACATAAAGAATGTGGACCGCACCTCCTTTGGTTTTTTTCAGAATCCCCCCATTTTCTAGTACGGAGATTCTGATTCTGCAAAAAAAAACAAAAACGGCACTTCAAAATTTTAATTTCCTCTACCCCCCAACTGAAAATTCTTCCAATTTTCACTTTTTTCTTAAAAATTGAGGCAAAAATTCCGCCCTCCCCCCATCCCAAAATAATCAGTCTTTTTTAAAACTTTTTTTTTTCGACACTAACCCCCTCCTTTCGGCTACGGTGAATACGAATCTGCAAAAAAAAAATTGGCAAAAATTGACATTTCTAAATTACCCCCACCTCCACCCCATTCATTTTCAACTTTTTTCAGAATTTTTTTTTCTCAAAATATGCGAAAAAATACGGAGATTATGATTTCCAAAAATCTTTGTAAATTTTTTTTAAAGAATTTTCTTTCTTTTCTAAATATGCCAAAAAATACGGACATCGGAATTCGGACAAAAATTTCAAAACATTTCTATACTTACGGTTACGGTTTTGGGGTTAGGGTTTGAGGGTCACGGTTAGGGTTAGGGTTAGTGTTGCGGAAAAAAAGTCAAAATTGAAGAAGTTGTTGGGGCAAGATTTTCGCAATGCCGATTTTTGGCAATTTTCCGGAACCTCCGTATCCGAAAACGGGGATTTTTTCGCAATAGGGAGAAAAGGGGGGGGGGTCCAAAATTGAAACTTTACTTTTTTTTTTTTTTCAGAATCATAATCTACGTATTTCGCATAAAAAGAAATTTGAAAAAAGTGAAAATTGAAGAATTTGGGTGGGGTGGGGGAAAATAAAAATTTTTAAACATGCCGGTTTTTTTTTTTTTCAGAATCATAATCTACGTATTTCGCATTAAAAAAAAAGTGAAAATTGAAGAATTTGGGTGGGGTGGGGGAAAATTAAAATTTTTAAATATGCCGGGGTTTTTTTTTCAGAATCAGAATCTCCGTACTCGAAAATGGGTGGGGGATTCTGTTAAAAAAAACAACCAAAGTGGATGTGGTCCAAATTCTTTACGTCCGCCTTTAATACAGTATAAGACTGCAAGATGTGTTGTCCCGCTCCAAGTCACCTCTGACCGTGCTGTTGTATGGCACATAAATAGTCAAACAAATGACTAGGCGCAGCTCGCGTATTTTCCGGTTGTGTCTCGCTTCTACTTGAGGATAACACTGCATTACCTTGCATATCATGGTGAATCGTATAAGATAGAGTATTGCAGTACGGACATCTACTTTTGTATATTCTTATGGTGGAAGCTGGACTTAATGCAGTGTATGTCGTAAGGTAGTATCTGCCTATGAAAACTTGCTACTGTAATAGATGTGCTTAATGCTTACGTCAGGATTTGAATTTCATGTAGTGTATATTTATTACTAACAGCAAAACCCGGTCGGTTTGGATGATGTGGCTGTAAAACCTGCTCTGTGTAAGCATTCGACATGTTTGGGCACGCTTACGTTAAAAATTTTAGAATGACTTTTCTGTCAAAACGCTAAAAGTAATTGACCAGCAAAAAAAAATACAATCAAGATTCAACCAAATCAAAAAATAAACACAAATATTAAGTGAGCAAAGATGAACCATTTCCATTGCGTACACACATTCACATACTCCCCTTTCATACAGTTCCCCACCCCACCCCACCCCTAAATTCTTCAATTTTCACTTTTACCAGATTTTTTTTTTTTTTTTGCGAAATTTGAATAGATTATGATTCTGAAAAAAAATGTAAAGTTTCAATTTTTAAGAAAAAAGTGAAAATTGGAAGAGTTTTGGGTTGGAGGAAATTAAAATTTTAAAATGCCGTTTTTTTTGTTTGTTTGTTTGGTTTTTCAGAATCAGAGTTGAAACGCTGTTTGATTTATTTTTTCAGCGTACAATTCTTATAATTGCACTACCAAGTATGATATCACCCCTTCCTTTCTCATTTGTAGACAAGAGTATTATTATAGTTGATTATCTCGGTAACCATGGGAGCTACGAAAAATATGACATCACCCCTCTCTTTCTCATTCATAAACACAAGAGTATTATTATAGTAGATTATCTCGGTAACCATGGGAGCTATGAAAAAATACAAAGCCCAGCATCACCACCAGATCATCCTACACATCCGTGTAAATTTTCATGCAATTTCACCCGACCGTTTGACCGTGAATCACAAGACAAGAAAGAATCGCCCATGTCGAATTTATATGTATAGACTAGCAGCTAAGCCCGGTTTCACCCGGTCGGTTTGGATGATGTGGCTGTAAAACCTGCTCTGTAAGAATTCGACTTGTTCGGGCACACTTTCGTTAAAAAACAATTTTAGAATGACTTTGTTTTCTGTCAAAACGCTAAAAGTAACTGACCAATAAAGATTCAACCAAATCAAAAACTAAACCCAAATATTAAGCGAACAAAGATGAACCATCCCACTTCCATTGCATACGCACACACAAACACACACATTCACATACCCTCTTTTACATACACATATTCACAGAGAGTTGAAGCATGGTTACCGAGATAATCTACTATAATAATACTCTTGTGTTTATGAATGAGAAAGAGAGGGGTGATGTCATATTTTTCGTAGCTCTCATGGTTACCGAGATAATCAACTATAATAATACTCTTGTGTCTACAAATGAGAAAGGAAGGGGTGTTTCAACTCCTTATTCATCTATCACCGCTTCCTTTCTCATTCATAAACACGAGTATTATTATAGTATATTATTTCGGTAGCCATGAGAACTATGAAAAAATGTAAAACCCAGCAACACTACCGGATCATTCTACATATCTGAAATTTTTCGCGCAATTCCACCCAGCTGTTTGACCGTGCACCCCAAGACAAGAAAGAATCACCTATGTCAAATTTATATATATAGATTATATATACAAACGTAGAGGCACATGGCCTAATGGTTAGAGCAGCGAACTCGCAGGTTCGAATCTCAGACCGGGTGATGTGTGTGTTTATGAGCGAAACACCAAAGCTCCACGCGGCTCCGGCAGAAGGTAATGGCGAACTTCTGCTGACTCTTTCGTCACATCTTTCTCTCACTCTTTCCTCCTGCCTCTTGCAGCTCACCTGCGACTGACCGGCGTCCCGTCCTGGTGGGGAACCTATACGCCAAGGAAAACGGAAAACCGGCCCTATGAGCCATGCGTGGCTCGAGAAAGAACAAACAACCTTACAGTAGGAGTTGGACGTAACGCTGAACAATACCTATATAAAACATGATAAAAAAAGAATGGAGAATTCTACGTCTTCAAGATTTGCTATTACAGTATACTTCTTACATTCACGTTTCTGCTGCCTAAATGTCCTGTCTCTTGAAACATTTAGTTATTAAAGTTGCAGTATATATTCATTCAGGGTAGAGGTATCCATGCGGACAAGTGAAGCGAACTGAGAAATTCAGCCTTTGGTAGTCCTCAAAGTATAATTTAGGTGGGAGAGAGCCATAAAACCTTAATGGAGATGATCGTGGGGAGTGCTGTGAAATGCGATTTGGCTATATATTCTGCTATCATATATATGTGTGTGTATACACGGCTGGAGAACTTAATGTAGTGCATTCTCCTACTATTAGGTCAACGAACAGCTGTAACTTTGATGACAAACGCTCGCCACATCGATTGATTTTGGAGCAGTTTGTATACTTTGCAACGACATTAGGCATCTGATGTAACTGACTATGGTGTGCATATTGTCAGAAACTGCACGGGGAAGACCAGTGTGTCACCGACCAACGAGGATGATGAATCGGTTACATTTAAAGAAGTGAGACAGAGACTGCGAAGGGTCTAAAAGCAGCAATGCACTGAACCATTCGGCTCCAAACGAAATATTAAAGGCTGCTAGGAAAGAACGTATGCTCCTCTTCCATCGGTTTTGTAATCTGATATTGCACTCCAAAACATGGCTTTTCGACTGGACGCTTTGGTGTTCTTTATCATTCTGCTACATCTTGCAAGATTTTTCTAGGAAGTTTTGTGATTTATCACGCGTGATCCGCTTTCGTGCCGTTTGGATTCAGGAACGTTTAATGGAGTGGAAAAGAAATCCAGCATGGAAAATGAACTATTTCAGTTCCTGTGCCGAAAATATAACTACGTTGTCGCTCAACCCGCAATAAATAGTAGTAAAATTTGCCTCGTATCAGATCGTATTCTCTTTAATACAAAAAGTGACATTGAATATTCTAATCCTTGATACACATTACCTGATTAAAAAAAAGAAGACAAGATAGTTACTGTTCAAATGCCTTGATAACAGGTTTATTTGATCCGAGCTGATTTTGTTTTGACAA
Organism: Octopus sinensis; assembly: GCF_006345805.1. NCBI lineage: Eukaryota > Metazoa > Mollusca > Cephalopoda > Octopoda > Octopodidae > Octopus > Octopus sinensis. Next base: position 72,805,550 of record NC_043002.1, read on the forward strand.
CATCTGATCATCCATTTCCTTCACGTAAGCTCAAGACAATTACGGCAAGAAAGACTCGGAGTCTAAGAAATGAACACCTCCTTTGACAGTTGCTTTCAGTCCCTCTCTTCCCATGCCATTGCGACGACTTCGAATTTGTCCCAATTCTCTTAACTACTGTCGAGTGCGCAAATTCGAACTAAAAACAAATTCAACCCATAAAGAAATAATAAAATAACTGAGAAACAAAAGTTCGCCGGTATAATTTTATCAGTACCAGTTGTCTTTTCCTCAATGCATAAGTATTTCCAATTAGATTTTTTATGCTTATTATAGTAAGCATACTGAGACCCCTTTCGGTTACGATACAGACCATGGGATTGCACCTAGAAAGTTACCCTCCCAGGCACAATTCCGGGCAAGGTTGTTTATGGAAGACCAGCAGTCGCCCATGCATACCGGCCTCCCCTCTCCACGCCACCAGTGTTATCCAAGGGAAAGGCAAAGGCTGATAAGCTTGGCACCTGTGACGTCGCAACTCATTTCTACAGCTGAGTGAACTGGAGCAACGTGAAATAAAGTGTCTTGCTCAAGAACACAACACGCAGCCCGGTCCGGGATTCGAGCTCACAACCTCTCGATCGTAAGCTCGATGCTCTAACCACTGAGCCATGCGCCTTCACATACTAACGTTAATTTTATTGCTTTTCATGCAGGTAGCATCTCTAAGTAATTTAACTTCGGTGATTTTTTAAAAAAATTGTTTAATTTCCACGTTTACTCGTATACAATATTATGTATCTATTTGGTGATTATCTCACCACCTTTTCGGCAAAGTATTGTGAAGATTATGTTTTCGTCGATGATGTTTAATAATACTGAAACATTTTCAAAGTTGTCTCCCCTACTCGCCGAAAACGATTCGTGCTGTTTTCTTTTCCTCACCATATAAGTACAGTATATCTACTTAAACTTTTGATATTTACTTCATTAAATATATAAACACTAAATTTACCAATTAAACACTATTAAGTATTAGAAAAGTATTTTATTTTTTCACAGTTCTGTTAACACACCGAATTTACAGAATACAAATTGATTCCTAATCAACGGAGATTGCCGCAAATTTGAAACGGAAATATAATCAATTAGATAGATTCAATATTTTTTTGACTGGTCGCATGTGTGGTATGTAGCTTGCTTACCAACCACATGGTTCCAGGTTCATTCCCACTGCGTGGCACCTTGGGCATGTGTCTTCTACTATAGCCTCGGGACAACCAAAGCCTTGTGAGTGAATTTGGTAAACGGAAACTGAAAGAAGCCCGTCGTATATATGTATATGTGTATATGATTGTGTCTGTGTTTGTCTCCTCCTCCCACATCACCTGACTATTGATGGTGGTGTGTTTACCAACCACATGGTTCCGGGTTCATTCTCACTGCGAGGCACTTTGGGTATGTGTCTTCTACTATAGCCTCGGGCCAACCAAAGCCTTGTGAGTGAATTTGGTAGACGGAAACTGAAAGAAGCCCGTCGTATATACATATATGTGTGTGTCTGTGTTTGTTCCCCCCAACATCGCTTGACTATCGATGGTGGTGTGTTTACGTCGCCGTAACTTAGTGGTTCGGCAAAAGAGACCGATAGAATAAGTACTAGTCTTACAAAGAATAAGTCTTGGGGTCGATTTGCTCGACTAAAGGCGGTGTTCCAGCATGGCCGTAGTCAAATGACTGAAACAAAGTAAAAGAGGTACTAAGGCGGCAAGCTGACAGAAACGTTAGCACGCCGGGCGAAATGCTTAGCAGTATTTCGTCTGCCACTACGTTCTGAGTTCAAATTCCGCCGATGTCGACTTTGCCTTAAGGGGTCGATTAAATAAGTGCCAGTTACGCACTGGGGTCGATGTAATCGACTTAATCCGTTTGTCTGTCCTCTCTGTGTTTAGCCCCTTGTGGGTAGTAAAGAAATAGGTACTTCGTCTGCCGCTACGTTCTGAGTTCAAATTCCGCCAAGGTCGACTTTGCCTTTCATCCTTTCGGGGTCGATTAAATAAGTACCAGTTACGCACTGGGGTCGATATAATCGACTTAATCTGTTTGTCCCCTCTGTGTGTGGCCCCTTGTGGGCAATAAAGAAAGAACTGTTAGCACGACAGGCAAAATGCTTAGCGACATTTCGTCCGTCTTTTCGTTCTGCGTTCAAATCCCATCGAGGTCGACTTTGCCTTGCATCCTCTCGGGGTCGATAAAATAAGTATTAGTTGCAGACTGGCTCGATGTAATCGAGTTATCCCCCACCTCGAACCTGTTGACCTTGTACTGAAATGTAAAACTAATATTTTGACTGGCACTCATTTGACGATCCCCGAAAGAGGAAGATGAATTCAGAACGTGAACAAACGCAACCAAATACTGATTTCAGATTTTTGGCACAAGGCCAGCAATGTCGGAAGAAGTGGCCAAGTCGATTTCAATGACCCCAGTGCTCAGCTGGTACTTATTTTATCGATACTCAAAGCATGAATGGTAGAGTCGACTCTTTGATCTCAGAAGGTAAAGACCAACGAACGCAATTAAATATTGCCAGATTTTTAGCCCGATACTTTACTGATTTAGCTAATTCACTGCTTATTTTGCGGAACACTTAATTCGTTGTTCTTTTCCTGTACCTGAAATCCCACAACTTTTATAAATCATTGTTTAAACACTTCATTATGCACTAAATACACCAGTGGTCACATCTATATGGGCGTATATATGTGTACAAACGTGCATATATACACATTTTGTGTAAGAGTTTTTCTTTGCTTCATTCGTTGTTTGCACGCCTTCACCTCCGTTGTCGACATAAAATATAGAACTGTATTATAAAATAGTCACGTTAAGAATTTGTATTTTTGGAAGAGTTCATATTTGCTTCAGCTGTCTAGTTTATTGTCAAACATAATAAATACTGATAATTTCATATCTACATCAGACGGACACAGCTTGACTGAGGTAGGCCATATTAACATATATAATTAACTTCATGCGTGTACTGTATGCAATATGTGTTTTACTTGTAAATGACTTCATTTAATATTTTATTGTCAGTGTTTTGGTCACTGGAATACTGCTTCTAACAATTTTTGATTTATAAGGTTTGATGTTATGCCCGTCCTAGGGGCATCGAAATACTTTACTGACCTTATTATTTTCACCTTTTGTGTCAAGTTAAACTTATTTCTTCAATTAACTAGTCAACGAGAAACTTCTACATGGTCGTATGACTTGTTAAAAATAACAGCTAAGTTTTCTTAAATAATGTCTTAAAGGAAGGACACATTGGATAATGCAGTCTCGTCAATATAAAAAGACGAGATGGTCATCGCGGGAACGCTTTTGATTCATAACCAGCAGTCAAAGTGCTCGAACGTACGTACATGTGCAAGTGGAGAATGCTCCGTGGTTACTCGAGCTCCTAGAAACAACAGTCGCATCTTTAACTAAGGCTATACACAATTCCTATACACAATGCTGAAGCGCTTTTGACTACAAGCCGAAAAGAGGCTAAACAAGTTCATTGAATCTTACTAATACACACAATCCCCAAGTCGCCTAAAATTTCAGTAATTTTATTTCAACGAAGCTGGTTTGTTCTCATTAGTTAGATAACTATCGTAATTTACACATAGCTTCTTATAAATGTCTATAATTCAGTAATCATTGACTAACTATATGGACTACTTTATTATATAATCTGTCGATATCTTAAATTCAGTTATTGTCGTTTAGCTCTTAAGTCAACCTTAAGTGATCAGACCCATTTTCAAACGTATTTTTCTTTGACCATCTTGTCCCTTTTTAGGTGTATTCGCCCACGTTATCCTGTGTTTCCTTGTAATGAATCTGAGTACTGTACACTACAATAAGCACTTTATGTAAGCTGGTTGTGTGGGTATACGCAGAAAGTTGCATTATGTGTGAATTTTTCTTTCATTGCCAAGTATTTGCGCGTCTTCAATTAAAAAAAAAATCCGCTTTCATCTTGAAAACAGCGTGTTCAATTCTTCTTACATACATAAACACCTTAGTTGTAGAACAAGTGCACGCACTCAGCTTAGATGGAACATCGGTAGGGAGTAACTGGAAGAAGATTTGGCTGCTGTTTCTAGCACATCGAGCTGTGGTTCCGTCTTTGGTGCGTTTCAAATTCTGTCACTAATGACAGCGGAAAATATTGTTTACAAGTGAGGTGTCTAATAAGTCTGAGATTGTTTTGTTTCTAATTTTAGCTTTTAACTTGACAAAGTTTACAAAGCCTGCAGTGTAATGCATGTCATATCAAATGAATTCTGTTTGACGTAGTATTTATTTGTTTTAACTTATAAAATTTAAACAAACGAAGAAGCCTTTATGTGGTCCATGCGGCCCACTAGAAATAGCGGCCAAACCTCCCTTAAATCATACCTTATCATTTTTTCTACTCTAGGAACAAGGCCCGAAATTAGTGGGGAGGAGGCCAGTCGATTAGATCGACTCCTGTACGCAACAGGTACTTAATTTATCGACCCCGAAAGGATGAAAGGCAAAGTCGACCTCGGCGGAATTTGAACTCAGAACGCAAAGATAGACGAAATACCTATTTCTTTACTGCCCACAAGGGGCTACACACAGAGGGGACATGCAAGGACAGACAAATGGATTAAGTCGATTACATCGACCCCAGTGCGTAACTGGTACTTAATTTTTCGACCCCGAAAGGATGAAAGGCAAAGTCAACCTCGGCGGAATTTGAACTCAGAACGTAACGGCAGACGAAATACGGCTATGCATTTCGCCCGGCCTGCTAACGTTTCTGCCAGCTCGCCACCTTACACTCGGCGTATAATGATCTTTTCTACTCTAGGCAAAAAGCCCCAAATTTTAGGGGAGTGGCCCAGTCGATTAGATCGACCCCTTTACGCAACTGGTACTTAATTTATCGACCCCGAAAAGATGAAAGGCAGAGTCGACTTCGGGGGAATTTGACGAACTCAGAACGTAAGTAAAGACGTACGAAATACCTATTTCTTTACTCACAAGGGGCTAAACACAGAGGGAACAAAAAAGGACAGACAAACGGATTAAGTCGATTACATCGACCCCAGTGCGTAACTGGTACTTATTTAATCGACCCCGAAAAGATGAAAGGCAAAGTCGACCTCGGCGGAATTTGAACTCAGAACGTAGCGGCAGACGAAATACGGCTACGCATTTCGCCCGGCGTGCTAACGGTTCTCACAGCTCGCCGCCTCATACCTTGTCTTAAAAGAGGGATGCACTGAATAGTGTAGTCACTGACTTTAAAAAATTGGTTACAACTGGAAAGCTTTTGATTAAAGCCTCCCCGATCTAAGGTCAAACAACCAGTTAAATTAATTATTCTTTTATTATTTTTCTTGTTTGTCATTTGACTGCAGCCATGCTGGAGCACCGCCTTTAGTCGAACAAATCTACCTCAGGACTTATTCTTTGTAAGCCCAGTACTTATTCTATCGGTCTCTTTTGCCAAACCGGTAAGTTACGGGGACGTAAACACACCAGCATATATATATATATATATATATATATATATATATGACGATCTTCTTTCAGTTTCCTATTTCTTTACGGGCCACACACAGAGGGGACAAACAAGAACAGACAAACGGATTAAGTCGATTACATCGACCCCAGTGCGTAACTGGTACTTAATTTATCGACCCCAAAAGGATGAAAGGCAAAGTCGACCTCGGCGGAATTTGAACTCAGAACGTAACGACAGACGAAATACCGCTAAGCATTTCGCCCGGCGTGTTAACGTTTCTGCCAGCTCGCCGGGCTTCTTTCAGTTTCCGTCTACCATCTCCACTCATAAAGCTTTGGTAGGCCCGAGGCTATAGAAGACATTTGCGCAAGGTGCCACGCAGTGGAACTGAACCTGGAACCATGTGGTTTGTAAGCAAACTACTTATCACACAACCACTCCTGCGCCTATGATATTTAATATCTTTATTTGGGAAAATATTTAGTGAGCTATAACTATGGGAGAGATGGAGCAATTTTGATGCTGCAAGTCTTCCATAATTTCACTTCGTTTCTATTGCGTTTATGATGCTGTTTAGCCCAGGGAGTGTCGATCAAGTAGGAAGACGATCAGAGATATTCAGTGTTCAGTTTGTGACAATTTTCTTCTGTGTATCCTCTGTAACCAGAACTATATTATCCGACTGACTTTTGGAATGGCTGTCCAACTTTAGTTGGATTTTATCCATTTTCTACGGGACTTTTCAAATATTTATTGTACTTACACACTTCAGAAAAAAAAATGGTCCCTTCTCCCTCATCGTACTTTTGGAAAAGCAACCACCGCTAAAATATTTATCTTTATTTTCTCCTACTTTATTGTATTCCACATTCTGAAATACTTGTAGTTCACATTTTTTAAAATCCTCTCCTCATCGTCTTTTTCACCATAAAAACAAATAATGAATCTAATACAGCGTGTTGATAACTACAAAAAAAAAAAAATAACAGAGGTATCTATAAAACAATAGTTTCTGTTATGTTGAAAAGAATACTTTTTTTTAATTGAAAAAAGTATAAAGGAACAAAAAAGTTCTCGTCCCCCGCCCTTTTTCTGTCATAGCAACAGTTGTCGCATCAACACCTTGTCCTAAGCAAAACCTTATTTTTTTTTTTCTCTTTTACTTGTTTCAGTCATTTGACTGCGGCCATGCTGGAGCACCGCCTTTTTAGTCGAGCAAATCGACCCCAGGATTTATTCTTTGTAAGCCTAGTTCTTATTCTATTGATCTCCTTTGCCGAACCGCTAGGTTACAGAGACGTAAACACCAGAATCGGTTGTCAAGCGATGTTGGTGGGACAAGCACAGACACACACACATACTTATACAGACATATATACGACGGGCTTCTTTCAGTTTCCGTCTACCAAATCCACTCACAAGGCTTTGGTCGGCCCGAGGCTATAGTAGAAGACACTTGCCCAAGGTGCCACGCAGTGGGACTGAACCCGGAACCATGTGGTTGGTAAGCAAGCTACTTACCACACAGCCATTCCTGTATTCATTTGTATTTTTGTCTTGTGCTCGAGATGAAAATAATGTCAAATTAAATTTGATGGAAACAATGTCAACGTCAATCTGGTGTTAATATATTCCTATTTTCCTCTTAATTTAATTTTGATGTTGTATAGAGCAAAATTTTAACAGAATGGCTATAAGCCTGAAAAATAAAATAGACCAAAAATAACGAAAAAAAGGTACGATGAAAGAGGATTTAAATTTTTTTAATGCGAATTCCAGAATGGTTAAATAATGAGAAAAACATCATTTTAGTGGTGGTTGCTCTTTCTGATTCCACTATAACGTGGAGAGAGCGACGTTTAAAATATTTATTTGTCTTTCTGCGACCATATTGATTATATTTTTTACCCTCTAAAAATGCTGAGTGCATTATATTCCGAAATATGAAATGCTATAACGTGAGGGGCGAGGGCGGAATTATTATGATGATGGTTGTCGTGAAGATACGAGGAAGGGGGTAACGGTAAAAAAATTAGATTTACTTTTTTTAAGGAAAATTTGAAAAATCCCAACGAAATCGGGGAAAAAATTCAACTTGTGTGAAACAACTGTTTTCCGTAGGTTGAACAAGTACTTAATCTTTCGTGGGTCAAGAATGGTAGGGGCTTCTTATTTTCCGTGTTTACCCTCGAATCTGTAATAAATTGTTGAATACATTTGTTGCAGATTTACAAGTGTTAACTAAGAAAATGGGAGGAAATCAGTAAATAAGACTGAAAGCATATGCTCCCAGTTATAATAAATGCACCCTTTTAAAGCCTAGCCAGGCTCATGGGCCCGGTTTCCTGGTTTCTATGGCGTGTGTGTTCCCCAGCTGGACGGGACGCCAATCTATCGCAGCGTTACTCATTTTTGCCAGCTGAGTGAACTGGAGCAACGTGAAATGAAATGTTTTGCTCAAGAACACAACGCGTCGCCGGTCCAGGAATCGAAACCACCGTCTTACGATCATGGTGCTGACACCCTAACCACTAAGCCACGCGCTTCCACTCAGTTATACTTAATTATATTTTTGTTTTTGTTATTTACATTTTAGGGGTTCTCTTTTATGTAATTCCGCACCGTATCGTCCCCATTGTTTTTATCAGCCATTAGTGATTGATTAACTCCCCGGCTATAGTCATACTACACGCTTCGTACTCTAATCTGGTTCTATAAAGTAACCCGAGATGTGCATAAACTTTAAATCTCGGAAAACTTGTTAGAAAACATTTTATTGAATGACAGGGGACGTAACTCTGTTAATTACTATATTAATTGCTCGAAATGGCTAATTTTCCTTCCTTTTCTTCCCGCAATAATAGTAATTGGAGGTACGAATAGAATTCTAGTATTGGTCGCGGCGGACTTTCGGAAAAGCTATCTCATATAAGTTGAAAATTTTTCGTTTTGGTCGTGATTTCCGCACTTTTTTTTATTTGTCATACATTTCAAAATTATGGCAAAGGAGATTAATGATTGTGGAAAATTTAATTTTGTTTAATCTTAGATTTGGAACGACAGTCAACTCAAAAATTAGATATATTTCGTTATTTTCCCCCATTTTATCGTATTCCACGCGCTGAAACACATGCAATTTGCATAATGGGAATCTAATCCCTGCCTCCACCCGCTTTATTGTACCATTCACAATGGGAAAAAATAATATTCAAACATTGACGAGTAAATGCGGGAAAAACAAGATAAGAATTTTGAAAGAAGTTTCTATCCATAATTCGACAATTTCAGCCTTTTAAAATGTAGAAAAGAATTTTCTTTTTTTTTTAAAATTAAAAAGTATAATAGTCCTAAATAAAACGGTACAGTTATTTCTGTTTGTTTTGTCTTGTGTGGGAAATTATTAAAAAGAATGGTGTATAAAATTAAATTTGATGGGGATTATGTCAATGTAAATCAGGTAGATGTTAATATATTCTTGTTTTTTGCTTGATTTAATTTTGAAGTGGAGAAATTCCAACTTTTGTGGAATAGCTATTCAAAAAATCTGTCCTGGTTGTATGATTTGAAAATTTGCTTGAATGACTGTAAAAGGTGCTACCAGAAAAGTAACTAAATATGATTTACTTGCCTATGGCAGTTGTTTCAAACTCCATACCCAATTACAAGTTTATCATGCATGCAGACCCCATTTCAGTCAATCAGAACATTTTGTTCTTGTGATAAGTTCTAGAACTTCTCTTCAGTGAAGGCCTTAAATACAGAGGCTTTTAGTGCAAAAAAAAGCAGAGGGAATTCAGATTTTGTTGCATTAGTTCTGGGTGAATTTTCTCTCTGATGGCTGTTTTCACAGTTTCATACTCAAACCAGCACAATTCTCCTAATAGCTGTTTTCACAGTTCTATGCACAGCCCAAAGATGGATGAAGAATCAACACAGTCATATGTAATTGCAGCCATGTGAAAAATCAGCCTAATTATAAATTATCTATTGAAGAACTCCGGCAACTATAAAACTCTGTCCATATAAGATTGTCTCTATCTGTATGCCATGAAGCTTTGTAATAACGTAGCAATAAATTATGTATATAAACATTCGAGCAAGAATGTCGCCATTGCTGCTGGACTGGCACCTGTGCAGGTGGCACGTAAAAAGCACCATTTGGATGTGGCTGTTGCCAGTACCACCAAACTGGCCCTCGTGCCGGTGGCACGTAAAAGCACCCACTACACTCTCGGAGTGGTTGGCATTAGGAAGGGCATCCAGCTGTAGAAACTCTGCCAGATCAGATTGGAGTCTGGTTCGACAGACCTCAGTCAAATCGTCCAACCCATGCTAGCATGGAAAGCGGACGTTAAATGATGATGATGAAACTGACACCAAGACTTTGTCATAACCAATGTCTTTTAACCAGTTTATCTCTTTGTACATGCTTGTGTTTTTGCTGTTGAGCCCCAGATCAGTCCTGACTGACCTGTGGTCCAAAGCAATGTTATGTATCTAATACTGTATTATCCAGTATAGTTGTCAATGTAGGGAATGATTTTAAGGGATATTTGATTTATTTCTAGGTCAAGCAATCCTATGAAGATCCTTTGTTGACTGCAAACTTAGATTCTAATGTTTATACGTGATGTGTGACATTTGGTGGCAGCCATTCTAACAAAAACTTTATTACTAATGAGGCTATTGATGTTGCTATTTTTAACACATCTGAATTGTTTTCAGAATTAATTAAATGATATAAAGGGAAACACGCATGCCAACGCACATACACACACACATTTTAGTTTTATATATGTATCTCTTTACATTGGATTGTCTGATAAATTTGTTTTTTTCCAATGTTATTTTAATCAACAACTGGTGATATTTCTATTGTCAAAGTGGATAGTTGGCAAGAAGTTGTGAACAATGGAGAATATATTGTTAAAATAATTCAAAATAATAAAGATTAAAATTTTAAAAAAATGAATTTATCTACTGACCCAGTATTTGTGTGTGTGTGTGTGTGTGTGTGTGTGTATACAGGGGTTGGACAAAATAATGGAAACACCTAGCCTCATAGCATTATAATTTTGAAATATCTATAAAACCGTCAAAAGGTTGTTTATTTTTAATGTTTTTTTGATTTAATATTAGTATTGCTTAATAAGTTTTGCTAAAATTGCTGTTTCTTTTCAGATAACATCAGAAAAAGGTAATTAAAATTCATTAAAATGACAGATCTATCGGACTTTCAAAGAGGTCAAATTGTTGGTGCTCATATGGTAGGCACTAATGTAACAAAAACAGCCAAAATGTTTGGTGTATCAAGAAGTACTGTCTCGGAAGTAATGGCAGCCTTTGAGAAAGAGGGAAAAACCTCCTCATCGAAACAAAACTCCGGAAGAAAACCAAAACTTTCATATAGGGACTGTCAGACTCTTATGCAAATTGTTAGAAAAAATCAGAAAAGTACAGCTCCCAAAATTACTGCAGAGCTTAATGACCACCTTGAGAACCCAGTTTCCACAAAAACTGATCACCGGGAGCTGCACAAAGCCGGATTTCATAGGAGGGTTACAATCATAAAACCACTACTTTCAAAAACAAATGTTGCAAAGCATTTAGACTGGAATAAAAACTTACAGAATTGGTTGCTAGTGCAGTGGGAGAATGTTATTTTCTTGGACGAGTCATCCTTTACTTTATTTCCAACCACTGGCCTAGTATACATGTGGAGACAGCCAAAAGAAGCATTTGACCTGGACTGCATTCTTCCAACTGTTAAACATGGAGGAGGATCTGTGATGATCGGAGGGGGGGGGGGGCAGTGGTTTCCCTTCATGGCAGAATTAATACGCAATTCCCAATAGAAGATATGGACCGGAGGAATGTGAAACAAAGTGTCTTGCTCAAGGACTCAACGTGTTGCCAGTAATTGGACTCACAACTGTAAGGTTGTGAACCAAATACCCCAACCACTAAGCCATGTGCTTTCACATGACTGGGAAATGGGAATGATGAATAGTTGAAACACTGACAGGGTGGGTGGGTTGAATAAGGGGTGGGATCTAGGACTATCCAATGTAAGGGGAAAGTATGAACAGAATGGGTGAAGCTAAAGGAGACAGGAAGTGAACAATAGACTAGGATGAAGAGGAATACTGAATCACTGAAGGAAGAATGTGACAAGGCTGGCCTTTTGAAACACAGGTACGACTCATTTTTGCCAGGAGCAACATAAAATGAAGTATCTTGTTCAAGGACACAACACGGTCAAGAATCAGACTCACAACCTTATGATCATAAGCCGAATATTCTAATCACTAAGCCACACTCCTTCACTGATTGATAAAATAGAGTTTTGGACGAATTCTGGGGTTGGTGGTATCAACTAAGCCCTTCCTCTAAAATTATTGACCTTGTATCTAAATGAGTTCTGGCTTTTTTCAATTGAACATCAGGTCAAACTAGCATTCTTGTAATCCTCTTATCCCTTAGAGATTATAGAATGCTTACTTTTGGTGCTTTTGTTTCAGGAAAATAAAAGTTGTAGAAGTGGCTGTGTGGTAAGTAGCTTGCTTACCAGCCACATGGTTCTGGGTTCAGTCCCACTATGTGGCACCTTTGGCAAGTGTCTTCTGCTATAGCCTCGGGCTGACCAAAACCTTGTTGGTGGATTTGGTAGATGGAAGCTGAAAGAAGCCCATCATATATATATATATGTGTGTGTGTGTGTATACATGTGTGTGTGTATACGTGTGTGTGTGTGTGTGTATATATATGTGTGTGTGTGTGTATACATGTGTGTGTGTATATATTGTGTGTGTGTGTGTGTGTGTATATATGTGTGTGTATACATGTGTGTGTGTATATATGTGTGTGTGTATACATGTGTGTGTGTATATATATGTGTGTATGTGTGTGTGTGTATACATTGTGTGTATATATATGTGTGTATGTTTGTGTGTCTGTGTTTGTCCCCCCAACATTGCTTGACAACTGATGCTGGTGTGTTTACATCCCCGTAACTTAGCAGTTTGGCAAAAGAGACTGATAGAATAAGTACTAGGCTTACAAAGAATAAGTCCTGGAGTCGACTTGCTCGACTAAAGGCAGTGCTCCAGCATGGCCGCAGTCAGATGACTGAAACAAGTGAAAGAGTTGGCCACAATTTGAGTTTGGAAATGAATAGTGTATAAAAAAGAAAACCAAAGAAAAGATTACATTTGTCATAAGAGGATATAATATGTACCTGTTAAATAAAGGATATTAAAGACTGCAAGATTGACTAACATGTACTCTTAGATATTGATATACAAGTTCGTTTGAATCTATAGAATTCCTTTTGTTGAATTCCCGTGAAATGTAGGTCATAGCTTGGTTTATTTATTTATTGTTTGAAAACATTTCCATTAAGTTACAATTATGCTTGCAGTGTTCATCAAAGTGGATCAGTTCTAGCTAGCTGTATATGCTCATTAAATAAACAGAAAAAACTAATTAATCTACCAACCTCTTTCAGCTACCAGTTTAGAATTTATTTTATCAAGTTTGCAGGTTTTTCAGTTTCTCTGATTTTTTTAATTTTTTATTTTTTATAATTATATATGATAATAATAATATAATAATAATGAAATTATTGTATACAGTGCATATAAAGCATATGCAGTAATGTACAAATGTCCAGAAAGTGAACAGCGTATGAGTCAGATATATGCTTGCGTGTGTATGGAGGGGAGAAAATCAGGTGTAGTGTTGGCGAATCTCAGGAAGCATAGAAGTTTTGAAGGATGCAGTGCTCTAACAACTGACGCCGGCAGTTTGTTCCATGCTTCAGCAACTCCTAGTGTGAAAAAATGTTTCCGAAAGTCATGGTAGCTGTGCTGTTTTCTGACTTTGTAAACGTGCCAGTGGCACGTAAAAAGCACCAACTACACTCTCGGAGTGGTTGGCATTAGGAAGGGTATCCAGCTGTAGAAACTCTGCCAGATCAAGAGTGGAGCCTGGTGCAGCCATCTGGTTCGCCAGCCCTCAGTCCAACCCATGCTAGCATGGAAAGCGGACGTTAGATGATGATGATGATGATGATATATATAGATATATATATATATATATATATATATATATATACACACGACGGGCTTCTTTCAGTTTCTGTCTACCAAATCCCCTCACAAGGCTTTGGTCAGCCCAAGGCTATAATAGAAGACACTTGCCCAAGATGTCATGCAGTGGGGTTGACCCCGGAACCATGTGGATGGTAAGCAATCTACTAACCTCACAGCCACTCCTATGCCATTGATTACCTTTGTAATTAATAATAGATCTAGAATGTGTTCATTACACTAAATTTGCCTCTGGTCAATGTGATTCAAGCTTATTCAACCATGAAAAGAAGTATTATTGAGTGACAAGTATTTGTTGCTTTAGTGTCAAAAGTACTTTAAATTGTTCTATTTTTGGCAAGTATTAATTTACATGAACATAATTACATATATTTTGGTTTCATGTCACAAATGAAGACTTTAAGGAAATTTCAGCATTGAATTCTTACAGGGAAATTATTAGATTTATTATGGTTTTATTTATTCGCTGGATATTTTGTGTGTGTGTGTGAAATAAATTCTATGTAATGCTATAAAAACTAGTTGAAATTTTACAGTGTGTAATTGCAATAACCTTGAATCTTTTGTTTTGGTCATTTGACTATGACCATCCTGGGGTGTTGTCTTGAAGACTTTGGTCAAAAAAAAATTGGCCCCAATACTTATGTTAATTTTCAGTCTGGTACTCATTCTATCTCTCTCTTTTGCTGAACTGCTAAGATCAAACACTGGTATATGTATGTATGTATTTATATATATGAATGTATGTATGTATGTATGTATGTATGTATGTGTGTGTATATATCATCATCATCATCGTTTAACATCCACTTTCCATGCTAGCTTGGGTTGGACGATTTGACTGACGTCTGGCGAACCAGATGGCTACACCAGACTCCAAACTGATCTGGCAGAGTTTCTACAGCTGGATGCCCTTCCTAATACCAACCACTCCGAGAGTGTAGTTGGTGCTTTTACATGCCACCGGCATGAGGGCCAGTCAGGTGGTACTGGCAACGGCCATACTCAAATGGTGCTTTTTATGTGCCACCTGCACAGGAGACAGTCCAGCGGCACTGGCAACGAACTCGCTCGAATGTTTTTTTTCATGTGCTGCCGGCACAAGTGCTAGTAAGGCGACGCAGGTATATATATATTCATATTCACACACACCAGATAGGCTTCTACACAATTTCTGTCTGCTGAATTCACCTGGAATGCATTGGTTGGCCTGATGCTATACTAGAAACACTTACACAAAGTGCCATGCATTGAGACTGAACCAGAGACAGCATGGTTGCAAAGCAATCTTCCTAACCACACAACTGTTCCAGCACATGCAAAGGGATGGGGTTGGAAATTTGTATTAAATTTATCATTGTTGATCAGATTTAATTTTGGTTGTCATTGTTTGTTTAGCCCAGGTTACCTCTGATAGAGTAGACCTATAATCAAAGAACATTCTAGCTATGATCATCCGATCATTTGTCCAACTCTAGAATCCTGTCAAAAGCACTTTCTGTTTTGAAGTGTTGGATTAATCTGTTCCTTGGTTTAATTCCATCTTGCAAAGAAAAGGTGCCAAAGATAAGATTGTTAGTATTTCTATGTTGTCTATCTAAACTGGTTGTTTACAATAACTGGGATTTTAATGAGTTAGCAATTAAACTGGCCATATCCGGTCCAAATATTCTACGTTTTATGTTCAAACCAACTACATCCAGCTTCTCTACCCTACAATATCATTCTAAAAATAAACAATCATATCATTGAAATCTCATAAATCAAGTGATAATGCATGATTAATTGAAAACAATGTAAATAAATATTACATTTGGCAGATTAATTTAAATGTTGAAGAGTTAAAAATCTGTTTTTTCTTTTTTTAATCACTGGTCAAGTAGCTACTGATAAAAACTTAATGTATCTACCAGAAACCTGAATGGCAAGTTACTGACATCACCAATCTTTGACAGAATCCTATTAAAGTCTTTAGTTGTTTATACTTTTGAAAACAGTCAATTTCTTGGTCGTGAGTTGGCATTTAGGACTCTGCCAGGATTCCTGTTACACACTGGAAACCCATCAAAGGACTGTTTTTGTTTCGGAGTGGTAGGTTAGTCTGTTGCTCGGCTTAGCACCAACATTTGGTTCTTGGTCCATTTTAATTGTCTGCTCTATTACAAGCATTTGGACCAGGTCACTGGTCTACTTGCCTATCTCAGGGACTCTGGAAAAGATCATGGTACTATCATTTCTCTCATTAAGCCATACAAAAAATAATTTTTAAACTTTTATTTCTGAGATGTCTGATGTTATTGATGTAATGCTGTGATCACTATTTAAACCATTGTTACCAAATTTCTATTGAAATGGACTGCCTTTGTTTGAATTAATTTTGAAATGATGAAGAATTTAGTAAAATAACTTTGTCCACTATTAAGTTGGTGGAAACAGAAAGTTTGTATCATAGGACCATGGGTGGTCTCAGTGTGGTTAGTATTGTATCAAAAATATTTAGCAATCAGATCACAATATCCGATGTCATAATTCGCTTAAATATTACCTACATCATTAAAAAAATCTGACCAATCAAGACTTTCTGTGGTATTGATTCCAACAACAATTTCATCTTTGGTGTGCTTCTGAACCAAAGTACCACTATATACAACCATTTTCTCTTTATGAAAAGAATAAATATTCTTTTATCTAAAATCTTAAATATAGGTGCAGGAGTGGCTGTGTGGTAAGTAGCTTGCTTACCAACTACATGGGTCTAGGTTCAGTCCCACTGCGTGGCACCTTGAGCAAGTGTCTTCTACTATAGCCTCGGGCTGACCAAAGCCTTGTGAGTGGATTTGGTAGATGGAAACTGAAAGAAGCCTGTCGTATATATATATATATATATATATATATATGTGTGTGTGTGTTTGTGTGTCTGTTTGTCCCCCCAACATCGCTTGACAACCAATGCTGGTGTGTTTAAATCCCCGTAACTTTGCGGTTTGGCATAAGAGGCCGATAGAATAAGTACTAGGCTTACAAAGAACAACTCCTGGGGTCGATTTGTTCGATTAAAGGCAGTGCTCCAGCATGGCTGCAGTCAAATGACTGAAACAAGTAAATGAGTAAAAAGAGATATCAGTTTTCTCATTTGTAACAGTATCAAAAGGATTATTAACAGAAGAGGTGAAATTGCTGAGTAATGTATTATACTGTCATAGATTTTACATGATTCGTTAATCCTCACTCAAGAATATTTGGTTGTATTTAGTAAGTTAGGTGCATATGTAGAACCTGTCTTTTTGCCTTTTATTTTTGCCACTCTTGGATAAAGGATAATGCTTCATGGTTTAACCACCAGTCATGATATTGCTACTGTCAGTTTTATTAAATCTCTTAACCATGTAACAAATGACATAATTGTTTTGAGTTAGATGTTTGACCTATTTGTTTAGATTGAAAATATTTAATTTCATTAACCTAATGAAACATTTAAAGCATCAAGCAAAACTATAAACAGTAGCAAATCAGGTCAATATATATAACTTGGTGAGCTGGCAGAAACATTAGTGAAATACTTAGCGGTATTTTGTCTGTCTTTACGTTCTGAGTTCAATTTCCGCCGAGATTGACTTTGCCTTTCATCCTTTCAGTTGATAAATTAGGTACCAGCTGCATACTGGAGTCATTCTGATCGAATGACCCCCCCACCACTCCCAAAAATTTCAGGCTTTGTGCCTAGTGTAGAAAAAAATATAACTTAGCTTCAGGGCGGCGAGATGGCTAAGCGTAGGAGTGACTGTGTGGGAAGTAGCTTGCTTAAAAACCACATGGTTCCGGGTTCAGTCCCACTATGTGGCATCCTGGGCAAGTGTCTTCTACTATAGCCTCGGGCTGACCAAAGCCTTGTGAGATGATAACTGAAAGAAGCCTGTCGTATATATGTGTGTGTTTGTGTGTTTGTCCCTCCCCTTCCCCCAACATCACTTGACAGCCGATGCTGGTGTGTTTATGTCTCCGTAACTTTTCAGTTTGGCAAGAGAGACCGATAGAATAAGTACTGGGCTTACAAAGAATAAGTCCTGGGGTTGATTTGCTCGACTAAAGGCGTTGCTCCAGCATGGCCAGTGTAAAATGACTGAAACAAGTAAAAGAGTAAAAGAAAACAGTATTACTCCATAAGGAGTATAGGGCTGGTTTTTTTTTGGTTTCCCTTGCATATACACTCCTCCCTAACAGGATGCCAGTCTGTCATAGGATTACTCATTTTTACCAGCTGAGTGGACTGGAGGAATGTGAAATGAAGTGTTTTGCTCAAGAACACAACCCATCACCTGGTCCAAGAATAACAACCCAGAATCTGAATGAAAACCAAGAATCCTTACCACTATGACAAATGTAGTAAGAGAACTTAGTCATTATTAAGCTGATGTTAAAGGTGGTGAGCTAACAGAAATGTTAGCATGCCGGGTTAAGTGCTTACTCTTTTACTTGTTTCAGTCATGTGACTCTGGCCAAGCTGGAGCACTGCCTTTAGTCGAGCAAATTGACCCCAGGACCTACTCTTTGTAAGCCTAGTACTTAGTCTATCGGTCTCTTTTGCCGAACCGCTAAGTTACTGGGATGTAAACATACCAACATTGGTTGTCAAGCGATGTTGTGGGGGACAAAAACACACGCACGCACGCACGACAGGCTTCTTTCAGTTTCTGTCTACCAAATCCACTCACAAGGCTTTAGTCAGCCCATGGCTATAGTAGAAGACACTTGCCCAAGGTTTCACACGGTGGGACTGAACCTGGAACCATGTGGTTTGTAAGCAAGCTACTTACCACAAAGCCACTCCTACACTTAGCGATATTTTGTCTGTCTTTGTTCTGAGGTCAACTTTGCTTTTCATCCTTTTGGGGTTGATAAATTGAGTACCAGTTGCATACTGGATCAATCTAGTTGATTTTGGGGCTTTGTGCCTAGAGTAGATAAGATTATTAAGCTGATGTTAAAGGCAGCGAGGTGGCAGACTTGTTAGCATGCTGGACGAAATGCTTAGTATTTTGCCCATCGCTACATTCTGAGTTCAAATTCCGCTGAGGTCAACTTTGCCTTTCATCCTTTCAGGGTTGATAGATTAAATACCAGTGAAATTTCGGAGTCAGTATAATCAACTGGTCCCTTTCACCATGACTTCAGGCTTTGTGCCTATAGTAGAAAGGATTATTAAGCTGATGTTAAAGCAGCGATCTGGCAAAATTGTTAACACATAGGACAAAATGCTTAGCATAATTTTTTCGAGTTCTTGATGAACTGATTGCAAATACCACCACAATCAACTTTGCTTTTCACCTTTTCAGGATCAATGAAAGAAAGTACCAGTTAAGTACTTTTAATAACTGTCTCCTTGTTTACTCTTGTTTGGTAATTGAATGGCTTATTATTAAGGATAGTTTCAAATATTATGATCGTGGCATCTTGTGCAAGTGTCTTCTACTATAGCCTCGAGCCGACCAAAGCCTTGTGAGTGGATTTGGTAGACGGAAACTGAAAGAAGCCCATCGTATATATATATATATATATATATATATATGTATGTGTGTGTGTGTGTGTATGTTTGTGTGTCTGTGTTTGTCCCCCCAACATCGCTTGACAACCGATGCTGGTGTGTTTATGTCACTTAGCGGTTCGGCAAAAGAGACCAATAGAATAAGTACTGGGCTTACAAAGAATAAGTCCCGAGGTCGATTTGCTCGACTAAAGGTGGTGCTCCAGCATGGCCACAATCAAATGACTGAAACAAGTAAAAGAGAGTATAGAAATAATTCCTAGTTGCTTTTGAAATACTATGCACATCATTTATTCATTCTTTTACATGCATTTTTATTCATCTTTTAAAATTTGTTTTACATGCATTCTGCCATACAGCCAATGATTGAACTGTTGTAGTTTTTCATCACAATACTCTCAGAAGAAATCTATTAATCTTTTGTGTGTGTACAAGTACAGCCAGCGGTCACTTATGGGCAGGTAAGGCTTGGTGACATGTACCTAACTGACTTAGTTTGTCAGGTACAACAAAGATTCTAGTTGATCTGATCAACAGAACAGCCTGCTTGTGGCATTAACATGCATGTGGCTGAGTGCTCCACAGACATATGTACCCGTAACGTAGTTTTTTGATAAGATTCAGCATGAGACAGTGTCACAAGGCTGGCTCTTTGAAATACAGGTACTACTCATTTTTGCCGGCTGAGTGGACTGGAACAAGGTGAAATAAAGTATCTTGCTCAAGAAATAAAGTATCTTGCCAGGAATTGAACTCACGACTTTGTGATTGTGAGCTGAATACCATAACCACTAAGCCATGTGCCTTCACTTGACATGTACCATGCTTTCACTAATTGTTTTAGATACTTGGATAGCCAAGAACTCACAAGGCATTGAACAGCCCAAGTCTATAATAAAAGATACCTGCTCAAGGTGCCATGCTGTGGGATTGAACTCAAAACTACATAGTTACAAATTGGGCTTCTTAACCACACAGCTATGTCTATTAAGAATTATTTTTAAATTCAACTTTTGATCAAAATATTTTGCTTCTTTCCTTAGTCAAATTTTATTTTACTAAACCTGTTTACTTCAAACTATAAATAAAATTTTTGTATCACAATAATGGAATAGCTGTAAGTAGCATAAAATTATTTTCTCCTAAAAGTAACTTTGGTATAACTAGTTTGTTACTCTAATGCCATAGTTAATTTTCTTTGCTGATAAGAAACTATAAAAATAAAAAATAAAGAAACACACAACAAAAAGTCAGTACTTATTTTTACTTTTGGTAACCACAACTAGCATTATTATTATTACATTTATTTTTGTACTATTTATATTGAATGAGTAACCAGTTTTCTGACTAGCAATTTTCCTTTTGTTCTCATTCCAGTAGCTGATTGTACTTATCTGAACAGCAATAGCTATGATTATAAGTAGATAATACTGGGACACATTTTACATCACATACTAAGTCTCTTGACTGTCTTCCTAAACTGTCCGACTATAATTTATTTCATAGTGATAGCAATCTGACTGAAGAAAGGAATGTTTGAAGCCAAAGGCTTCTTTCAAGCTTTTATATTGAAGTTTACTCTGAAAAAAACAGCTAGCTTTTGTGCATGTCTCTCTCATTGTGAAACTAACATTCCCACCAAGGGATACTTTTACTCATCATCCTAGTCCCTGCACATGAAAGGAATCAAATTTGGTATAATAATTTGTTGGGCCACTCAAATTTTATATCATTCAAGTGATAATTATTTTGAAAGTAAAATATCTTTACAATACAAACTCCTTCAACATGACTTCTCCATCCTCTGTAGATGTAGGTTCTTTAAAACCAGGATACATTCAGACATTCCAGTCAGTTGGTAAGTTATAGAATTTATTACATATTTAATTGAATAAATGACTGAAAATATGACATCCATTTTTTTTTTTTTTTTTTTTTTTTTTTTTTTTTTTTTTTAAGTCATTGATTTCAAATAATAATGTCAGCATAAATTACAGAAAGATAATAATTGGGGCTTAATTCTAAATTATTATTGTTTAAACCTTGGTCATACTTAATCAAACATGGCTAGAATATGTCTATTGGTATAATTATTACTTAGTGTGTATGTAAGACTACATTATTCAATGTATCTTGCCTATTGATAATTTTGGTGATTTTTGAGGCAGATTTCGAGGTTGTTATTTCTAACATGTTGAGCACCTGGGTAGAGACCCCTGCTAGATTTGTAGCTTCCATAGAGTGAAACGTGTGATGGCTTTTTCTGGGTGTTGGGCTATCACAGTTATAATTTTTAGATCTGACCCCTATTTCCTATAACAAACTGTTTAGGTAACCCCAAGTTATGCAGAATGTCCTGCCCTAAGAAATGGTTGAAAAAACAAAAAACATTACTTTAAATGCAAGGACTATGAATAGGGAGTCTCTCTTACCCTCTTGATAATTTTATTTCCACCTCATTCATTAAGTATCTCTATACTAAATATTTAGTAAGAAAGTTGCAACAGGAAATGAAAAAAAATAAATAAATACAGGGGCCTGACCAACCGCTATCAGTTTGTGCAGGTTACCATTGAGACCTCAACTGTTCTTGGAGCCTGCACCACATTTTCTTTCAAAAAATTGGAATAACAGCAGCCCATCTGAGAAATGAGCTCCACAAGATGGAGTGGCTGCTGCAGGGAGTTTCATTGGTCATTCTCTACAGCAATGCCATCACAGTCATGACCACGGCTGAGCACACCATTTGTTCTAGAGTGTGTGGCCCATTGTCCCCTCTCACTACCTTCTCATGCTTAATCCCCCACTGTTTTTTTTTTTTTTTGTTGCCTTGTAATTAAATCATAATTCAACAATAAACCATTTAAAGAAAATTCACTTGTTTCTAAAATTTTCTTTACATGAAGTTTGAACTGAACTTGAGTTTTAGAAGAATAACAATAATAAACCCCAATTTTTTTTTAACGTGTCATGTTGCTTGTCTTTATTTGGTTTCTACTATGTATACATGTTGCTAAACACCCAGGTCTGAATGTGTAATTGAGGGGTAGTAATTTAGTTGTGATTTCTAGCAAGCCAAGCAGTCACCACATAGACTTCCTTATAGACACATGTGTAGTAGTTATTAGTGATGCATGTGAAGGGAAATGAAGTAGCTTCAACCAGATATTTAAACCACATATTCAGTCTCAGTTTGTCATGCCATGTCTGTCACACATTTTGCTATTTATTAACATACCTATTTATTACAAACCTGTTAACTATAGAAAAGAATGAAGTAACAAAGTAACAGTTTCATTACAAACTTTTACTGAGCACCAATACTTAACTCCATTGTGTCTGTCTGATTTCTGTGAGTTTTTTTTTGTATTTTTTTCTTTCTTTCTGTAAATTGTTTTAATAAAGTTGACCAAGTTGTAAGTAGTCAACAAAAGACTTCTGATAGTATTAAGATTAAAAAAAAAATAGATGAAGGAATAATATATATATATATTATATAAAATCCATTCTGTCTGTCTATGTGTATGTCTTCTAGGATCTCGAGCATCCTCCATCCGATTGTGCTCAAATTACGTGTATAAGTCTTGAAAAAATTACAAAAATCGATTCCAGGTAAGAATGCGATTGATAAAGCCGTGGGAACATGCATTTGTACGCACAAGTACATCAGATGTTGCGATTGATACTATGTGTGCGAGAAAAATGCACATGCAGTTTGCGCAAAAAAAGCCAGCTGGCTTGAAATAATACCACAAAATGCAGTATATTTAAGAGACCAAAAAATTAAAAATTTGGTTTTAACGTTTGACAACTCAGCACCATCCATTGGACGGGGGGGGGGGGCGTTTTGCTTGTATTATATATATATATATATATATTATATATATATATATATATATATAAAACATTAGTTCTCTGCTTAAGAATCCAAGGGTTCCAAACAACCAAAGTTGTGAAATGTACATAGGAACTAATAATATAAACTTTTGTTTATCTTAGTATCTCTTTTTCTTTCTCTCTCTTTATCTCTCTGTCTCTTTATACACACACACACACATGTATGTATGTATGTAAACAGTAAACATGGATTTGTACTCTGGTTGTGCATTGCTGGTGCCATGTAAAAAGGATCCAGCCCACTCTGTAAAGTGGTTGGTGTTAGGAAGGGCATCCAGCTGTAAACACCATGCCAAAACTGACCTCACCTGTGCTGGTGCCACATAAAATGCACTCAGTCCACTCTGCAGAATGGTTGGTGTATGGAAGGGCATCCAGCTGTAAAAACCATGCCAAAACTGACACAGGATTCTGGTGCAGTCTTCTGCCTGGCCAGCTCCTGTCAAACCAGCCAAATCCATGCCAGCATGGAAGGCAGACATTAAACAATGATGATTATATATATATATATATATAATCAGGTCATTAAGAATGAAATGTCCAATTTTCTTTTGTACCAAGTTTGACTCATTTACTCTGTTTTATCCTGACAATTCTTTGTTTTACAACATTGAAGCATTACATGATTACTTTTCGAAATGCAATTCATGGTTTCTGATTATATTGTGAGTTTTCTCTTGTAAATCAATTTTTGTGAACACATTGATGGATCAGAATTTGGTATTGTTTATGAATATGAGTTCCACCATGGAACCAGTGTATCGCAGACAGCTCAAAACATCAATGAGGTGTTTGGTGACGATGTGGCAAATGAGTGCACTGTACATCGATGTTTTGAGAAGTTCCGGTCTGGTGACTTTACTCTTGAAAATCAGCCCTGTGGTAGACCTGAGATCTAGGTGGATAATGATGAGCTGGAAGCTGTAGTGGAGTTGGTCACTTCTCAAACTATGCATGAGTTAGCAGCAAGGTTTGATGTTTCAATTCCAACTGTATTGGACCATCTGAAACAAACTGGCAAGGTAAAGAAACTGGACAAGTGGTTACCACATGAACTGAATGAGCATCAAACGACAAGTCATCTTGAGACTTGCTGTTTTTTGTTGTCACAGCATAAAGCGAACCATTTTTGTATCGCATTGTTACATATGATGAAAAATGGATTCTTTTCAACAATAGCAAGCATTCTGCATTGTGGTTGGATAGCGACGAAGTGCCAAAATACAATCAAGAAAAGAATATTCACCCAAAAAAAGCTAATGGTGTCTGTTTGGTGGTCCAGTGCTAATGTCATCTACTACAGCTTCATGAGACCTGGTAAGTCAATTACAGCAGATGTTATACATCAACCAATTGGAAGAAATGATGAGTGAACTTACAATTAAACAACTGAGATTGGTCAACAGACAATGCTCGACCACATGTTGCACAAAGAATGCTATTCATGTTACAGGAACTGAACTTGGAAGTACTCTTTCATCCACCTTAATCACCAGATGTTGCACCAATTGACTATCACATTTTCCAGGCATTAGACAACTTTTGCAAGGAAAAAACTTCAAATCTGAAGAAGATGCAAAAACAACCTTTCATGATTTCATCACCTCTTGCTCTCCAGAATTCTTTACTGCTGGCATAAATAAGCTACCGATAAAATGGCAAAATTGTGTGAATAATTTAGGTGCATACATTGATTAACTGCATTGCTTTTTGTTGATATAAAGTAAAATAAACTTTCAGTTCAAAATCAGACATTTCATTCTTAATAACCTGATATATACATACCAAATCAGATAGTGGAGCTTGGTGCAGCCCCCAGGCTTACCAGCTCCTGTAAAATGTCCGCCTCAAACCAGCATAGAAGACAGATGATAAATGATGTTCACACACACACACACACACACGCACACGCACACGCACACGCACACACACACACACACACACACACACACAACTTGGTCAAGGAAGATTTCTATTCATGCTTGATGGGACCTTTGTTCACTCTGAGTATCTGCATGCAGAAAAAAAAAAAGAAAACTGGGAAAGAACCAGGTGTCTTGTCTCAATCCTTGCATAATGAACTCGACTAAAGATATCTTAGCACGAGGTGGCAGTGTTGTTAATTCTTTTGATACCAACCAATCAGAGATGAGCCTTAGTTCTTTGAAACAAAATTTCTCATTTTAAAATATATTTATTTTTAGATAAATACTTTTCGTCATAAAAAACACCATTTGAACGTGGCCGTTGCCAGTACCACCTGACTGACCCTCATGCCGGTGGCACGTAAAAGCACCCACTACACTCTCGGAGTGATTGGCATTACAAAGGGCATCCAGCTGTAGAAACTCTGCCAGATCAAGATTGGAGCCTGGTGCCGCCATCTGGTTCGCCAGTCTTCAGTAAAATTGTCCAACCCCTACTAGCATGGAAAGCGGACGTTAAACGATGATGATGATAATTAAGAATCTTATGTTGAATTATGTTCTAAACAAACTTTCAATGCAAACATAAATATGAAAATTAGTTCCATTTCAAAATAAAGAACTCTGTATGTGTGTGTGTATGTGTGGTACAGGCGTGACTGTGTGGTAGTGTGCAGCTGCAGGAGGGGCACATAATCATGGATAAGATTACAAGCTATGTCAAAAGAACATTTTCAAACCAATTAATAAATTAATTTATCTAATTAAGTGATAAAATTGAAATGAAATGCACTCACTGTACATGTTTTAATTGACAGTATGAACCTCCCAAAGTGTAGCAAGTAATAGTTATTTGATTAAATCCTTCATTAGTTAAAATGAAATAATGGAAACATCTAGGCACTATATTTCATTCAAAATATGATCACAAAAGGTTTATAGTGAGTAAATTCCAAATGTGACTCACCCAATGAACGAAATATTTTTTCTATATTTATCTGAATATTTCAAATTACTATTTTCAACTACTGCTACAACTAATAACAGTGATTATTAGATTTCACCAGGAACTTGCAGTTAATTGTTCACTGTAAATTTCTTTCAATGTTAAACTTACATGGAATTAAAATTTCTTCCATTAGCCCCTTAGCATTTAAACCAGCCATATCCAGCCCAAATATTCTACCCATTTTATGTTCAGACTGGCCAATTCTAGCATCTCACACATACCCTGCTATATCATTCCAAAAATAAACAGTTACATCTTCAAAATCCCTAAGTTACAAGATAATTGATTGATTTTTAAAAAAGCTTTGTTTCACAGAGTAAGCTGAATGCTAATGGCTTAATGATTTTTCATTTTCTCTCCCTTTTTTTTTTTAATACAAATTGGATATTTAAAATCCTTTTTAATACTGATTGCTTGGGTTCTTTTTCAGCACCCTCACCAAAACTTGATTCTCTTAAATGGTTCAATAAGAAAAGATGTAAGTAACAGCCTTTTTAAATGTTTGCTTTCATAGATTCATTTTATTTTATTATAATGTAAACATCTATTTTCCAAGCTTGTTTGATCACAAACCTTTGATCAGAGGCTTAAGTTGTGGAGAAAATGGAAAAGCGACTTGGCAAATTTGGAGCAAAATAGTTTCATTGGATGGAATTTAGTTTAATTTTGTAATGTCTTTAATTGTGGATGTTTTTTGGAATTCTTGGTAAGGACAACAAATTCTGTGTGTTGTCCTACTGATGATGTCTTACAAAATACTAAGTTTTACAGAAGTGATTCCCAACCGTTTATCATCTATGGACACTCTTTAATTCGTATTTTACTTGAATGGACCCTTGTAACCATTCAATATTTTAAAAAAAATCTTATATTTTTATGATTAAATATTATTAGGAATTGTATAAAAAAAAGTGTTGAAATATTTTTGTATCATAGAAGTATAACCAATTTATTGCACATAAATTTTGATAGCAAAATCTTATAAGGACCCACAAAGGTCATATGGACCCTAGTTAGGAATCACTACTTTACAGCTTGAGAGGGAATGAGAGAATTAAACACAGAGCTTTTCAGATCATATACCAGATAGCTAAAAGTAGGTTTAAAATTGCCAGCAAAATTCATATTAGAATTTAACAATTATATATTTTGTTTCAGTCATTTTGACTGTGGCCATGTCTGGCGCACCGCCTTTTTTTGTTGAGAAATTAACCCCTGGACTTATTCTTTGTAAGCCTGGTACTTATTCTATTGGTCTCTTATGCTGAACCACTAAGTTACAGGGATGTAAACACACCAACATTTGTCGAGCAATGGTGGGAGGACAGACACAAACACACAAATATATATATATATATATATATATATATAGTTGAGGTGTGTTC
The DNA here is from genome assembly GCF_006345805.1 of Octopus sinensis. Lineage (NCBI taxonomy): Eukaryota > Metazoa > Mollusca > Cephalopoda > Octopoda > Octopodidae > Octopus > Octopus sinensis. The sequence goes on from NC_043002.1 coordinate 72,832,952, forward strand.
TATTAAGAATGTATTAGAGTACAAATAGAGCTCGTTCACCCTTAGAATTCCCAAATAGCCAGTAGTATTATCATGGTATGCTACCAATTCTAGTCTTATATATATATATATATATATATATATATATATATATATATATATACACACACACACACAGTGGGCTTCTTTCAGTTTCCATCTACCAGATTCACTCAAGATTTTGATCAGCCTGAGGTTATAGTAGAAGACACTTGCCCAAGGTGCCATGAAGTGGGACTGAACCCTGAACCATGTGGTTGGGAAGCAAGTTTTTCACCACACAGCTATGCCTACACCTAGGTATGCTTCTAAGTATCTTTATTTTTACCCTGCTCTTTGAGTACATTTGATCACAGTCTCATATCATTGCTCCAAACAACTTTACTATACTGATACCTGGTCCATTTGAAAAATTGGAAGCACTGAAACTCTTGTGAGCCTTAACTCTTTTCTTACCAAATTTCTACACTCTTTACTTTAATTTCGAAAATAATGAAGAATTTAGTAAAATACTTTGTAATTATTAAACTGGTGTTTGGAACCTAAATTAATATGAAATTTTGATGGAAGGTTTTAATTTAGAACTCTTGGAATCAAAAAGTATCACAGCACCAGAGGTGGTCACAGGCAGGTTGATTTCAAAAGGATTAAGAAGAGGATTAAATATATATTATACATGATTAGCATGACAGACTAAGATGAAGGTAAGTAGCAAAGGACACAAAAGTCTAAAAGTAACTCAGAAGTAAATTTACTTTGCTATAGCAAGTAAGTAGGCAGGAAATTGGTAGGATTCCTGGTAGATTGATATGAAACTTGATTTTTGAAAATGCTCTAGATGCAGTGGAACAGTTAGTAGCAGGCATAATGAGTTGAAGATCAGGGACTGTTTAGACAGCTTGCTATAATTAAAAAAAAAAAAAAAATTTCAACAAATCAAGAAGTAAGCCTCCAAATGTTTGCTAGACCTGCTAGAAATAGCAGCCAAATCTCACTCAGATCACGCATATGGTCTTGAAAAGTATAGTTACGTCGGATAATGTATTCCTGGATATTCTTAAAACAATAGGATTGTTCAGGCTTGAATGTCTCGGATCATAAGTTTGCTTGATTTTGGCTGATCTGGAGTTAAACAACAACAATTAGTACTTGAAATGGATCTGTGAAAATATTGTGATTAGTGTTAAAGAATGGGAGATTCTCAGAGACCAGTTAGCTATGTTGATTATAAAGAGTTTCTTCCTTGATATAGAAAAGCAAATTGAAACTGGTTCCGTATAACACTGGAGAGCAGAGAGTTCAAGAGATTTTTGTAAACGACCGTGTGAAGGAGAGGTGATGAGAATGGCTCCTTTAGTACATCACAGTCGATACAATGAATACGAAAAGGATAAATGCATATAAGTGCCAGAAGGAAAAGAGAGACACAACCGAGTAGAATGTTTAAGAGAAGATTTTATTTATATGTTAACCTGTGTGTGTGTGTGTGTGTCATATATACATAATAATAGATAGGCCATCATGTATACAAAGTATGTGTGTATGTGTGCATAAAATAGAGTATTGAAAGAGTTTATAATAGGACATTAGAAGACTGTTCAGACACAAGGATGATAAATACCAGTTCGTAGTCAAGGTACATGATAGTTGAAGTGCTGTAACAAGAAGTTGTGACTACAATGCAGAGTGGTTACGTGTTGCTGTTAGCCATGGTGAAGTAATTCACAAACAGTGTTGAGATAGAACCTGTGCGAGGATTGCTGGTTGCTGTGTATGTAGAGAGATGTTGTTGACGATGTTAAAATGATAGAGGCGACGAAAAAAGAAACTGCCATATGCTGTTGGACGAGTGTTGTTGCGTCTCCATGTGGCTGCTGTTGTGCTGTTGCAGGAACTGGCTGTGTCCTGTGTGGTCAGTGGCTAGACCTTAAGAGGTCTGGAACCGAAAGACATTGAAACGGTGTTGATGCTACCATTTTATACCATGCTATCAGCTCACCTGATGTTTGGAAGAGACTGTCTCTTGTGTGGGATGCACATTGGCACGTAACAGAGCAAGAGACAAAAGTGCGCCAATACCAACCACAATCAGAGTAGTGGACACAACAGGGTGCAAAAGGGTGGCCGAAGGCTAGCTGTTATCTACTACATCCGTACTTATGTATATATGACAGAGAGAGAGTCCACTGCAAGATCATCAAATGGATAGGAATGATTTCAGAATATATATTGGATTTGCAATTTTGTGTGTGTAAGATAGCAGAAAAAAAACAGTTGGCAGCAGAGACTAACTAAGATTGTGTGGTAAGTATAAGGTTTTAAAGCTTTCACCAGCAATAAGGTTGAATCCAGAAACACAGGCTAACAAAGGTATTGAATTGTCGGGCTTAACCCTTTTGATACTAACCTGCCTGAAACAGTTCCTGTTCAATGAGACAAACTCTGTTACAAAGTGATTAAAATTAAAAGCTTCCATCAAAATCACATGTTCATTTATGTTCCAGAACTTCACTTAATAATGACAAATATTTTGTTGAATTCTTCATTTTCAAAATCAGTTGAAACAAAGTTAGGTATTTCAACAGTTAGATATTTTTTAATAGGACAAAATTTATCATGTTTACTCTCAACTGTATTTCTTCCAACTTGTTACCTTTTGAGTTCAAATTCTGCTGAAGTAGAAGGATTAATAAATAAATGGCAGATCAGTTCAATGAGAGAACTGCTGCTTGAATTAAAGAGCAGTAGCAGTAAGTTATTCTAATTAGTTTATAAAAGAGTAAAGTAGGGCACCTATTGGTATGTAATGAGTCTGTTTCTCCTTACTGCATAACAGTTAGGTTTTCACAGCTTTCATCATCATCATTTTTATGTTGATTTTTACCATCCCAGTATGAGCTGTGTGAGACTTATTGATGCTGTATTCTATAGCAATATTCTGCTACCAACCCTTGTTTTTCAAATAAGGTACTCTTTTCACTGGTTTTCACAAATGCAAACCAACAAAACTGCTAAGGTAAGGGACAAATTACTTATAGAAGATGTAAACAAACATCACTGTTACTCCGACAGTTTCAATGTGAAAACAAAGGAGCACACTCACATTTGTGCCACTCAAGCTCACTTTCATTTACTAAATTTCACTCACAAGACATTGGTTAGCCTAAGGCTAGAGTAGAAGATATTCACCCAAGGTGCCACACGGCAAGATGGAAGCTGAATCTTGAAGTTGCGAAGTGAGTTATTAAAAGTTCAAAGTAATCTAGCCAATGTAGGCAGCAACTTGATTTTTCACATCTAAAAGTAATTTAAATAATGTAACAATTCTTTTTTACATATTCTTGTTTGATACAGACCTGTTTTCCTGCACTGTAATGGAGGAGGAATTATCTTGTCCTGTTTGTCTGGAGCTCTTTGCAGATCCTTTACTGTTGCCGTGTTCACACAGCATATGTAAAAAATGTTTGCGAGATTTAGTAGCATCTGACGGCCAACTTGGACGAGAAGGTAAGAGAAATATTTCCATAGTTCATTTTGGTCTATTATTGATTGAATCATTCTTTACATGTGGCACCATAGTTATTTTATTTGGGAGGAATTTTATTAAGCAGGCCGCAATACCAAGGGAACACATTTGTATATGCAAACTAAACTGGGTAGATTTCTATAATAGTGTAAGAGAATTGATTAAATATCTGCTCCTTTGGATTGGATTGGATTGGATTGGATTGGATTGGATTGTCCATGCCCAGCCCATTTCAGGACAAGGGCCTCAGTATGTTCTCTTCACCAACCACAGTCCATGTGAAGGCCATGAATTTGAGCTTGAGATCATACTGGTTTGATGAGTTTACTTAGCCACACTGGCTTGACACAGCTTGGCAGAGGGCATCAGTTTTTATACTCACAGCCAGGAGTAGTTATGTTGATTGCATAAATCCCAGTGCTCAACTGGTACTTATTTTATCAACCCTGAAAGGATGAAAGGCAAAGTCAACCTCAATGATATTTGAACACAGGATTTAAAGATGGACAAAATACTAAGCATTTTGCCCAGCATGCTAACAGTTTTGCCAGCACTCTTTATTTGGATTCATCTGTCAGCAACTTTCAGTTAAGCTGTTGAGGTAATTGCCACCAGAGCATTGGATTATATGCATTGCAGATTTCATTCAGCTCTCTGTGTTCTGAGCTGAACTTTGTTTTATATTTTTTAGGTCAGCAAATAAAGTACCAGTGACACTGGAAGAAATCACCTCTGTTCTGATCTGGAGATAGATGATTCCACCAGGTTTAAAATACCCAAGACCTGTTACATGTCATAACTCCATCAGAAACTGAGGTACCAAAACAAGGGAACTTGCATTGAACATGGTGATGAATGCACCATATATCTCATTACTGAATTTCATCTTTTAATAGCTGAGTCTGGAGAAATGGGAAGTGCTTATTGCCTTCACAGACTCTCAGAGCAGTGGGACTGATGTCATTAATACTCCATTTGTATCTTTGTAAGTCAACATTTACAGGAAAGAAATAAGGAGGGAGGAGTTGCAGAATGTCAGTGTTCTGGAAAGGAAGGACTGAGTGTAGTGATTAGTGCAAGGTCTAGGGGTTGGACAAACAAGAATGATGGGAGGAATGGAGAGAGTGGAAAAGAAATGCTTTAGTGGAGCTGAGATGAGCCTAATCAGTGACAAAGAGCAGAGTTCCATTATAGTAGTAGTAGAAAAGGTAGAGAAAGAAAACAATGCATTCATGGGGGCTAGAGGGTGGAATGTACCTGTGAGTAACTTGATATGAATCCATTGGCTGGGCCTCTTCTAGATGTAATCTTGGATGTTTGTGCATACTGTCCCCAAAACAAAATAAGATTTGAAAGAAAGATCATTGATTCAATAGGCAAGCAATAATATAGATTATGTAATTGACAAACCGTTCATTAGATTGTAAATCTAATTTCAAACTTCAACTTTCTGCCTTGTAGTTTTTCTGTGATAAATATTTGGGTTGCTTAGTTTTATTTCTTTATTTATTTTTAGTCTAATCCTGTCATGATACTATTGTAATGTTATTTTCCATCATTTCATACAACAAATATTCCAGATATCCTTAAAGTAAATATTTCATCCTTTGGCCTTTGACCTAAATTCCATAACTGCTGGTGTGTTTTGATGTATTAACATGGTGAAATTAAGTTTTTACTCTGTGTGCGTGCGTGTGCATTTGTCTGTACATATGGGAAGCTTTGATTTTATCACTTATGTAATGTAGTGATTATTTCATATGTGACTCATGCTATCAGAAACAAAAGCAAACATGATTACAATTAAATTCTCCTGGACACTATAATGTTAGAACAATAGATATAGGAACACTGTGTATGCTTCAGAGAGCAGCCTTTCAAAATATCTCTCACAACATGAAATAGATGACTAATATTAAAATGTGTGTATTTCCAGGGGCTTAAATTTCCACTGTAACACAAAGTTGTACTTTGTATTTAATCACATATTTTTTTCTCCCCTTACTTACAGAGACTTGCTGTCCAACCTGTCGAAACCCCTTGCTTTTGTCACAAAATAACATTGATACATTACCACGAAATTTGGCTTTGGAAAACATAGTAATTCGCTTTCAAGAAATCTGTAGCAATTCTTTGATGAAGAGCAAAAGCCATAATTTATCTTCAAAATCACAATTTCTTTTAAATAAAGAAGATTTGAATGTTCCAGGAATTTCAGAAGAATCTAAAGAATTTTGTGAGTTATGTGAAGGTAAATTCTGTGCCAAAGCTGAATGGTTTTGTCAACAATGTACAGTGCTTTATTGTCAGGATTGTTTAGACAAATTTCATCCCCGCAGGGGATCGCTGAGTCACCACCGGATTTGTAAAGCTTTTAAAAGTACAGTAGAAAGCAAGCCAATATTTTGTGGTGATCATAAGTCTGAAATGACCAGTGTATTTTGTGATTCTTGTAAGACTTTGGCATGTCCTCTCTGTGTTTGTGATGGCATTGGCAAACATGCTGGACATATGATACTCACTAAAGATGTAGCTTCAGAACAAATAAAGGTAAGTATTTAATAAACTTTCAACAGCAAATGTGAGAAATTAAATTCTTTGTAGACTTAGCAGTGATCACCAAGATGAATGTTTTATTTTAAATACTTCTTGCTAAAGTTTATTTCTGTTGCCTTATTTCAGAATTCCTTCTTTTCAATTGTAATATATTGAAATATATCATTGCGTTATTTCAGAATTCCTTCTTTTCTATTGTAATATAATGCAAAAAGAACAATCTCTAGTAGCAGCTGAAAACTGGACAGGTTAAAGAGCTTTCTATATATCATACTTGACATACACCATCCACAAACATGAAGTTACTGCAGTTTTCACTTGAGATAAAAATCTCTTGTGGATATGCTGTGGTTAAAAACATAGCATGTATACATATGTTTATTGTAAGATGGAAAATCATTTTGGCTGTTGTTAGCAAGAATATCAGATGCATTTTGGTCTTACCAGATTATTTAGCTCAGTGGCTGTTCACAATATCTAGCCTGAGGATGTCACGGACAAGGCCCAAAAAGGCCAGAATGCATCTGGTGTTCTTGCTAGTTTCAGTTGGGATGATTTCTCATCTCCCTCTGATATATATATATATATATAATATATATATATATATATATATATATATATATATTGTATTTTCAAACCTTCTGTCCAGTCCTTTAACTATGTCATTGTTGAAGTGTTCATTGATGATGTCACAGCCAAATTTTGTCACTCTCTCAGTCTTTTGCTGTAATCATTTTAAATAAGATATTTAAGTTCTTGGCTTCCAAAGTTTAGATTTCATCGTTATCATTTTAGAATTCGCTGATGCAGATTTTCTATGATCGAATTTCCTTTCTATTGCTAAACTCACTAACCTTCACTTGTTCCTATGCAAGACAATATTACCCCATGATTAGACATCTTTCCACAGAAGATTGAAAACACTGGACATTGCTTGTATGATAGGGAAACTTCTTTGTAACTATCACATGATGTCAAAGCAAGGAGATCTACACATATGATGGGCTTCTTTCCATTTCTCGCTACCAAATCCATTTTCAAGGCTTTGTGTGGCCCAGAGCTTTAGTAGACACTTGTCCAAGGTGCCATTATATAGGACTGCACATGAAACCACATGAGTGGGAAGCAAACTGCTTAACCATACATCTATTTACATAAATTGTATATCATGAATGGAAGTGATGTAGATGCTTCTTTTAATTCTAGATAGAGTGAGATCAGTCACAATAAAAAATATAGGATGTAATAAATAACTGAGAATTGAATAAAATATAAGGAAAAACAGAGATTTAATACTAGAAAACAATATATTGTTTAAGAAAATGTTCAACTGTTTCAGAAAAACTGCTCCCAGTTTCAGTGAAGCTGCAGAAACAACTGAATGCTCTTCATGTCAGAAAAGTAGCTGTCAGCAAGTCCTTGTTATTGCATGGCCACTGGTTGGTCTTCCTCTTGATGACTCCTTAAATGTAGTCAATCAGGAGTACTCGGAACCCACATGTTGGCAGTCATCATCATCATTGTTTAACGTCCGTCTGTCATAGCATGGGTTGGACGGTTGGACCAGAGTCTGGGAACCAGGAGGCTGTACCAGGCTCCAGTCTGATCTGGCAGTGTTTCTACAGCTGGATGCCCTTCCTAACGCCAACTACTCCATGAGTGTAGTGGGTGCTTTTTACATGCCACCGGCACGGAAGCCAGTCAAGGTGGCGCTGGCATCGACCATGTATGGATGGTGCTTTTATGTGCCACCGGCACAGGTGCCAGGGTAGGCTGGCAACGGCTATGATCGGTTGGTGGTTTTTACATGCCACCGACACCATGATTATGAAAATTCTGGGACAATCAGCTCTGGATATTGAGGCCTATGTAATAGTTAACCATCCTTCTGAAACATACAGGCTTACCTAAACCACCACTTGATTCAGGACTTGGTCATAATGTCCGGCACTTTGATATAAGTAGTGCCATTGATCCTGAGGCCCCACAGGAGTGTGGCAGATGTAGAGCTTCCTGTCATTCTTCCTCTTCACTGTCCAGTTCCTGGTCAATTTTTTTCTCATTAGAGAAGATCTAGACATAACAGGTTTATGGAGGTACTCTCTCTCTCTCTCTACTTGTTTCAGTAATTTGGCTGTGGCCATGCTGGAGCACCGCCTTTAGTTGAGCAAATCGACCCCAGGACTTATTCTTTGTAAGCCTAGTACTTATTCTATCGGTCTCTTTTGCCGAACTGAAATACCGCTAAGTATTTTGCCCGACGTGAAGACAAACACAAAGACATGCACACACACACACAGAATGGGATTCTTTCATTTTCCACCTACCAAATCCACTCACAAGGCTTTAGTCAGACTGAGGTTATAGTAAAAGACACTTGCCCAAGGTACCATGCAGTGGGACTGAACCTGGAACCATGTGGTTTGGAAGCAGGCTTCTTACCACACAGCTCTTCATTGTAGAAGTAACAATGAATTTATATCTAGTTGTTCATTAGATTCTAAATCTAATAAATTTGTCATAACTGACTTCACCTTTCTAGTGTTTCATTTCTGGAATAAATGCTTGTATTGTCCATTTTTTTATTTTTAACTCTTAATCTTAAATTGAAAGTAAATGACTCAGTGGAGGGAAAATAAAATATGGAGATATGATCTGAAAGACATGTAGTAGAGAAACCGGCTTATACTAGAACGTAGAAAATAACTCACTTTGTTCTGTCGGTAGTATGAGAAGATGTACAATAATGATAATTATTTATTTATTTATTTATGCACCCTTTTCAAGCCTAGCCAGGCTCATGGGCCCAGTTTCCCAGTTTCTGTGGCATATGTGTTCCCCCCCAGCTGGATGGGACACCAGTCCATCGCAGCGTTACCCAAGAAACAGGAAGAGAGAGTGAGAGAAAGTTGGGGCGAAAGAGTACAACAGGGGTCGCCACCACCCTCTGCTGGAGCCTCGTGGTGCTTTAGGTGTTTTTGCTCAATAAACACACAAAACCCCTGGTCTGGGAATCAAAACCGTGATCCTCTGACTGCTAGTTCGCTGCCCTATCCACTGGGCCAATGCGCCTCCACAAATAATGATAATGGTCTATGAAATTATATTTGGAATATCTTTTTGTGTGTATGTGTGTGACATTGTTGTTTTTTCTGCTTTTCATCTACTAATATATTGTCATAACTCTTCCTTGTATATTTAATTATTAAATGTATTTGAGTTAATATTCTCACACATGCAAGCATATGTGTGCATAAGTGGATCTTTACATCTTGACAGACCGTCTAAGCAGCAGGGAATGTCTTAATTAGGTACTCATAGTCTTCTTCCAGCAGCTTCTCGCATGGCCAATCCTGCCCATGTTTGATGAGCAAGTTCTGCTGCAAAATCTGTAAGCAAAGAAGGTACTGCAGGGCTGCAGTGTATTGTCTGTCTTTCTTTGGCATTTTAAAATCCATTTATTTTTATGTTTCTAAAAAAGACCAAGAAATATATGAATTCATTTCTGTATGTAATTAGTCTCATTGTGAAACCATGAACCATTTTTGTACATTATGTCAAAGAATTTGTTCCTTGGAACACATGTGCTCATTTAATTTTAATGAGTCTCAAGGCGGTGAGCTGGCAGAAACGTTAGCACACCAGGTGAAATGCTTAGCGGTATTTCATCTGCCGCTACGTTCTGAGTTCAAATTCCGCCAAGGTCGACTTTGCCTTTCATCCTTTCAGGGTCGATTAAATAAGTACCAGTTATGCACTGGGGTCGATATAATCGACTTAATCCATTTGTCTGTCCTTGTTTGTCCTCTCTGTGTGTAGCCCCTTGTGGGTAGTAAAGAAATAAGAAACGTTAGCACGCTGAGTGAAATGCTTAGTGGTATTTCGTCTGTCTTTACGTTCTGAGTTCAAATTCCACTGAGGTTGACTTTGCCTTTCATCCTTTTGGGTTCGATAAATTAAGTACCAGTTGCATACTGGGGTCAATCTAATCGAATGGCCCCCTCCCCCAAAATTCTGAACCTCATGCCTAGAGTAGGAAAGAATTTTAATGAGTCTCCTAATTTCATTTGGCAGCTGGGGAAGAAACAAATGGATCCTCATGAATTACGTCACAATGAATACAGTAAGTTTCATCCTTCGTTCCAGCTGCCAAAAGAAATCTACATGGGATGAGACTATCATCATCATCATCATCATCGTTTAACGTCCGTTCTCCATGCTAGCATGGGTTGGACGGTTCGACCGGGGTTCTGGGAAGCCAGAAGGCTGCACCAGGCTCCAGTCTAATCTGGCAATGTTTCTACAGCTGGATGCCCTTCCTAAGGCCAGGTATATTCATATAAATGTGACTAAGTGACAGCGTCGGTATTTTGAGGCAGCCCAGGAAAGAAAACTATAAAGGATGGGCAAACTATATTATAAGTGATATGAATTTTTATATATAGGCACAGGAGTGGCTGTGTGGTAAGTAGCTTGCTTACCAACCACATGGTTCCGGGTTCAGTCCCACTGCGTATCACCTTGGGCCGACCAAAGCCTTGTGAGTGGATTTGGTAGACGGAAACTGAAAGAAGCCCGTTGTATATATGTATGTGTGTGTATGTTTGTGTGTCTGTGTTTCTCCCCCCAACATCGCTTGACAACCGATGGTGGTGTGTTTACATCCCCGTAACTTAGCAGTTCGGCAAAAGAGACCGATAGAATAAGTACTAGGCTTCCAAAGAATAAGTCTTAGGGTCGATTTGCTCGACTAAAGGTGGTGCTCCAGCATGGCCACAGTCAAAATTACTGAAACAAGTAAAAGAGTACAAAAATATTGTATTTAATCACTTCTCAATATTATTGCAAAGTTGCAATAAATACAATTTCTTGTTATGTTCATGTCTTGTTTGAGAACTTGGTGCTTCTGTTAATCATAAGAGGCAAATATGTATTGGTAACACCTATTTTCATGCACATACTTTGTATGAGCTTTATTGATCTTGAATAGCACAGATATATTCCTTTCTCAATGATTATGATTGTCTCTCCATAAAAAGAGATGTAATAGGCCATTGTGCCAAAAAGCCCTTTTCCCCTACAACACAATTCTTATTGTGAAAGGCTATCTTAGTAAAGATCTACTCATGTATTGGTTTTCATTTGGAAAATTTCACAAGCAAAAACTATATACTGTATTTTTTTTTTATATGATGTATTTTACTTGTGGGTGTGATTTATAAACTTTGATAATTTAAGTCAAAGATTATGGAAATATTTTGAGATGAAGTAGAATAGTTTCATCTATTTGTTTGTTGCCAATATCTACAGGATGAGTACCCTGATTCTTTTGAGCTGCAATTATCTTAGAAGTACCATTTTCCACATTGAAGAGTATCTTTTTATTTGAAAGGTTTCTAGATACCCTAACTGCTGCGCAGCTTGTCTGTCCTTGAATATCACAGTTACTGTAGAATCTCCATTGTTTCTATTAGGTCGAGGAAAAAGTTTGTGCACCATGTTAAAACAATGCTTTATATATATATATATATATATATATATATTTTTGGTATGTGTGTTCACTCAATTCATGTTATGTTCAATGGTGATGCACTGTGTTCATCAAAAACATGCTTTGTTTCAACAAGACAATGCAAAGTTCCATACTGCCAGAAAAACCAGCAACAAGGCGAGCTGGCAGAAATGTTAGCATGCCAGGTAAAATACTTAGCGGTATTTCAGTTCGGCAAAAGAGACCGATAGAATAAGTACTAGGCTTACAAAGAATAAGTCCTGGGGTCAGTTTGCTCAACTAAAGGCAGTACTCCAGCATGGCCACAGTCACATGACTGAAACAAGTAAAAAGAGAAAAGAATAAGCTAAAAGAGACAAGAAGACTGGAAACAAAACATAAATCTAAGGAGTATATTATTTGTGGTAATTATTTGTTCATTGCTGTTTAACAAATTGATGCCAAAGAAATCATCTACAGCAAAAAATTTGGAAATATTTTCAGAAAAAAAGCATGATACCTGTAAAAGTAAAAAATCACACACATGGAATAAGTGTATGGGAAACATGAGGTCACATTAAGAAGAAATTTTGTGGTCCTGGGCAAAGCTGCTGAAAACTGGCAGTGACAGGTTTTGTCCTTGCATGGTATCGCTCCATATGTTTGTTTATTTGTAACCCATAGTGTATTAGTATCCCAGTAAAAATATTAATACTCTGTGTGTGGTGGGGTGGGGGTTGGTCATCCCATAAATAATGCAGTTTTTCAATTGCATGAACTAAAAGTCTGAGGGGTACAGGATAAACTATCTGCATCAACTTGCTATAAAAGCAGTTAGTAATTTTACCTTGTCCTTATTTTTAGTGCAAGTTTTGAAGAGTGCTGTTCAATTTTAAGTTATTTTTCAAAGCTATGGAAGTGACAAAGGAGCATATTCAGCATACTTTGCTTTGAGTTCAATAAAGGCAACAACGCAATGGAAAATGCAAGGAATATTATTGCAGTATATGGGGATCAGACAATAAGTGTAAACCAGTATCAACGGTGGTTCCAGAAATTCTGAGCCGTAAACTACAGCCTAGAAGACAAGTGTCATTCTGGAAGATCTGTAGAGCTTGATAAGGACATCCTGCAAGCCATGGTGGAATAAAATTCCATTGTATCTATTGAGGCACTAGCAGAGAAGCTGGATTGGTCATTCAACCATTCATCGACTCCTGCGTGCCATCAGTAAAGTCAGCAAATTGGGTCAATGGGTTCTTCGCAAACTTCCCGAGTCTGATTACATGCAGAGAGTGAATGTATGCTCTTCTTTGTTGTCACATCTCACAAATAAACTTTTTTTTTTGTTAAGTGATGAGATGTAGGTTCTCTATAAATATGTCAAGCGCCGAAGTGAGTGGGTAGGGAAAGGAGAAACACCAGCACCCCAGGTTAAAGCAGGTGTTCACCCACGTAAGATGTTCTTATCTGTGTGGTGGGATACGAAAGATTTAGTTCCAAACCGAATGATAACAAAGGAGATCTAATGCAAGCAGCTTGAGCGGCTTAAGTCAGCACCAGAAGAAAAATGAGCATCTTTGGTTTCAAGACAAAAGGTGTTCTTCTGTCAGGATAATGCTTGGCCACAAACAGCTAGGATGACATTCCAAAGGCTGGAGCAGTTTGAATGGGAAACGATGCCCCACTCACCATATTCGCTGGACACTGTCCCATCTAACTATCATTTATTCTAGTCTTCAAAATCATTTGAATGGAAAAAATATGAATTCTGTTGATGAGGTCGGAACAGTATCAGAGGAATATTTTTTGTCATGGACAAGGGAATTTTGGAAGAAGGGCCTTGCAAATCTACCAGATAGATGGAAGAGCATTGTAGAAAATGAATGAGAGTATATTTTAGATTAAAAAAGAACTTTATCTTAATTTTGAAAAATAAAAGATGTATAAAAAAAACACATTATTTATGGGATGACCCAATATATATATATATATATATATATATATATATATATATATATATATATATATACACATACATACAGGGGTTGGACAAAGTAATGGAAACACATAGCATCATAATTTTGAAATATCTATAAAACCATCAAAAGCTTTATTTAAATTTTTTTGGTTTATTAGTGTTGCTTAATGTTTTTCTAAAATTGCTGTTTCTTTTCAGATATCATCAGAAAAAGGTAATTAAAATGACAGATCTATCAAACTTTCAGAGCGGTCAAATTGTTGGTGCTCATATGGCAGGCACTAGCGTAATGAAAACAGCTGAAATGTTTAGTGTATCAAGAAGTACTGTCTCGAAAGTAATGACAGCCTTTGATAAAGAGGGAAAAACCTCCTCGTTGAAACAAAACTCTGGAAGAAAACCAAACCTTTCAGATAAAGGCCATCAGACTCTTACTCAAATTGTAAGAAAAGATCACAAAAGTACTATTCCCAAAATTACTGCAGAATTTAATGACCACCTCAAGAATCCAGTTTCCACAAAAACTGTTTATCAGGAGCTGTAGAAAGCCAGATTTCATGGGAGAGCTGCCATCAGAAAACTACTACTTTGAAAAACAAACATTGCAAAGCATTTAGAGTGGAGTAAAGACCTACAGAATTGGTTCCTAGAGCAGTGGAAGAATGTTATTTTCTTGGACAAGGCATTCTTTACTTTATTTCTGACCACTGGCTGAGTATACATGTAGAGACAGCCAAAAGAAGCATTTGACCCAGATTGTCTTCTTCCAACTGTTAAATATAGAGGAGGATCTGTGATGATCTGTGGGGCTATATCTTGGAAATCTGCCAGCCCACTGGTTTTCCTTCATGGCAGAATTAATAGTCAAGACTATTTAAGCATGTTATCTAATCAAATTCATCCTATGGTTGCAGAACTGTTTTCGGAGAGAAACACAATCTTTCATGATGATAATGCACCAATTCACACAGCTAAAGTTGTTACTGTTTGGCCACCACAGTCCCCAAATCTCAATATTATTGAACATTTATGGTACATTTCAGAAAATCAAGTAAGAAGTCAATATCCTCCACCATCATCTCTACAAGAACTGGAGATTGTTTTAGCTGAAGAAAAGACAAAGATTCCTTTGGAAACAATTCAAACTTTGCACGAGTCCATACCACATTGAACTCAAGCTCTACTTACTGTCAAAGGCGGTCCTACCCCATATTAAAATAAATTTGTTTGGAATTTTAAAGGTGTTTCCATTATTTTGTCCAATCCCTGTATATGTGTATATATTTTTTCAAATGTTTCAATATGACAGCTGTATATTCACATTGTGTTGAGATTGCTTCAAGGAAAAATAAACACCTGTAGATATTTATATGTTATCTCTTATGAAAAATTTATAAAAGCTATTGGAAAATAATTGATGACATGGTTTATCTTTATGCATGGAGCCTATACTGTTTATGGGGTGGGCTGTTATGTTATGCATGGGGTTATACTGTCCATGGAGTGGGCTGTTACATCATGCAGGCTTTATCAGCTAACTAATGATTTCTTCTGTCTCTTGCTTTTGCTTTTTGCTTGCTCTCTTTTTCTCTCTTCTTTCTTTCATGCTCTTTTTGCTGTTGCTAAAGGAGAAGTAATACAGATGTAAGCTCTTTCACTCTGCTTAGACAATCTGCAACATATTAATGCCACATTACCATTGTACAGATCAATTTTACTTGTGAAAGGATGACCTTAATTTAACAATATAAACTGAAACACTCACTTATTTTGCATATAAAAAGGAAGATTGATCTCTAAAAATTTTTTTTTTTTTTTTCAATCTTCAATATATTTTTATGAAATTAAAATAATTTTTAAAGGTTTATCAATTTTATCATTCATTATCTAGGAGTTTGTTCAGAAAACAAAAGGACATTTAGATAAGATATTCAGGGAAATTTTGGCCCAAACCTCAAAATTGGAAGAGACAAAAGATGAAATTAAGGTATGATTCTAAACTTGTAATGATTGGTTTTATTAGTCTTGCTGTCTTAGTGGCGTTTCATGTATCTTTACATTCCGAGTTCAAAATCCGCCTAGGTCACCTTTGCCTTTCTTCTTTTCGGGGTCAATAAAATAAGTACCAGTTGAGCAGTGGGGTCAATATAATTGACTTACACCCTCTTCCGGACTTGTTGGCTTTATGCCAAAATATGAAACCAATATTAGTCTTGTTATCATTGGTTGTACTTGAGGCCCAGATTGATCATACTTATAAGTATTGTAGCATATAGAGCAGTTCATCACCACGGGCATATGGCATAGTGCTGAAGAGCACAGGCTACTAATCCCAAGATTCTGAGTTCGATTCCAGGCTGTGACCTTAATAATAATAATAACAACAACAACAACAATAATAACAATAATATCAAAAAAATACCTTAGGGATGAGAACTCGGGTTCAAAATTTCCCCAAGACACCTGAAGAAGGCTAGAGGGTATATCAGCCAAAACGTTGTGTTAACAACAAACAAGATGACGACAAATATCTGTCAAATATAAATTATGTAAATAATGTACATAATTCCTCATCTCTTAAATATAGAACTGTACCTTTTTAATCCATCCTCAACACTTAATACTTTGAAGAAAAGTAGTTGAAGTGAAACTCAGCAACATATTGCTGAAACTAAATCTGTGGCTCACCAATATGCTTTATTCTTTATTTTCTGCTTTTTCTATGACCAGTTTGACTCTTCCATGCCAATACAATTATTTCATTTGGTAGACATTGTATGGTAAACTTATCAGCATGTGATTTTAGTAAATGCTCTTTAGCCTTGCTATAAAAAGGTAGAGATTATGAGTAAACCACAGGACATTCCCTCAGTTACCAGAAACAGTTTAATCCAACTAATGTTTAATTTTTGATAGTGAGGTTGTGTGTTTACTAATAAACAATTGCTTATAAGTTTGCTTTATCTTGGTGCTTTTATTAATTCATGCTGCCAGAGCTTGCAGTGTTATGCAAATTAGACAAACCAATTTAGTTCCCCTGAATGTGTAAAGAATATAAATAGTTGTATGCTATTCCTCTCTGTGACCAAGAATAAGTAACCAATTGCTGACAGTCTCAATAAAAGTTGAAACTAGCTAAAATTACCTCTCTGAAGAAGTGGACTGTGGTTAAACCACAAAAGAACCTTTTCACATTAAAACTGAGTAACACATACTTTTAAGTTCATCTAACATTCCTTGAAGAACTTTTAGTCAAATGAATCAATCTTGGTACTTATTCTATTGGTTTCTTTTGCTGAACTCCTAAGTTACAGGGGTCTAAACACACCAACACCTATTGTCAAGCATTGGTGGGAGACAAATACAGACAGACACACACACACACACACACACATGACCAGCCTTTTTCAGTTTCCATCTACCAAATCCACTCACAAGACTCTGGTTGGCCTAAGGCTATAGCAGGAGACACTTGCCCAAGTTGCCACACAGTGGGATTGAACCTGGAATCATGTGGTTGCGAAGCAAATTTCTTGCCACACAGCCACACCTGCTCCTGTGAATACACAACCATACTCTAGATAATTTATCAGGTCATTATTTAGCTTTGTTTTTGACTCCACTCCCATTTCTAACAAACCCATTCATTAGTTCTGAATGAGGTAGTTAGATGCAGCTGTTTAGACCCTGATGGTTTGGTATGGCTGAGTGGACATTTGGCTTGTTTTGGCAAGAGAGGCAAGCACATATGCATGTGCACATGCAGAGATATACACATGGTAGGAGTGGCTGTATGGTAAGTAGCTTGTTTACCAACCACATGGTTCCGGGTTCAGTCCCACTGCATGGCACCTTGGGCAAGTGTCTTCTACTATAGCCTCGGGCTGACCAAAGCCTTGTGAGTGGATTTGGTAGACGGAGGTTAAAACATCTGTCAGATAAGTTAGTATCAAATCAGTCCTACCAAATAGGTGGCACCAAAATAGCTGTGCTGAAACATTTCATATTCTCATTAGTTTGTTTAGTCCACATTACCCCACATGGAGCACAAAGCCGGTTTACCAATTTCTCTGGCATATATATTCGCCTCTGGATGAGATGCTGGTCTGTTGCAAGATCACTCATTTGTATCAGTTGAGTGGACTGTTTTGTTTACGAACACAACGCATCATCTAGTCCAGGAATTGAAACCACAATCTTACAATCATGAGTCCAACACCCTAACCACTAAGTCAAGCACCTCTACACCCTCATTGGTTTATTCATTATTATATCTTTCCTATTGTCAAGATTATGGTTGGTTTATTTAAATTGATTTTTTTTCTTCTTTTTTCTTTTAGCATTTGCATGATGAGGCATCAAAAAGGGTTTCGGAACAATATCAACACATACTTAATGATATTATTGCAGTACTCAGTCAACAGAAGGAAGCTCACCTCAATAACCTCAATGAAATAAAATCAAAAGCTATAGCATCACTTGAATTACATTTAAATAATAGCATAAAGAGGACTAAATCAATAGATGAAATGGTTGAGGGTTGTAAAAGAATAGCAAAGGAAGAAAGTCAAAGAGAATTATTAGAACAAGCATCTGACATTTTCACAATTCGTGCTCAAGAAATGGAACTGACAAATGAGTAAGTCTGCTGTAAATTTATTGATTTTTTTTTTTTTTAGTAACTATTAGATTGGTGCATAATTATTGCAGCTTTTTTTCAACAAATTTTATTCATCAAAAACATCTTTAAATGATTATTCCAGAGCATATTCACCATCTACTTCAATTACTGCTTCCCATTTGCTTGTCAGACGGTCAGACCATCATTTAAAGATTTTTTTGTTAAATATTGTTATTGTTTTTGTTGAAAAAAATACCACAGTAATTATGCACCAATCCAATATTTTAGTTAATATATAGTTTAAAACCTGGTCACAAAAAACAGCCTACTAGGTGTATTCATTTTCTACATGTTTTTTTACACCTAGTAGACTGTTTTTTTTTTTCTTTTTTTTTTCTTTTTTTTTTTTTGTGTGTGTGTGACTGGGTGCTGAACTAGATCCTGAAAGTAAGGAGGGAAAAAAAGACGGATCGTGTGAACTTTCTGACAGTCCACTCCCCACCCTTTCAGAAAATATTTTCCCTACAAATTTCTTTATGATTGTAATTTATGCTTCTTGAAAGTTGTTTCTGCGAAATTTCATTAATATATATCCATTTATGAGGGAAAAATCGGATCTTATGAATTTTCCAACAGTCCTCTTCCCACCTCTTCGGAAAACATTCTCATTGGAATTTTCTTTATAATCATAATCTGTGCCATTTGAATGGTATTCCTATAACATTTCATCAATATATCCATTTTCCTGAAAGTTACAAGGGAAAAATCAGATCTTGTAAATTTTCAGAAAATCCTCTCCTCTGTTCATTTGCGCAAATTTTTATTTTCATATTCATTTTGTACCTAGTAGGTTGTTTTTTTTTCCATTTTCATTAACGGGTTTCAAACTATATATTAACCACTATTTTAGAAGATGTATGTATGTTATGCATGTGTGTTTATGTGAAAGTTGTTATTTTACTTCTTTTTATTTGAACAAAATGGTAGTGCTATTTACGTTTAGTGTCAATATTGTGACAGGTCATGCTTTGTTTCAAAGACTTGTGAAATATAATAATTCCTTACCTGAAAAACAGGTGAGGTTTGGTGACAGAAAAGGCATTCAGCCATAAAATCCTGCTTCAGAATCAATTTCAATCTGAGTCAAGCTAGCATGGAAAAACAGCCACTAAATAAATGAATTAAAGATTAAAGTTTATCTTCTGTAACTTGAGTTTCCCATTAAATGCAAACAGAGGAGTGGCTGTGTGGTAAATAGCTTGCTTACCAACCACATGGTTCCAGGTTTAGTCCCACTGCGTGTCACTTTGTGCAAGTGTCTTCAACTATAGCCTCGGGCCGACCAAAGCCTTGTGAGTGGATTTGGTAGATGGAAACTGAGAGAAGCCTTTCGTATATATATATATATATGTGTGTGTGTCTGTGTTTGTCCCCCCCACCATTGCTTGACAACCGATGTTGGTGTGTTCATGTCCCCATAACTTAGCAGTTCAGCAAAAGAGACCAATAGAATAAGTATTAGGCTTACAAAGAATAAGTGCTGGGGTTGATTTGTTTGACTAAAGGCGGTGCTCCAGCATGGCCACAGTCAAATGACTGAAACAAATAATAATAATAAAAGAGGCTGAAAAGCCAAGTAAAAATTTGTTCTGTGTAGTGCCTTGGGTGTCTCCTACTTTAGTCCCAGATCAACCAAAGCCTTGTGCATACATTCGGTAGGTGAAAATGAAAGAAGCCCATTGTGTGTGTGTGTGTGTATTTATGTATGTGTATATGTGTATATATGTATGTTTGTATTTTGTCATGACATCTCATTGTAGTTGTAAATTGAGTGTCACTGACATACAAGCAGTGTCATTAATTTTCAGTATTCTGCAAAAACATGTCTGGCCATGGGAAAATATCTAGCTTGGTGATGACATCTGTCCTAAAATGAGTCTTCTAAAGAAATTATTGTCTTTATTAGGTTGAAACAGATGGAATCTTTTTACCAGGAGCTAATCGTTGAAAAGTCTGCTCAGCAATGCCTCCGATCTGTTGTAACTCGCTTTCGAAAAACAACCTTTGATGATTTGATCATTTTTCTTGGTATGTATATTTCAAAATGGTCATTTTAAAATCTTTATTTTTGTTTAATTACACCCTGCCAGCTAGGTAATTCTGAAGAATTTTTGCCTTTAGAATAGGCTATTATTTGTTCTTGTAAAGGCAGTAAGCTGGCAAAGCCATTGACACATTGAATAAAATGCTTAATAGTTCTCTTCTGGCTTTATGTTATGAGCTCAAATTATGCTGAGGTCAACTTTGCCTTTCATCCTTCAGGCTTGACAAAATAAGTACCAGCCATATACTGGGTTCAATGTTATCAACTTCCCCCTCCCCTCAAAAACTGCTGGCCCTGTGCCAAAATTTGAAACTAATATTTGTTCTTGTCAATGTGCACCTCTAATCTCTTTACAGAATCGTGTATCGAGTACTTTCTGTGGGATATCGCGTTTAAACAGCTGTGAAACCATTTAAAATTACAAGGAAAAATGCTAGCTAGAGAAATAATGTTCTGAAGATTATAAACCTGGAAAAGTACAGGACAAGTTATTACATCTGGTAAAGTACGGAACAAGAAAAGTTTTACTTAAAATATTGCAGCTAAGGATAAAATTTCAAATAAAATATTTAGATTCAGAAAATATTAACTTTTATTAAAACTAACACTTTTATTACAAGTTATTACCTCTATTTGTTATTACTTGTTACTTCTATTAAAAATAAAAAAAATAGCTCAATTAAAATGTTTTTTGCACTTAAAAAGATTTCATTTTTTAAATTATCAATTAATAATTAGAAATTTGAAAATAATAGTAGTACATAATTAGTCAGTACAATAAATAAAATAATACAAAAATTAGTTATATATTATAGTAAAATCTACCTATAACAACAAGTTCACAATAAAATGTTATTGCCAAGTCTTCACATTTTTAGTCTTGACCCAAAGCCTATTTTTTTACGTAATACATTTGCCTACCACATATACTATTCTGCTTTGCATAAAACTTTATCTACATTGGTATTTCTGGCTCTCATTTTTTAAGTATTCTAGTATGTCAATATTTTAACAAAATGATACCTTTTTTAATTAGTGTTACTTTGTAAATTAAAATCAAGTAATTTTTGATATTCAAATTTTATCCTTAGCTGGAATATTTTAAGTAAAAATTTTCTTGTTTACTAGAGGTAATAACTTGTCCTGAACTTTGCCATGTGTAATAACTTGTCCTTTACTTTTCCAGGTTTATAATCTTAAGAATATTGTTTCTCTTGCTTGCATTTTTCCATGTAATCCATATTTTTTCTGGGCTATGCTATTATGATGATTAATAATGTGTCAATTAATAGTTTAAGATTTTATCTTATTTAAAATTATCTCAATGATACTAGTGACATATATTAAAAGTTCCCTTATAGAACTATATTCATAAAAATGTATAGAACTATATTATTAAACTCAAATTTGAGAAACAAACACTCATAACTTTTTCTTTAAAAAGTTCTATCTTGTCTCAGATATTATGGGACTTTATATGATATAATTGCATTAGTATAGATGACCTAATTAAATTAATTGCAAATTAGTGGTGTCGTTGATCATTTTTTTCCTTACCTCAATGATGCCGGTGACATATTAAAAGTCCCCTTATAGAACTGTATTCATAAAAAGGGTATAGAACTATATTATCACGTTCAAATTTGGGAAACAAACACTCATAACTTTTTCCTTTTAAAAATTCTTTGCATGAGACTGATGCCATGAAATTCCTCGAATTGAGCTCTATCATTTAAGCTCAATTAAAGTATAGTTTGTTTTTAAAATAAAAGTTAATTATACTTAAATCTAATTTTTTGCCTTACTTATATTTTTTTTCATATTTTACCTCACAACTTTCTTGATACAAACTTTTGTTGCATGAGACTAAAACTAGAAAATACCTCATGCTTTCTTCTATCATTGAAGCTAAAATGCATATAGATCTAAACTTGATTGGAGGCATTACTTAATTTCCTATAACATAGTTACAAATTTCGATGTAAACTTTTTTCTATTGGACCAAATCTCAATTTTTTATGCCAAAATGTAGCTAGGAACCAGTCCTCTTCAAAAGTGTTAACAGTTTACAATTTAGTTCTAAATTTAAGAGCTAAAGATATCTAAAAGAAGAGTTTGGCATTGCAGTAATAATGCTAATTGTAGCATTACTTTCCAAGACCTGTTGATATCAGTTTTGTTTTTGAAAGAAAATCTACTTCAGTTCAATTGAATTATTTAAGATATGGTGGCTAACAATTATATCGAATTTCTGTTAATAGCATTTGTAGGTGAATATTAGCTGAATGGTTACTGTATCTTAGCGATACTGATAGCCTTAAATATATAGTCTTCTATTAGTCTATTTTAGAATGAAAAAGTAATATGTTATGTAATTGGATATAGCATTCTTTGAGTAATTCTCTTTACATTTTAAGAAGAACAGTAAAGCAGTCATGCACACGCTCACATTTTCTTTCTCACTCTCACTCTCATGCATGCATGCACATATACTCATACACATTATTCATATATATATATAGTCACACACACACATTCATTCATTCATTCATATATATACTCACACGTTCATACACATGTAGCTGATTCTAATTATTTTTGCATTTTTCAGATGATGATAAAAACAAATGTGACCATATTGTACCTATGATGCAGGCATCACCAACCCCAAGCAAACTAAGTGGTGTTCGAGTGCAGAATAAGTGCCTAATGACATGGGGATTTAATTCTACAACGTTCACTGCAGAAGCGCTAAATGGTAATGCATTTTGGTCGGTAAACTTGGAATGTAATTCTTCTCATATGGGTGATCTTGTGTCAAACTACATATTTGGAGTTGGAATAGCATCCGAACGCTTATCTTACAAAGACCAAGTGGGACTTCATGAGAAGTCCATTGGCATAATTTGTAGCTCTGGCTCTCTCCAATTCTGCAAGAATGGAACCTCAGAGTTTCTCATGGCATTACAAAAACCTCCACTAACAATTACAATTTTTATACGTTTTGATTATGAAAACCTGATTGTCTTTGGATACAAATTAGCTAATAGCAGCTGGGGTAATATTTTGTCAGGGAAAAAGCTTATAAAAGATCTTTCAACTGCTGAAAATCTTTATCCTGTATTTACGGTTAGTCAAAAAGTGAAGATGACTTTTTCTAGAGATGTTTGACCATTGATATTTTTAATATATATTTAATCTCTTATCTTCTTAATGATATCTGTTATAAACTGCTGGTTTTATATCTTACACACACACACACACACACACACACACACACACACACACACACACACACACACACACACACACACACACACACACATAAAATTTTAAGTCATCAATGAATACCTGTTTCTTATGCGTCACATATTTTAATATGTAAAGAATATCTGGATTGTTTAAGGTGGTGAGCTGGCAGAAACACTAGCATGCCAGGCAAAATGCTTAGCGGTATTTTGTCTGCCTTTACATTCTAAGTTCAAATTCCACCGAGGTCAACTTTGCCTTTCATCCTTTAAGGGTCGATAAATCAAGTACCAGTTGCATACTGGTGTCAATCTAATTGACTGGCCCCCTCCCCAAAAATTTGGGCCTTGTGCCTAGAGTAGAAAAGAATATCTGCATTGTTTGCATCATTAATTAGAACGGCCATTAATTATCATTTCTTAGTCTCAGTCAAGATAACTTCTTGCCTCGTAAAGGTCATGGCCACTGCTTTCTCACCTGGCTGTCAAAGAAAAGAAAAGAAAAAAAAAACAGACTTCTGAATATCACATGCATCCTCCTTGCTAATCTGAGTGGACTGACTCAGATCAAGGATGCTGCTTCACCAACATAGAGTAAATGTCCACACTTCTCTCTAATTTGTTTGTGTGGATTTTGCAAGTCAGTATAAAATCCCAAACTAGTTTGGCCAATGTGTATATATATGATGATTATGTATAAGATATCTATATATATATATATCTATATATATATATATATATATATACACGTGATAATTATCTATAATATATATATATATATATATATAATATATATATATATACACGTGATAATTATCTATAATATATATATATATATAATATATATATATACATGATAATTATGTATAAGATATATATATCATGAGATATATATATATATATATATATATATATTATATATATATATATATACATGATATTATGTATAAGATATATATATCATGAGATATATATACATGATAATTATGTATAAGATATATATATCATGATATATATATACATGATAATTATGTATAAGATATATATATCATGATATATATATACATGATAATTATGTATAAGATATATATATCATGATATATATATATACATGATGATATATATATAACTATGTGATTGACCAGACTATCAGATTTGTTATACCGTGCTGGTCACAATGCACTTTGCATCCTTTTAGTTTTCAAATGCTTCAATAATCAAATCTTTTGAATAAAATCGAGCCAAGAAAGGAAATCTACACAGTGCTATATTTGAAATATTAAGAACAATTCTAGTAAAAGGCAAATTACATCTTACTATCTTAATATCCCGAATATCCTGTAGCCAACAATAACAGTGGTGAGCAGGCCAACTTTCCCCCTGATCAAAAGGTGTTTCTGTCACATGGTTACCCATTTACAGCTGAGTAGACTGGAGCAACATGAAATGAAGTGTTTTGCTCAGAACACAATGTGCAGCCAACTTGGGAATCAAAACCATGACCTCATGATCCTGAGTGTAACACACTCAACCACTGGGCCACATTTCTACACACACACACACACACACACACACACACGTGTATATATCTATCATATAAAATCCTTTCTGTGTGTGTGTGTGTGTGTGTGTGTGTGTGCGCCTTCTAGGATCTTGGGCATCCTCCATCCGATTGCACTCAAATTTGATATGTAGATACCGACGGTATCAGGGCATGTATAAGTCTTGAAAAAATTACAAAAATCGATTCCGGATGAGAATGCAATCGATAAATCCGTGGGAATGTACATGTGTAAAATCGTTTTTCTTGGAATAGAAAAAAAGTCTATCTTTATTTCTTCTTTTGCTGGTGTCTCAAATTTAGGTTAAATCAGTGTTTCTCAAAGGGGAGGCCTATGGGACAGTCGGACAAGTTGTTTTGAGAAAATTTGGTTTAAATGTTTGACAACTCAGCACTGTCCATGGACGGGGGGTGGGTGTGTTTTGCTCATGTGTATATATATATATATATATATATATATATATATAATGGTTCCATTCCTACTTCACATTGGAGTGGATGACAGTAGAAAGGTTATCTAGTTCCCTTTCCTTTTGAAGCCAAAGAAAAAATAAAATCATCTCTTGAGCTAAATGAAACCAGAATAAAGACAAGTTAATTGTATCAAAAACTACATGTTTTTATTTTTATATGCACAACAGTTTTAATGGTTGTAGTTTTCTAACGAGTCAGTCAATGGTTTGTTGCATTTATAATGGTGAAAGTGTCAAGAGAATCTGATAGACAGAATGTATACCATAAATTATTTTTGGTTGACATATCTTATTGTTTTTTTGTTTTTTTTCTCCATTATGTATAAGTGTCACTGCTATACATACTGACACTCTGTCGGTTATGACAATGAGGGTTCCTGTTGATCTGATCAAAAAAATACAGCCTGCTCATGAAATTAATGTGAAAGTGGCTGAATACTCCAGACACATGTAACCTTAACATAGTTCTCGGAGAGATTCAGCGTGACACACAATGTGACAAAGCTGGCCTTTTGAAATTACAGGTACAACTCGTTTTTGTCAGCTGAGTGGACTGGAGCAATGAGAAACAAAGTGTCTTGCTCAAGAACACAATGCACAACCAAGAATCAAACTCACGACCTAAGGATCGTACACTGAATGCCCTAACCACTAAGCCACATGCCTTCATACTATACATACATGTTTTATATATCACCGTGACCAACCAGGCTATCAGATGTTGCTACACATCGCTGGTCACAATGTGCTTCACATTGTTTTAGCCTTCAAATGACACTACCCTACTGTCTAAGCAAGCAGGCCAACAGAAGAAAGAGTGAGAGGAAGTTGTGGCGAAAGAGTACAGCAGGGATTGCCACCAACCCCTGCCGGAGCCTTGATCTCGGAATTGAAAAACCACAATCCTACAACCACGAGTCTGCTGCCCTAACCACTGGGCCATTGCACCTCCACATATATATATATATATATATATATGATCATCCTATTAATAATGCAGTTTTTTCAATTGCATGAACTAAAAGCTGGAGGGGGACAGGAAAAACTACCTGCACCAACTTGCTATAAAAGCTGGTAGTAATTTTACCTTATACTTATTCTTAGTGCAAGTTTTGAAGAGTGTGGTTCGATTTTAAGTTATTTGTCAAAGCTATAATGGAAGTGACAAAGGAGTATATTTTGCTTTATGAGTTCAATAAAGGCAACAATGCAAGGAATATTATTGCAGTATATGGGGATCGGACAATCAGTGTAAGCCAGTGTCAATGGTAATTCCAGGAATTCCAAGCCGGAAACTACAGCCTAGAAAACGAGCCTCATCCTGGAAGATCTGTAGAGCTTGACAAGGAGGTCCTGCAAACCCTGGTGGCATAAAATCACATAACTGTTGAGGAACTAGCAGAGAAACTTTGATTTGGTCATTCAACCATTCATCAACACCTGCATGCCATCAGAAAAGTCAGCAAATTGGGTCAATGGGTTCCTCACAAACTTTCTGAGTCTAATTATGTACAGAAAGGGAATGTGTGCTCTTCTTTGCTGTCATACCTCACGAATAAACCATTTTTGAACCAAATAGGGACTGGTGACAAGAAATGAGTTCTCTATGAAAATTGTCAAGTGCTGAAGACTGGAACACCCCAAGCTAAAGAAGGTCTTCACCCATGTAAGGTGTTATTATTTGTTTGGTAGGATATGAAAAGTTTAGCCCACTTTGAACTTTTAAACCCAAACCAAGTGATAACAAAGATCTACTGCAAGCAGCTTGAGTGGCTTAAGTCAGCGCTAGAAGAAAAACAACCATCTTTGGTTTCAAGACAAAAGGTGTTCTACCATCAGGATAATGCTTGGCCACATACAGTGCGGATGACATTCCAAAGGATGGAGCAGTTTGAATGGGAAATGATGCCTCACCCACCATATTTGCCAAACATTGCCCCATCTGATTATAATTTATTCTGTAGATGAGGTCAGGACAGTACTGGAAGAGTATTTTTCATTACAGACAAGTGAATTTTGGAAGAGGGGCCATGCAAGTCTACCAGATAAATGGAAGAGCATTGTGGAAAATGAAGGAGAGTATATTTTAGATTTAAAAGAAACTTTGTTTATCTTAATTTAGAAAAATAAAAGTATAAAAAAAACGCATTTTTATGGGATGACCCTATATATATATATATATAGTGCATGTTTGCAACATACTCAATGATAAACTATGCTTTTGCATAGTTTTTAATTTCAAGACATTGATCAACTAGATACTTTGGTAGAAGTCATTTTCCCAAAGTGTTGCCCCCAGTGGGATCAAACCCAGACAAATGTAGTTGTAAAGCAAACTTTTGAACCACACATTTGTACCTGCATTCCATGTATAAGGCTTATTGAAACACCTGTGAGAGATAGCTAAACTATATCTTACAAAGAAGCATGATAGATGTAGGGATATCTGTTAGAAAATTTTTTCTAAATGATAGGAAATAAGATATTAATTAAAATATATTTCGATATTTGTGGTCAAACAAGTGCAAAGGATTGGTTGAATATCAGACAAAACAATGCAGAGTATCTAGTTTTGAGCTCAAACCCTGCTGCCAACGATATTATTGTCTGGTCTTTTTGTGTTTGTAAAATAAATACCAATGAGATATTGTCAATATAATCAACTGTATCCATCCCAGAAAATTTGTGGCTGTGCGATTGTTTGAAATCAAATTTTACTAGTCAGTTGATGTAAATATGCCAATGGATGGAAAATATAGAAATGAAACTCTGTGGTAATTTGAAATGTAGAACCTTCAACTTTGATTATAATTTAAACTAACTATTATAATCATAGCATATTTGGTTCCATTACTAAATGTTTATGCAGTATACTTGAGAGGTGGTTTTTCGAAGAGCAGCAATGGTAAACTTGGAATTCAACTGCATTGTTGATTAGCACCATATTGGTTATAATTGACATCAAAAGCATTCCAACCATGAATATCCAGCTTATTTATTGTATAACAAGGACTGCATTGGTGAATGTGTCCTTGCATTTTTTTTTTTGATGGTGGTAGGATGCGAGTTGAATATTTGATCAAGTGACTGCATAAAGGTACGCATGAATGATATAAATTTTATTTGTAAAGTTTGGTATGTGACGGAAGCTGTTTTATTGAGTAGCTGTTGCTTCATGTGCAGACGATTGTGACAGTGTATACTAAATACTTGTCCAGATTTTTGTAATGTTTAATTCTAATAAAGCAAAACCTAAAAATTATTTTACAACTATTTACAAAAATTTTAATAAAATTATACGTATATTTAAATAACTCCTATTTTGTTGCTTTTTTTTTTTTGTATTTTTAGAAAAAAGTACAAGTATAAATTCATTTGACACCTCACCCACAATATTATCTTCACAGTCTGCTCATTTAAAAAATAAATGTTCCTCTGAGCAGCCCATCTGCAAGTAGATAATCATTAAATGAAATGCAAACAAGAATATGAAAAAAAAAAAAGAAAATTAATATGAACAATTAGGTAACCCTTTAGTATTCAGACTATTCTATCAAATGTATTGCTTATTTACTCACATTGTTTTAAATTAATCATGCATTATCAAATAACTTTGAAATTTCAATGGTTTGATTCCCTTACTTTTTAGAATGATGTTGTAGGGTGGGTGTGAGAGGCTAGATCTAGCCAGTATTAACATAAAACAGGTAGAATATTTGGGTCTAATTAAATGTTAAAAAGTTAATCAAACTCTTTTAAAATTCCGAAATTTCAATGGTCAGATTCCCTTATTTTTTATTAATAAGAATTATTAAACTTTACAGACTTATACGGTGTTTAGTTTAGAAATATTTTACTGAGTTAACAAGGGACACAACACTAAATAAGAAATTATAAAATTCAGTTACTTCCCTTGAATTCGTTCATTTTTTTTTTTTATGAACCTACGTTTGACGATATAAATAGGCAAATTTCTTGCCACCGTTACATATATACATCTGTCTATCTTTTTTCCCTTCTTTTCACGATCCCTTTTGATCGGAATTCGCCCCCTTTTTTTTTCTTCCCAAAAAGAAAAGCTCTACTTTGTATTTTGTCGCAATGTGTTATTAGACAATATCGACCCTGATATACAAAAAGGCGAGATGGTCACGGTTAGAACATTTTAGTTATACACCTGCTCGATCAGAGCTGAACTGGATCTAATGGATGTTTTCATTTCATTCGCTCCTTTTACGTCCTTTATTTTGTGCTAGCACGGGTTACCAGAAGACATCAAAATATTGTTTTTTTTTTAAAAATTTTTTTTACAGCCTGCTGTCGCTAGTGCCCCTAATAACTGCTTTCCACTCATTCTTGAAAGCATAGAATCATCAGCCAGTTTTCTGACAGGGAAGTCGGCTACCAAAGATGTTTGTTGATGTCACCGTGACTTTCTTTTTTTCATCTGTGCAGATTATACCGATCTCTCTCTCATATAAATGTGAGAGAGAAAGTAGGGCCGGTCCCAGGAATTCTTCGAAGGGAGGGCACAAGTTCAGAAGGGCATACAATTCCAGGAGAAAAGGGCACAATAACATTATTTAGAAGGATGGACTTTTCTTGAGGGGTGACCATACCCCATCAGGCCCCCACCTTCGGTCCACCCCTGGAGAAAGAGAAACACATACAAATGGCTTTGTGCAGTTTCCATCTATCAAACTCAATCATAAAAGCATTGATTGCGTGAGGACATTGTGGACGCTTACCGAAGAAGACACATGCAGTGGGACAATCTCAAAGTACTAAGTTGTGAAGTAAACTTCTTAATTACACAACCACACCTCATTCTAAGTTAAAATTGTGAGCTTTTATTATTTTAAATAGTATTGCAATGCTTCTTTGCAACCTATTCCAAAACTTGCGAATGACACACCATTATTACCATCACTTTGTTCTGATGATGAGCAGAGCAAGATTTAAAATGTTAATGGACCAAAGGATTCAGGAAAGCTATCTCTTGAAATTAAATATAAAGCAACTAATAAGGAAATATGAAAAATCCTTGATAAAAAAGTTCAAATTTGAACACAGTTGTGTGCTGAATACAATGTGTTTGAATTAAAAATGTTCATTATTTGCACAAATACATATATATTTTACTTTTTGCTTTTTCATGCTAGTCTGGTTTTAGTTGAGGATTTGAGGCAGATGAAATACCGCTAAGCATTTCGCCTGGCATGCTAACATTTCTGCCAGTTCACCACCTTTTTGTGACAAATATATCATTGTCATCATTTAGTGTCCGTTGTCCATGCTGATATGGCTTGATTGGGGCTGGTAAGCTGCACCAGACTCCAGTCTGATTTGGCATGGTTTTCTATGGATGGATGCCCTTCCTAATGGCAACCACTCCAAGAGTGTAACGAGTGCTTTTATGTGCCACCAGTATCTGCCATGACTGTGATTTGGCTCAGCTTGATGGATCTCGGTCATTGCCTCATATACACACACACATACATGAGTGGGTACTGAAACGTTCCTGGCTTTGGGTACAAGAAAATACAGGAAGTTTAGTTAACCCCTTGCAGACGGATTTAGTACTGACACTGTGCTATATACTGGTATTAGGGTATTCAGTAACTACATAACTTTTCATACAAGTAATTTTACAGTGTATTTACAGATTTTTCTTAGTGTGGTTTATTTGAAAACACAAGATAGTTGTGTGAAAAAGTGCCACACCCTAGCTGTTGAGGGAACCTGCGGAAGAGGCAGACCCAGGAAAACCTGGGACGAGGTGGTGAAGCACGACCTTCGAACTTTAGGTCTCACTGAGGAAATGACTAGAGACCGAGACCTCTGGAAGTGTGCTGTGCGCGAGAAGACCCGGCAGGTCAAGTGAGTCCATAACCCGTGGCCTTCTACATGGGATGGAGCCAGCCTACGTATGCATACCTTCCCTTCTTGGGACACAAAACTCTACTTGTGAAGACCTGTTGAGGCAAGTGAGGATCAGAATCGAAATCGATCAATGGAAATTGCAGATGTGTTACCAGTGCCGGTGGCATGTAAGAGAACCTTCCGTTTCGCGACTGTTGCCAGCACCATCTGTTCGTGTCCGTTGCCAGCCTCGCCTCGCCCTTGTGCCGGTGGCACATAAAAAGCACCATCCATTCGTGGCTGTTTGCCAGCTCTGTCTGGCACCTGTGCAGGTGGCACGTAAAAAGCACCCACTACACTCACGGAGTAGTTGGCGTTAGGAAGGGCATCCAGCCGTAGAAACACTGCCAGATTTGACTGGGCCTGATGAAGCCTTCTGGCTTCACAGACCCCAGTAGAACCGTCCAACCCATGCTAGCATGGAAAACGGACGCTAAACGATGATGATGATGAGTGCCACACAGAACGAGACATTGCATTGCTCACACACAGTGTTTTGATGTGGTCAGTACCGTTTCCCGTCTGCAAGGGGTTAATTATGATTTTTTTCTACATATTTCTCTCACAGATTTACACACTTATTGCAGCAGTCCTTAAATTTTCCTAAACCCTATAAAAGAAATTGGAAGATTGAGCCTCCAACTAGGCTTTTGTGATACCTTTAAGCCAGGAACTTTTTAACACTCCATTATACACACACACACACATATATATATATATATATGTGTGTGTGTAGTAGCAGAAGGCACTTGCTTGGGTTATTGTACAGTGGGACTGAACCCAAAACCCTGTGGCTGGGAACCAAAGTTCTCACCACACAGCTACACCTGCTCCAGTATAATGACAACAAACAAATCTTGAAACTGAATGAAATTCAAGTTTTGTTTAAAATAAACCTGAAAAGAATACATTAAAAAAACTTTAAAAATCACTTTTGAAGAATAAACAAATGATTATTGGAAAGATTTTGTTTTTATTAATTAAGCAAAATATTTAATTCAAATTGGTAATAGAGACTTCATTTGCTTTTTTCTTTTTTTTTTGTGTAAACTGAAACTAATAGTAAATCAGTTTTTGAATTGATAGACAGTATCAAAGTGGTTAATCTCTCCCAAAGTTTGAACTTTGGTTAAAGAAAAATGTTGATGATGCTTTTAATTAATATGATTGATAATGGTAATTCTTAAAGTGAAAATATTAATTTGTAAGTGATAAAATTTTAAAGTTTCAGACTTCTGACATTTAAGAAAGAATTCTAATTTTTGGCACAAGGCCAGCAATTTTCAGGGGAAGGGGGGAATTAGTCAATAACATTAACCCCAGTACTTGACTGGTACCTTATTTTATTGACCTTAGAGGAATGAAAGGCAAAGATTTGAACTCAGAATGTTAAGAACAGGAATGAATGCCACAAAGCATTTTTTCTGATATTAACAATTCTGCCAGCTCACAGCCTTTCTGACCTTTAAGAAGAAAGGTTTACAACCCCAGGTATCTAAAAGTTTCAGTGGATTTTCAGTGGAAAGCTGAAGGTTTTCATAGTTGAGTCTCAGGTATCAATGACCCTCCTATTCATAAATAGACTCCAAGAGGTGGTACATTTCATTATAAGCAGCAGCAATAAGTTGATAGAGGTTTCAATTGCTTGCAAATGTAGACTTGAAATCCTCCTGTCCCAGATGGCAAGAAGCCATCCTTCCTTATCTCCCCTGAAATCAACAGGGATTAAGAAATATATCTGATCAGGAAAAGTTAAGCAATTGGTCCTATTTATCACACTTGTGCAAGATAATTTTTTTGTTTTTGTTAAACAATCAAAGAATAGAAAGTTAAAAAGAAATCAGTGTATTCTTTTTTTACACTTATTTTCATTTTTGTTTTTGTTTTGTTTTAGCTAGTCACATGGCCATTAACAGAAGCAGATAGAGTATAATTGAATCAATGGATCAAAAGCTATCCATGTTTTAAAAACTATGAGCCACTGAACAAGATACAAGAAGGAATCTGATTAGGCCTGCTGCCCTCTGTACTGTACTGGCTTGCTACCCTCTGCATTTGGCCTGCTACCATCTGCATTATTTCTATTGCTACTACAATTCTTCAGAAGTAAAATGTAAAAAAAAAAAATAATGATAATAATTTCAGTTTACTTCTATTCTGTACATAAGTTTGATATAATTTTTCTTTCGTTAAAAAAATAAATGAAAAATGCAGCAATGAATACTAAATGAAACAACCACCAATAAATAGATGTACAATATTAACAACAGATGAAAGGTGAAGTGTTTTCTGTAAGGGTTCATCAACGATGTAGTTCTTAAGAAAGAATAAAATTTTAAAAAGATTAGAAGACAGAGAAGATTCTTCTTTCAAAATTGTTTGAATGAAGGAGGAAAAAAAAAAATTAAGAACTTGCTGATGAGTGATGAGAAAAGTAGAATATATATATATATATATCCAAGTTGATAAGGTCCAAATGAAGATTCGAGCACTAATTGCGACATTAATGAAGTGTCGGCTGTTTGAATAATGCTAATTTTGGTGATGCATAACAAATAGGTGTTGGAGATGGAGTGAGACGATTGGGTGCAGCTGCTTGGGCGCTGATGGTTTGACACAGCTGACTGGACATTCAGTCTGCTTTGCTGATGGTACTTTATGGTGCTGGAGGTAAACATACATGCACACACACACATGTACAGAATTATAAAATATATATATATATATATAGAGAGAGAGAGAAGAATTCATTAATTGAATGCAAGTGACTTAAGCACTTCCCCCTCTCTTCAATACATTTACAGAGAGAGAGGGGAGGTGAGAGTAAAATCAAAAGGAGAGAAACATTAAAACAGCCGATGTCAAGTAAGTCAGCATTGAACCAGAGATGCCAAAACAGCTGTGCCAAAACGTCTCATACCCTGTTGGTGAGTGAGTGTGACAAATGATGAACAGATTTTGAACTTTAGCTGGTCTTAATGGCTCGGGATTAAATAGGATGAGGAAATAAACAATATGTGTAAATTGGGTAACTTGACTAATAACTTCTGAAAGAAGGAAGAGGAAGAGAAAGTACATGTGGAATATGAAAATACATGTGTAAATGTTGGAAAGATAATCATTGAGAGAAATATATCAATATCTGTATATAAAAACAAATGAGTTCCAAATATATTGATACAACAATGGGAATGGTTTAAAAAACAAAAACAAAAAAAAATTTATGATAAACTGTGGTGGAATACTAAAATAATAGGCAATCAAATATGAATGTTTTTTGTGTTTGTTTGTATATTCGTTTATGGTTTGTCACTCTTCTTAAAATCAAAATAATTAATTCAGTCAACTTAAAGAGCAGTGTTCTGATCCAAACCAACTTTGGTATCTTTGGGTGACTGGCTAGGCTTCAACAAGGAACCCTGTTCAAGAAATTCGTTAAGCTCTTGTTCTATGTCCATTGGTAAAGCAGACTCTTCCCCTTGTCCAACAGCAGACAACAAAGCTTGACCGTTATCATCATCATCCAGATTGTAAGGATCTAGGAGATCATCAATGGGGTTATTTGAAATCCCCATGGCATTACGTAGAGCTTTGACACTGACAACAGCACCTGGATTAGCCTGAAAAATTCATAAAAAATATATGTCATCAAAATAATATTGCTTTCAAATTTTGGCACAAGGCCAGCAATTTTGGGCTAGCGGGTAAGTCAATTTACATTGGTCCTACTACCCAACTGATACTTATTTTATTGACCCAAGAAAGGATGAAAAGCAAAGTTAACCTTGATGGAATTTAAACTCAGAATAATGATGAATACCACAAAGCATTTTGCCTAGCATGCTAACAATTTTTATTTCTTTATTGCCCACAAGGGGCTAAACATAGAGGGGACAAACAAGGACAGACAAAGATATTAAGTCGATTACATCGATCCCAGTGCGTAACTGGTACTTAATTTATCGAAAAGCAAAGCTGACCTCAGCGGAATTTGAACACAGAACGTAAGGATAGACGAAATATCGCTAAGCATTTCACCAGGCGTACTAATGATTCTGCCAGCTCAACATCCTAAATATAATATTAATAATAATAATAATACTTTTTACCACAGGTACAAAGCCTGAAATTTAGGGGACTAGTTGATAACATCAACCCCAGTGTTTCACTGGTACTTAATTTATCGACTCTGTAAAGATGAAAGGCAAAGTTGACCTCAGTGGCATTTGAACTCTGAACATGAAGACAGATGAAATACCGCTAAGCATTTCGCCTGGCATGCTAATGATTCTGCCAGCTCGCTGTCTTAATAATAATAACAATACTAATAATAATTCTTTCTACTAAAATCACAAGGCTTGAAATTTTGAGGGAGGGGACTAGTTGATTACATTGATCCCCAGTGTTCAACTGGTCCTTATTTTATTGACCCCAAAAGGATGAAAGGCAAAGTCAACCATTTTGCTAGGCATACTAATGGTCCTGCCAGCTCACCACCATAAGTTGTAAGAATAATATCAAATTAACACACAAGCTTCTATTTTTAAAAAAAGCACTAAATTCATTATATTTTCTTACAAGAAAATTTCATTGGTAAAAATAAGTTTATGTTTGGTAGCAGACAATGATAATAGAATGGCCTGGCTCTCTGTCGGTTATGATGAGAAGCATTCCAGTTTTTCTGATTAACAGAGCAGCCTGCTTGGGGAATTAATGTGCAAGTGGTTAAGCACTCCACAGATATGTGTACCCTTAATGTAGTTCTCAGGGAGATTCAGTGTGACACCGAATGTAACAAGGCTGGCTCATTCAATTACAGGTACAACATATTTTTGCCAGCTGAGTGAACTACAACAAGGAGAAATAAAGAGTCTTACTGAAGGACACTAGAGATGAAGGTGAATATAATAAAATAGTTTACCTGTTTGGCTAATTCTCGTAGTTCTTGAGTTACTTTATTGGCTGCAAAATGGAAAAAAAAAATAATTAAAGATTATTTAACAGCTTTTGATGTTGCTAATATACATCAACAGGATTCTTAATTGATCATCATCATCATTTAACATTCGTTTTCCATGCTGACATGGGTTGGACAGTTTGACTGAGGTCTGGAAAGCCAGCGGCTGCACCAAGCTCCAATCTGATCTGGCAACGTTTCTACAGCTGGATGCCCTTCCTAACACCAACCACTCCAAGAGTGTAGAGGGTGCTTTTTACGTGCCACCGGCACAGGAGCCAGTCAGGCCGGCCAGGCATCAATCATGTTCGGATAGTGCTTTTTACATGGAACCATGTTTGGATGGTGCTTGAACAAAATGTGTACAAAGAAATACTACATTTCTGTCCAGTGATATCTTATTTAACAAAATAACATTTCAGATATTGTTGTTAGAAGATATATTTAATGCTTGATAAAGTATAGACATTCCTTCATCATCATCTAATGTCCATTTTGTATGCTGGCATGAGTTAGGTGGTTTGACAGGAGCTGGTAGGCTGGAGGGCTGTACCAGGCCCTAGTTGTCTGTTTTGGCATGGTTTCTATCGCTGGATGCCCTTCCTAATGCCAACCATTTTACAAGGTGTGCTGGATGCTTTCTATGTGGTGCCAGCATGCTGTTCTACCTTTTATATATTAAAAAAAAATATGTAATTAACGAGAGAGAGAAAGACGCAATGCTCAGTCCATGTTTGATCATGTTTCAATTCTTGGGTTGAAGCACTACACATTCACATTGTATAAACATTCAGACTTAATGCCTCATGAAGACAAATTGTACCTGAAAGTTTTTTTTAAAGATAAATCATTATTAGTGCTTTTGGAAGGACTGTTAAGTTAATTTTTTAAAAATAGTTTTTCAGACACCGTATTTCAGTTTACTTTTTATTCTTCATTATACAGGGTGTCCACAAAGTCTAGGTACATGGAGATTAACACATACTTTAAGAAATTATTATTTCTTA
This sequence comes from Octopus sinensis, assembly GCF_006345805.1. Classification (NCBI taxonomy): domain Eukaryota; kingdom Metazoa; phylum Mollusca; class Cephalopoda; order Octopoda; family Octopodidae; genus Octopus; species Octopus sinensis. Next base: position 72,870,417 of record NC_043002.1, read on the forward strand.
TATTTAATTGTTTATGTTATGATTTTATTTACTCCATGTACCCAGATTTTGTGGACACCCTGTACATCATGTGGAACCTGATGATGAATAGCGAACAAACCATGGTATGTTACAAAATTAAGCCACAAAGAATTAAGACCCCAATATTCTTTAAATAGAGACCAAACAAAAAAATTCTACTATGAAATGAAAGACTGAGTAGTTAAGATGCCTAACTAGTCAGCCCATATCATAGGTTCAAGCCATGTTAGGTGCTGAATACATACTTTAGCAAAGTTTGCATGCATGTCATGTTTGGAGCAGTGTCTGGATTTTGTAGAATCTATCTTTATTTGGTTGGGGAGAATCAATTTACAATATACAAACTTACCCAAATTTGTAAACCTTATTAAATAACTATTGCCAATGAAGTGGCACTCCTAGTTTCTATGGATTCTGGTTTTTATTTACAGAATTAGTTTACTCACCAAGTTGTGCTTCCTTTTGTGAAGGCCCAGGAACAAAGGCTAGATGAACTGGTGGTTTAGCACTGAGACGATCATGTTGTGTGGAATGAAGATCTTGAATAAGACCTGCAGTGTAGTCCAACTTTTGCTGTAATTCCTTCTCTTTGCTGATTTCCTTTTCTGTAAAAGATTACAAAATTACTTCAAAGTATACCATTTATTTTTTTAAGTATATATATGTAACGATTGATATTTGTAAACATTAGCATGAGAGGACGATAGTGTGGTAAATGATAGTTGATACACAGTAGGATGGAATGTAATCTGTTTGTAAAGGATTGATTCTTCGTTGATTGCCATTATGTAAAGATGAAAGAACAGTGATTGAAGTTATGAAGAAAATATTTATTTACCATTACATCGAATATACCTTGCCTCAACAGGCAGGCGATAAAATCCTAGAGCGTGCAAAGTAGTAAAAAAGTTAATTTTGGCCTGTGTGTTCTTATTGTAGTAGTAAACCATAGAGAGAGATATGGTAATGTGCAGAGTAGACAAAGTGAGTTAGTGAAAGTGAGAGAGGGTGGGAAGTTGGGTCTCATAGCTGCTGACAGTAAATTTAATTTCTCCATTTGACCATTATCTTTAGTAGCTGCCTTGCTTGTGATCATGATTCTAGCGTTCCGCTCCCTAACTGATGGTAGCAGTCTCTGACTCGAGTTGTCATTCATTAACTGACTGAGTTGTCATGAGCCAACTAACTGATTTTTGCTTGGGGTTCTTGCTTTTATAACTATCCAGAAGGATAGACATATCACTTAGAACAATGAATTTAGTTGGTGGTATTTGTTATGTTAATTTTGAGCTTTTGTAGTCTAGGAGAGGCTAGAAAGGTCAAGTGGTGAACATTATTTTGGTCTAGCTAAGGCAATCTGGCAAATGTAAAACTACTGTCAAAGAAAAACCATTGTTCCACCGTGAAAAAAGTTCTATTGAACTGTTACTTGGAATTTGGCTATGGTGGATTGAATCCACTTCATGCCTGCAAGATCCATTACATACATATATACATATATATATACACACACAAACATATATAAACTCAACAAGAATTTAATAATGTGATATAAAAATGTCTTTAAATCCCAATGTTTTTGAGGAACTTAATGAGAGAGGTGAAATAATAGAGATTTGGCTGCTACTTCTAGTAGTTTGAGTCTCACGGTTGAAGTTCCCTCATTGAGCTTGTAGGAGCTTAAAAATTAGTGTTAATACATAAATTTTAAATCAGGACAGTGGATTAGCAAAATCAGTAAATAGAAAAATTGTCTTGCAATATTATTTATTTATCCTCCTTACAACAATAAAGGAGTTCAAATCTCATCAGGTTCAACTCTGCCTTATGTTTTTATAGGGTAGATAAAAATTAAGCAAGCAAGTACTGGACTGATGTAAAAGGTAAAACTATTGCCTTCAGATTTGTTGTCATGTACCTATGTCAGAGAAAAGCACACTCATGTTGATTCCTTAATCTGTTCACCTTCAGATTACTCTGTCTAATGTAATGCTTGTTTATTCACATTGTTTTGTATTTACCCAGCATTATCTTGTAACCCTGAGATATCGATGATGGGATTGTTCATGTATGAAATGACATTCTAGGATAGGTGTGAGATGTCAGATCTGGCCAGTTTGGATATAATGCAGGTAGAATATTTTGGTCGGATATGGCCAGATTAAATGCTAAAGGGTTAAAAGTTTGAAAGATAACAACTCATTTGGGAACTTACCAAAATGATCCAGGAATGACAGATCCATTCCAAGGTCACTTGACAAAGTTTTCAGAGATTCGAAGTCAACATCGTATGGGTCCTAATGAAAATAATCAAACAAAGCATTAGATATAATAATAATAATAATAATAATAAGAGCACTCAGAGAGCGCAAATCTTTGCCAAGGCAACACCAACGTCCTCTCAATGATTAGCCAGAGATGATTTTTAAAATGAGAATATCTGAAATAAAACTCGACTGCTCTCACAAACGAGAATACTAAAAATGAATCCAACTGCTCTCAAAACTTGAGTAAAAAAAAAACCAGGAAAAATAATCCTGAATCCTTGTCAGGTACCCAATCAATCCCAAAATCTAATCAGTTCATGTCAGTCAGAATGCCAAACATCCCTGAAACTTTCATCTGAATCCATCCAGCGGTTCTTGCGATATCTTGTCCACGGACAAACAAACGTGACTGAAAACAATAGCCTTGCCTTTGCTAAAGTGGAGGTCACCATCATCATCATCATCGTTTAACATCCGTTTTCCACGCTAGCACGGGTTGGACGGTTTCGACCGGGGTCTGGGGAGCCAGGGGCTGCCCCAGGCTCCAGTCTGGTCTGGCAGTGTTTCTACAGCTGGATGCCCTTCCTAACGCCAACCACTCCGCGAGTGTAGTGGGTGCTTTTTACGTGCCACCTGCACAGGTGCCAGAGGGGTCTGGCATCGGCCACGGTCAGTTGGTGCTTTTTATGTGCCACCTGCACAGAAGCCAGTCGGGGCGGTGCTGGCATCGGCCACGTTCGGATGGTGCTTTTTATGTGTGTGTGTGTGTGGGGGTGCAGAAATATAGGGGAGCACCAGTGGGGAAGGGTGTTCGGAGAAACGATGACAGGTTCTAGACAAGTAGAACGTAGGATATCACGAGGGGTAATGCATGGTGAAATAGCGTATTGAAGAGGGGGGTTCGAAGAGTAGACACCTATAATGGTGGTGGGAGAAGCGACATCCGGTATAGATGGAGCAAAAATATAGAGATATCCGGTACTGGTGGTGGGCAAGGGCGGGTGCACCGCGAATACGCGAAGGTTGAAAGACGAGAGAGCGAGGACTTGGACGGGCAAAATTAATAAAGGGATGGTGGAGAAATGGAGAAATTATCGGCACATAATGATGAGAGGAATTAGGGAATACAATGACAACTGCTTAAGCGTATTAGTAATTAGTAAGTAGATAAAATAGATAGATAGATAAAAACAATCAAGAAATGAGGCACGTTACTTGACGGGTTGGCTTAAAAATGCTCTTAGCAATGGAAGGGGGAAGGAAGAGGGGGAGGGCAGACAACGTAAAAGAGGGAGAGAGAGAAAGGGAATAGTGGAACCCCGCGAAAATCGGCCGCCATTGAAAACCCCTGTATGGAGAAACTTAAATATCTATTCTGTATTTAGCGAGACATGAGGCTGGAACCGATGGTCAACGATAACTAATAAATTATACATAATATGCAATACGAGGCGAAGCTGAAAATAATAATAATAAACAAATTGACGACTGGGGATCAAAGGGATAATACTAATACTAATACTACTACTAATAATAATAATAATAATAAACAGCTTAACCACTAGAGATCAGACAAATTTGCATGAGAATATTACTGGTACAGATTACGGGATGAATTAGATTAGAAAGATTTTCTTATCTTGGAAACAATAATAATAATTGATAAAGGTAATTAATTTGAAAGCTTTAATTACCTGTGAGCTTGTATCTGCACTAGCAGCAGCCATTGCTTGGTCAAGTTCAGCTGCAGCTTGAGCTTGTTTCTTACTTTCTTCTTTCTTCCGCTACAATAAAATTAGATACATAAGTAGACACACACAACGCATACATATAACATAATGTAATAAAGTGTTCCTCAGAAGAACTGTTGTGAACCAGCATTCAACTGCACTATGAACAGCTAGTGCAGAGGATGAAATAGCTACAATGGCAAAACGTATATGGGGAATAAATGGTATAAACTGCACCTTGTGTTTATAATACTTTTCCCTATACGCTTTTGCTCTTTTACTTGTTTCAGTCATTTGACTGTGGCAATGCTGGAGCACTGCCTTTAAATGTGTGACACTTACAGCACCTAGGTTTTCAAAGCGGTCACCCATCTAAGTACTAACTAGGCTCGACGTTGCTTAACTTTGGTGATCGGATGAGAACCGGTGCTTTCAAAGTGCATATATACAATTCAGATATGTTTCTTGTTCTAAAAAATTGTTTCTGGTGCTACAGATTCACTGACTGCAAGGAATCATCTTTGCATGAATACCATTCTTTATTAAATTCAAGTGTATACCTTTCATCATATGAAAGACTTTAATGAGAAAAATGAAATGAATTGAATAGGTTAAAGAAAAGTACAACTACACTCCCTTACTTGGTCAATTTGTCCTTGCACACGGCTGTGTTCTCCGTTTGTTAGAACATCTAATAGATTGTCAACCATTTTAATAGTGTAATCCCCTGTAGAATCTGCAAAGGCCATTATACTAAAACAAAAAAGAGAAAGAGATTTGAATACTATATGAATCAATTATTTTAATGATGAAAAATATAAGTTTAACCCTTTAGCATTTAAATCATCATCATCATTTAATTTCTGCTTTCCATGCTGGCATGGGTTGGACGGTTTGACATAGAGCTGTCCAGACTTCATTTGTCTGTTGCGGCATGGTTTCTACGGCTGGATGTCCTTCCTCAAATGTAATACTCATTTATTCACATTGTCTTCATTAATCATGCTTTATCATAATCTGGTCAGTTTAAACATAAAATGGCCAAAATATTTGGGCTGGATATGACTGGTTTAAATGCTAAAGAGTAAAAACAAAAAAAAAAACCTCTACAATCTTTAATTATCATAAAACTAAATATAAAAGATACTTTTACGATTTCAAGAAGATAAGCAACTATTACACAGGAACATTTAATTAGGAAATTAATCTTGTAGTCTTAATCAAGTAATTTCTTTCCATAAATTAGGCTTGGCCATCTTGCTACAAAAATTCTTAAGCTTAACTTTACAAGTCTATTAATCTAAGACTTCATATCATCTATTTAACAGATATTTTCAATCAACCTTCATCTATGCTAAAGATTTTTATTACATGTTTTCCAGCCATTTTATAAGTCATGTACTGTATTTTTTCATATTTTTTTTTGTTAATGAGACAATAAAATAATAACTTTGCAAATTTTTAATTTAATTTTACAGTAATACTAAATATATTTAATTCTATCTGAAAAATATACCTGTTGCTGATGAAGTACATAACATGCTGAAATCACATGATACAACAGTTCTGCCACTGGTGTTTAACAATTCTTGACTGCTATTAATATCTGTTTTTATATACTAGATACTTATATGAGAGGCTTTCTCAGAGTAAGTACTGAAATATTTTCATTTTCTCATTAAAACTCCACATAAAAATTATTCTATGTTATCTATGTTCAATCAAAACTATCAAGCAAAATATTGATATATTTTTTATGTTGATTTCATCTCATTAACAAGTTAACATTAATCTATTTTTTTAAACAGCTTCAATAATGACTGCCCTCAGTAAAAACACTTTTGTGATTACCAAAATAATTAGAGTCTGATAAAGTCATGTAACTACTTGATGGCTTGATGGCATTATGTCATAAATATTCTTCTATTAAAGTCATTTGTATAAATTCAGCTACTGTTTTATCAAACTGCAGAAAATGAAATCATGAAGTACGTTGCTTCGTATATCTCTTCTTTCATTTCCCTCAGAAAAATTGAGGGACGCACATACACACATAATTACATTTTGCTTCATGACCACTAGATCCTGGGTTTTTTTTTATCTAGCTGCATGGCACCACAGGCAAGTGTCTTTTACGAAAACCTTGGATTGAGCCAAACCTTGTGAGTGTGTGAAATTAGGTTAATGGAAATTATGTGAAGCCTGTCAGATGTGTTATACATGTAATTAAAAACATACAGCTTTGTCACAGTGTTACACTTAAAATGTGGTATACTCAGACATTTATACAACTTACACATAATAATAATTACATAACTTCTTTTGTTAATTTTTTTCTATTTCATTTTGTATGTTAGAAGCTGAAAAATTTACAGCTTTAAAAAAAAAAACCAAAATGAATAATCTAAGGAAGATGTACCTTTTGGCATACTGTACCCCTGTTTCATCACCATATGTTGTCATAAGCATATCAGATTCTTCTTTAGTGATGTTGGCAAAAGATGAATCAAACGACGGAGCGTAACTGCTGAATGGACCATAATTAAGATACGACACTGAAAGAGAAAACATAGATCAACATTAGCTATATAAACTCTAAATGCTTAAATAAATAGAAAAAAAAAGAATTAATCAGTGAGAACTTCTATGTAAATATTTTGATCTAATGATTGAGAAGAAATGTCAAGGCATTGTTTATAACAAACCTTTGATAATAATAATAATTATTAATGATGTTGTTAGTGGTATCTATCAGTTCAGTAACCAGTAGATGTATTGGAAATTTAAGAAATACTAAACAGTGATACAGCAAGCTGTTTTTAAGCATGGAGAATTATTCCTCTCTTAATGCTTTCCTTTTTGCAGCTGGGTGAACTTGCCACTTGAGGAAAGATATATGCACGTACAGTTTTGTGCTGGTGTGAGGATACAAATAATTGTTACTTTGGCAAGTAGATTTGCAACATAGACTTGGCTGTATATAATGTTTTGACTTGTTAATGCAGAAACCCCTCAAGGAAGTTGTAGGACAAGTTCTGTACAATGATTCAAAGTTTTTATTTTTAATACAAGTGCAATGAAAGGCCCTTAGTGAAAAAGATAAGAGAATGATAAACATTCACCAAACTCAACATATCTTATTCACAGAATAAAATAAGATATATCAATGCTTCTTCAGAACTAGCCTATTGCCTTTTTGAAGACATGGGTCTGTTTGTCAAGAAAGTAGAATTTATTGGGAAGAAATTTTGATGGTTTATAGTCCAGGGTTCAATTTAAATAATGAACAATTTTGCCTTTTATTCCAGCAAGTCTAAATAAAATGCAGTCAGTACCTTACTAAGAATAAATGGATACAAGTACTGACTGATGTAGGTAGTTCATCTCCATTCAAATGTTGAATAAGTTGTTTCAGTGCTACACAAGCTGCTTTGATGAAAGCTCAACACCACCATCACCAATAATAACAACTACGAAGAGTGCAAAAGAACATTCAAGGCAGTTGTGTCACAAATAAACGGACAATATCCCTGGGTGTTAAAAGAGAAACAGATACTAAATTCCTGAGAACTAAAGACAACTAAATTATCTAGTAAAATCTGTTTGGTTCAGTAAAGCATATATGCTAAAGTTTTAAAAACCAGAAAGAATTTCATGAAAAATGGAAAATACCAGGAGAGATCTTGTTGCGCTTATCTTCTTTAAAACCTGTTAGAACTCCAGTTCCATTAGTTAGTTTTGATGCCAAGCCTCCAAGGTTCACAACTTTTTCAGTATCACTGACTGAAATTAAAATAGATTTAAAAAATGATGCTTAATACAAAGTGAATTAATTTTAATTGGAAACAATGAAAAATAATAAAAATGTACAACGCAATATGGTATTATTTTATATAAAATTTTGTTGTTCCTGCTAGGACAAGACTCATATACCTGCAAATACACAAATGTAGTTATGCCGGCACTCTGTTGGTTACGATGAGGGTTCCAAATGATCAGATCAGCAGAACAGCCTGCTCGTGAAATTAATGTGCAAGTGGCTGAGTGCTCCACAGACATGCGCATACTCTGAATGTAGTCCTTAGGGAGATTGTGACACAGAATGTGACAAAGCTGGTCCTTTGAGATACAAGAACTTTACATTTTTGCCAGCTGAGTGGACTGGAGCAACATGAAATAAAATGTCTTGCTCAAGAACACAACACACCACCAGATATTGAGCTCATGACCTTATGATCATGAGCTGAATACCTTTACCACTAAGCCAAAATGTAATCATAATTATAAGCATTTTAACATCCACTTTTCCATGCTTGCTATACATAAATTTTTAGAGAATTTGGTTCATAACCTAAAAGCCATTTACAATATCAATACATAGGAACTGATCAAAGACTGGTGATTTAACGAGCAGAGATTGACTTCTCACACATGAAAATTATTTTCTACTCTAGGCACAAGGCCCCAAATTTTTGTGGAGGGAGCCAGTTGATTAGATTGACCCCAGTACACACAACTGGTACTCAATTTATCGACCCTGAAAGGATGAAAAGCAAAGTCGACCTCAGCAGAATTTGAACTCAGAATGTAAAAGACAGACGAAATTCTAAGCATTTCGCCCTGCATGCTAACGTTTCTGCCAGCTGTTTGGTTCAGTAAAGCATATATGCAAAATTTTGCCTTACACGTGAAAATTATTGTATTTGAAAAAAATGTCTTGAAATAAAGAAATAATAATGGTTTCAAATTTTGCCAAAAGGGGAGCAATTTGGGGTGGGGGTGGGGGTGGGGAGTGAGTCAATTACATTGACCCCAGTGTTCAACTGGTACTTTATCGACCTTGAAAAGATGAAAGGTAAAGTCAACCTCGGCAGAATTTGAACTCAGAATGTAGCAACAGGTGAAATACTGCTAAGCATTTCGTCCAGTGAGCTAACAATTCCCCCAGCTCGTTGCCTTATAATTAAGAAATAATAATGACAATAAAATTATCCATACCTTTTCCATCATTTTCTGGGTTTAAGATGGTCAAAGATGTACTACCATCTTTCCTTCGTCTTAAGAAACCATACTGAAAGTATAAGAAAACCAACAATACATTATTGTACAGTACAACGTGTTAACTTTAAATGTGAGATGTCTTCTTATTTTTGTTTTAACTTAATGAATGTTAATATTTCATTTAGATTTTCTGAAGTGCAAAAGTGCAGCCACCATCCAGCTGTTTGAAAGACTGGAATCATGTAGTTGTATGTATGTTTGGAAAGCTTGAAAAGTGTGGCTGTAGTGTGATTCATAAAGATTTGGAGATTAAGCATATTTTAAAAAATAGGCAAGAAGGGACAACAAATAATATACACAACAGGGGTTCTCAAACTTTTTTTTTTACCTGTGGACTCCTTTGATTCCTATTTTACTTCTGTGGACACCCATACCCATCTGATATTTTAAAAAATCCTATTGTATTTTTGTTGCAAAGTTGTCTTTTGATGATAGGTGTCGCTCTGATAGATAATGTTGTATTCTGAAGTTGAGGATAGAATGTTTCCATCTGGCACTGTACGACCGCAGTCGTAACAGTATTATTATCCTCAAAAGGTTGGAGCATTATAATGTCCACTCAGTAACACAGTATGATTACTATATCAACACAGTCTACACATACTCTTGACCATCTGACCTTTTCCTTCTGTTAACCGGCTGCTGGTCTATTTATAATGACAGTTTACTACCACTTTTTACCAGGAGGCATGTACAGTTTCACTACGCAACAATTTTATAGTTAAATATTATTAGCACTTGTATAAAAATTGTTAAAATATTTTGTGTACTGTGAGCTGAAATGCCAAAACACTTCTTCACTTAGAAAGAAAAAGCCAGATCACTTCGATCTCATTTTGATATATTTGATAAAAAAAATCTAAGATAACTGCTAACCATCTTACACTGTCTGTCATTAGGAGAAGGCAAAGTTAACACACAAATCCCATTCTATGTAACTGATTGTGGTCAGGGTGACTTATACTTAGTTTGTCATTATAATACATCAGTATTAGATAGCTATAGTAAACGAAAAGTCATTTATTTAACTCAGTGGTTTGCAATCAAATTTTTAACTTATGGACCTCTTTGATTACTATTTTATTCTGGTGGACTCTCATAGCCACTCAATGTTTACAAACTAGTTTTATAGATGCTTCTTTCAAAATTCCTATTGTTTTTCACACATTCACTGGTGTAGTTTGAACTATGTAAAACATTAGAAAAAGAAAATGCGCTGTTTTTTGCAATAAATATATCTAAAGCAAAATTTTTTCAAGGACCCTGCAAAATGCTATATGGATCCCCAAGGGGTCTTATAGACCCCAGTTGAGAACCACTGATTTAACTCATTTGTTAGCATATTTATGTTGAAATACACTACAGCCTTTATTTTAGTTCATTTAGAAAATAACGAAAAAGTTCATAAAATAATTTTATAATTCTATATTCAAGAGATGAGGAATTATATACATTATTTACATTTGACAGATATTTGTCCTCATCTTGTTTGTTGTTAACACAATGTTTTGGCTGATATACCCTCCAGCCTTCTTCAGGTGTCTTTAAATCCAGGTTTGAAATTTCCTCAAGACACCTGAAGAAGGCTGGAGGGTATATCAGCTGAAACGTTAGCAACAAACAAGATGAGGACAAATATCCATCTAATGTAAATAACTTTATCATTATTAAACTAATATTTGGAACATATTAGGTTGGATATAAACAAGTCTTTCCATGCAGGATGCAAAAACAAAAAAGGGAAAAATACAAGATGATAATCAACCAAATAGCTTATAATGCAAATGTGGCTTGTATACCACACCTGTCTTCAGAATTTAGCAGTGTAAATAAGCCACACCTGTCCTCTGTGGAAGAAAGCATATTGTGTCAACAGACCACACCGAGCCTTAAAGGGTTAACATGAGATTTAGATGGGAAATTTTAATTTCAATCAATTTAAAACTGGAGCTTTGTATCAAAGACCCAATTATGGTTTCAGGTGAGTTGCTATCAAGAGAATGGTTAAGTAATGTAAATCAAGCTTTTACCTGTGCTTTCGGTTGTCTCAAAGTTAGCAGATCAGCGGCTTCTTTAGCTGCAGCACGAGCTTGTGCCAAAATTTCTTCAGGTGTCATATTATCAGGAATCGCTTCAAATCGACTCAAGCTGACCACAGAAATATGTTAAAAAAAAAAAGAAAAAAGACACAGGTATAAAATAGATTTATACACATCTATCTTTTACTTGTTTCAGTCATTAGACTGTAGCCAATTAGTGTTGGGTCATTTATGTTCCTGTTAGTTAGCAGCCTGGTGAAACAGACGAATAAAATAAGTACCAGATTTAAAAAAAAGAAAAGTAAAATAAGTACCAAAGTGGACTTGACCAACTAAACCTTTCAAGACAATGTTCCAGCATGGCCGTAGTCTTTTGATTGAATTAAAAGATAAAAAACATATAAAACATAATCCTACATTCCTTAAATATGTGTGTATTTTAAAAATTACTATAAAGTGTTATAGTGACTTCTTACTGTTAAAGTGTGAGAGAGATTAATATGACTCAAGGACTGTTACAAAAGGTTTAACACTTTAGCATTTACACTGCTAATATCTGGCCCAAATATTCTACATGTTCTATGTACAAAGTGGCCAGATCCGGCATCTCACACCAACTCTATAATGTCATTCTAAAAATTAACAGCTACCTCATTAAAATCTCGAAGCCAATAGCACAACTAGAGTGTGTGCTGCCCAAGGTGGCCCTTCTGTTTGCCCACCCCCACTGCCGGACTCCACAAAATACATATATTGCTTACAGCAGACCCAAAAGTGTTGCTCTGGGTGGATCGCCTCTACCCCACCTACTGCCCCCAGCTATGCTAGTGCATGATTAATTCAAAACAATGTAAATAAATAAGTGTTATCTTTGACAGAATAGTGTGAATTCTAAAGAGTTAAACTGCCAATATCCAACCCAAATATTCTACCTGTTTTATGTTAAAATGGACTAGATCCAACCTTTCACACCTACCCTACAATGTCATTCTAAAAATATACAAAAAACAACACCACAGAAATCTTGAAGCTACAAGATAATGTGTGATTAATTCAAAGCAATGTGAATAAATAAGCCATACATTTGACAAAGAGATCTGATTGCTAAAGGGTTGAACAGTTACATTCTTACCTTGTTTTCTGTTTTTTGTGCTTCTTTTCTTTGGAATGCTGGTCATCTGTGACGGAATCAAAATTATCATCATTGACACCGATAATGTTATCTTCACTTTCATCTTCCAGACCAAGTTCCTCCATGGTCAATTCATTCATAAAATCGAGGTTACGCTTCATACCAAGGAGGTTCTCCTGAACAATGGAAAAAATTCACAGATGATGATGATGATGAAAGAATAAAGTCAATTTTTTAACAACTATAGGAAAAGTATTTTTCTGTTTAGAACAACAAGCACATGTATCATCATAATCATTTAACGTCCACTTTTACAAGCCTACTTGGGTCACATAAAATTTGTTGCGGCAGATTTTTTTTATGGCTTCACTATTGCCAATCCTCACTGGTTTTCAAGTGAGGAAATACATTCTCATAGATAGACATGTTTTCACGAAAGATTGGAAATTGACAACCTCATTTGTATGACAATGATGGTCACTTATAAATATGATATTAAGACAAGGGTACACTCAAAGACACACATTATCTTTCCCATGATGATGATCATGAAATGTGTATGTGTATCTATAATCTATCTATGTTGACCTGTTAATCCCTACACATATTTTCTCTATCTGTTTTTTTTCATTCTCTCTCCATTTTTTCCCTCTCAACCCTTTTTGTCGAAGAGCATAGGTTTGAAACGTCAAAGACTTTTCAATTCTTTCTGAGCATTAAACTAATATACCTGCTTGCTGTTCCCTCACTTATCTTTGTCTTTTGTTTTCTGTAAATTTGAACTATATATATCACCGTGACCGACCAGGCTATCAGATGTTGCTACACATTGCTGGTCACAATGTGCTTCGCATTGTTTTAGCCTTCAAATGACGCCACCCTGCTGGCTAAGCAAGCAGGCCAACAGAAGAAAGAGTGAGAGAAAGTTGTGGCGAAAGAGTATAGCAGGGATTGCCACCACCTTGTGGAGCTTTAAGTGTTTTTGCTCAATAAACACATACAATGCCCAGTCTGAGAATCGAAAATGCGATTCTACAACTGTGAGTCCGCTGCCCTAACCACTAGGCCATTGCGCCTCCATATATATATATATATACATACATGTACATACGATGGGCTTCTTTCAGTTTCCATCTAACAAATCTACACACAAGGCTTTGGTCAAACCAAGACTATAATAGAAGGCACTTACCCAAGGTGCTGTGCAGTGGGATAAACCCAAATCCACATATTCAGGAAGCAAACTTCTAAACCACACAGCCATGCCTGTACCTAGGCTTTGGTCAACCTTGGACTAAATCAGAAGCAGAAGATACCTGCCCAAGACCATATGGCTGGGAAGCAAAGTTTGTAAGCACACAGCTATATCTTACTTAAATAGGCTTCTGAACAGTTCCTGCCTACTAAATTCCACTTACAAAGAGTGGTTGGCCTAAGGTTACAGCAGAACATAGCTCAAGGTGGCATCCAGAGGAATGAAAAGTGGAGCCACATGGTTGTGAAGCGAGGTTTTCCACTTCACAGTTTAACTGCTGTAAGAGAGCTAAATAATTTCACCTAACTCAACTTTCCATCCAATGAAGGGACTGAGTTAAGGACTATAATACAGCAAAGTCATTGGTGAACTTGTATATGTAACTTGACAAACTCACAAGTGATGCTTCAAAACTTCTCACAGCTCACTGTAAACAGGTCAGCCATCAGCAACAAAAATTCCTTGAATACATATATGCTTGTTGCATTCTTTTTTTTTCACTCTTTTTATTTGTTTCACTCATTTGACTGCGACCATGCTGGAGCACTGCCTTTAGTCGAACAAATTGACCCCAGGACTTAATCTTTGTAAGACTAGTACTTATTCTATTGGTCTCTTTTGTCGAACTGCTAAGCTATGGGGATGTAAATGTGCCAGCATTAGTTGTCAAGCGATGTTGGGGGACAAACACAGACATATATATATACAATGGACTTCTTTCAGTTTCCGTCTACCAAATACACTCACAAGGCTTTGGTCAGTAGAAGACACTTGCTCAAGGTACCATGCAGTGGGACTGAACCCGGAACCATGTGGTTGGTAAGCAAGCTACTTACCACTACTTTTATTAATTCTTGACAAATTGGTTTTACCAAGAAATATCTACCAAAAAGATAGAGCAAAATTTTAATTTAGCTCTTTCCAGTTACTGAATGGAATGTAATAAAACTCATACCTTGCTCAATTGTTTTACTCCCATGTGGAGTAAACGTCTCGCTTCTTTATAATAAATAGTCTCAGGTCTGTTGTAGATCATAGCGTTCTGACACATAAGAATAAAATCTTTCTGCAAAAATATAAAGAAATAAAAATTCATAAATTTAAAGAAAGTAAATATTAATATCAAATGGATACACAACGATTAAAAGTAGAAATGGCAAGACTGATTATAGCACTTCTATTCATCATCATCATCATCGTTTAACGTCCGCTTTCCATGCTAGCATAGGTTGGACGATTTGACTGAGGGCTGGTGAACCAGATGGATGTGCCAGGCTCCAATCTTAATCGGGCAGAGTTTCTACAACTGGATGCCCTTCCTAACACCAACCACTCCAAGAGTGTAGTGGGTGCTTTTACGTACCACTGGCACGGAGGCTAGTCAGGCAGTACTGGCAACGACCTTGCTCGAATCTTTTTACACATGCCGCCGGCACAGGTGCCAGTAAGGCAATGCTGGTAATGATCATGCTCAAATGGTGCCTTTTACATGCCACCGGCATGGAAGCCAGTTAGCTGCTCTGGCAACGATCACGCTCGGATGGTGCTGGCCTAAATGCTTGCAAAAAAGTCAACTCTACTAAAGGTTTTCAAGAATCAGGTGATGGTCTTGAATTAGGTGATGGATTAAGTTTGTCACCCAAAGTTGTATTATACAGAATTACAACGAAAATATTATTGATCACTGATTAGCATTGTAGGTAACTCTGAAAACGTGCAATTATTGTCTTTTTCCAAGAGTTTGCCTGGTATGTAGCGAAAGGATGCCTGCCACAGAGGAAGCACAGTATGTTGAAATCATGTGACCTGACAGTTCTGGCACCCATGCCAGACATCCCCTGTATGTTGTGATATGCGTGTGTGTGTGCTCTAAGCACTGTATGTCTTTATGAAAGGACCTCAAGGCAAATACTGCTGGAATTTGGCATTCTCATAATAAATTCACATTAAGAAGGATATAAAGATCATTGTTATCATTTCAGCATCCACTTCTCCATGCTTGAATAGGTCAGATGGAATTTGTTGAAGTAGATTTACTACAACTAGATGATTTCCTTGCCACGAACCCTCACTTGTTTCTAAGTAAGATAATATTTCCCATGACTAGATATGCCTTGAAAGATTGAAAACAAAGGACACCACTTGTATGACAGTGACACTCATTTACAACTATCACATGATGTCAAAGCAAGGAGACAGTAATACATCCACACACGTGTGACTGGCTTCTTTCAGTTTCTGTCTGACAAATCCTCTCACAAGGCTATGGTCAGCCTAGGGCAGCAGTAGAGGATGCTTGCCCAAGGTGCCAAGCAATGGGACTGAACCTAAAACCATGTGGCTGGGAAATAAACTTCTTATCCCACAGTCACACCTGACCGGAAAGTCATTCACAGAAATATACTTAAACAGTTCAAGCTATAATATTTTAGATACATTTAGCAAAAAGATATTCATGGTGACTACAGGGATTTGATTGTACATGAAGAAGAATTAAAAGTACTACCTGATGTTTTTACAATATAAATTTATGGAGCAAAATATTGAGAATAACATAAGAAAAAAACCAAAATTTTATTAATCTTTAGAGAGAACTAGTTCCAACAAATATTTTTATTTAACCCTTCTGATACCCATCCACCCGAAACACCCCTGGCTCTATGATACAAATTTGATTTTAAAATGGTCTGAATGAAAAGTTTCCCTCAAAATTTCACGTTCATTTATGTTCTAAACATCAGCTTTTTAATAACAAAGTTAATAAATTTTTTATTATTTTCAAAATTAATCGGAACAAAATATATTTCAATAGAAATATGATAATAAAAGAATCAAAGCATGAGCAAATTATGATTATAAGATTTTTTGAGTCTAAAATGCTATCCTGGTGATCAAACCTGGTTGTCATAAAACGAAATCTAGCCATTAATTTTTTTTAATCCTGTTTAAAGAAAGAGCTAAATTAATTTCTGTTAGTTGATGGGAACCAAAATTTACCATAAAAATTATAATAATTATAATCTATCTAAATTCAAAGTCATAAAGAAACAAAATAGTGAATGAATCCAAACTTACTTTGAATTCTTTTGTGCTAGCATACTCTTCGTCATCTACTTTAGAAAGAATTGTGCTGAAATCCATGGGCTTTTGAATGATACTTGAATAACCGGGAGCAATGACATCATTAACTGGGAAGGCAAAGAAACCATGGGTATCTTTCCTATGAAAGAAATGAATAAAAGCAAAGGAATGAAAATGAAAGCAATTTGTTTTAAGTTATTGTTTAGCCCCAGGTCAACACTGATCAGGAAGATCTATGATCACTGGCATAATGGTGGTATTTCTTTTTTCTTCAGACATCATATATCTATGTCTTCTTTACTCAATCTATCCTTCCTTTTTTTTTATAGCAGTACAGTGCAGTTTGAGATAGACTTAGCTGCTATTTGTAACTGGCCCCACAATGGCATAGAATGTTCTCCTTTGTCTTGATTTAGTTTATCAGCCAATTAAGAAAAGGCATTAATGAATCAACGTCTCTCACTTGATTTGGAGATCATACACACATGTATATACCCTCACTGTCACTTGCAAGCAAGTATAGCCTGATAGTATGTATCATGTTTTTGCAAATTGTTTTAAGTGCCTATGTATCCACGAGTAACCATAGATACAATTTTGGCCCTTCCACTCTTGATCTAGGGGAGCATTGAGGCTTGAGGGAAAGAGAGCTGCAATGAAAATGAATACCAGTATTTGGCTGGTACTTTCCATCAAAGTTTTATGCAAATTTATTTTCCAAATACAAGCTTAATAATTCTCTTTTACTCGTTTCAGTCAGTTGACTGCGGCCATGCTGGAGCACTGCCTTTAGTCGAGCAAATCGACCCCAGGACTTATTCGTTGTAAGCCTAGTACTTATTCTATCAGTCTCTTTTGTTGAACCGCTAAGTTACGGGGACGTAAACACATCACCATTGATTGTCAAGTGATGTTAGGGGGACAAACACAGACACACAAACATATATATACATACATACGACGGGCTTCTTTCAGTTTCCATCTACAAAATCCACTCACAAGGCTTTGCTTGACCTGAGGCTATAGTAGAAGACACTTGCCCAAGGTGCCACGCAGTGGGAATGAACCCAGAACCATGTGGTTGGTAAGCAAGCTACATGCCACACAGCCACTTCTGCGCCTAAAGTTATTTTACAAAATTAATTTAAATACTGCATTTCAAGAAATATGGTAAGAAAAGGGTTAAAGAAATGGAAGCAGATGTTCAGAGAATTACCTTTGGAATTGCTTTGTCATATACTTAAGGAACGTCTTCATGTTATTTGGTTCCTCTTCTTGGTTAGACAGTTTCATCCGTTTTTCAATAGGCTCATCATCTTCAGCTGCTTTATCTGGAGGATGCGGAGTGGATGTAGGAGGTGACAAAAATAACTGTTTTGCTGCAGGTGAGGAGTATGGTGGAGAATGTGAATGTAATTCAGATTCATATTCGTCACGCTCTCTTTTATGTGGACGTCCCTGCAAATGTAATTTTTGACCCTGATAATTAAGAGTCATCAAATATAGTAATGTTTATAGAAATGTCTTTTCAAAATAATAAAAAAAAAAAGGCTAGTTTCTCTTTCAGAAAGAAATGCAAACAAATACACATACATATTTATATCCAGAATGATCATAGAAAATCTCCAGAAATCCTATTAATTCTGAAATATAATAATAATAATGCCTTCAAATTCTTACACAAAGCCAGCAAAAGGAGAGCGGCTTTCTCCGTCCGTGTTGCGGATCCGTGGAATAAGCTGCCAGATGAGATAGTGAAGATGCCAACGACCGCTCGGTTCAAAGTCTCTCTTGATCGGAAATGGCCTGCACTCTTTGTATGACCATCCTCCCTGTCCCCCTACATGGCCTTGCTTTTGCTTTTTGAGCCAATTAAATTAAATTAACCCCAGTGCTCAACTGGTACTTATTTTATCGACTCTAGTGGAAGCTGAACAAAGAGCGTAAAGATGGATGAAATGCCACTAAGCATTTTTCCAGGCATGTTAATAATTCTGCCTCAAAACTGTAAATAAAAAATGTAGACATTTTGTCTACCGCTCTACTAATCAAGCTCTATTGATTGTTATGTAGAAAAACCAACAGAAAGAACACAGTGAAATCGCTGAGGGAGGAGTTGAATGATCTAATGTTTCAGATAGAGCTCTTCTTCAAGGAATTAAAAGTTACAGAGCCAGTATCTGATGTGTATACTGAGATCGTTGAAGAAACAAACAGAGAGGTTTTCCAGTGGGTTTGTTTCTCTGTAAAATAGAAACTCTGTCCTCTTTCTTTTTCTTTGTTGTCAATTTCACCTTGATGATGATCTCTGAAATGTTCAATAATCCACTCCCTCACAACAATTTCATTGCATCCTTTCTTTCACTTTCACTTTTATCAAATAAAACAAGTCTTACTGACACAGACCAGTCTCTTCAGATTCCGTTTTATCTACTGTCATTTGGCTAAGTCATATGTATGTACTTCATGGAAATATATTTGGCTTTATTAACCCTTACTGTGTAAGAACCGAGTATAATTGCTTTTGATAGTGAGTTACTTTTCGGAATTCTACACAATTTTAATGGTTAATAATAGAAAGAAATTGTAAGAACTTTTTTGTACTCAATAATTGCACATTAGTACACAAAAATTTAATCAGTGTAGGGAGGGTTAAATATAATTGTGCGATTAGGTTTTAGCTGCTTAATGAAACTAACACTTTAATTAGCATCTACAATGATATAAATTATAAAGTACAATTTTAGTCTTTGGTACAGCATTCATTGTGCACCCTAATATTTTATTTGCATTGTGGACCCAGTGAACTAATAAGTCCTCTATTTAAAAAAAAAGAAAGAAAAAACAAGAAAAAGACAGAAAAACTTCTACTATGATTAGATATCCTGACAGAATTGTAAATGGAACTGTAGAAACTAAAATAAACATTTTGATCAGAGATTCTTTCACATTCCTTAACAAAACAAAAAATAAAAACCTCCAACAAGTGAGACAGATAAAAAAAAAGAGTATATTTATACATACATCTTCATGGTGTCTGTGTTTTTCTTTTTCACTGGATTTTTTCTTTTTCTTCTTTTTATGTTTATGCCTACGTTCTTCAGTATCCCCAGTATATACTTCAGGTACTGGTTCAGTAACTTTTAATACCAATTTCAGTGGTTTTTCAGATGGCTTCTCTGTGGAACATAAACAGATTTTGATCATTTTTTCGCAGGAAAAGCAAATCATTTAAAACAAAAAAACAGTCAAACTGTGTGCATATATGTTCATGTGTGTATGCATGTATATATATGAGTGCGTGTGAGTGTGTGTGTGAATGTATGCAAATGTGTGTATGTGTAGTTTTAATTTATGGGTTTTATTATTGAGTAAATTTAACCAGTTCCCATTGGTTAGCAAAGTGCATCTGAGTAACCGACTGAACATTGTGATGACCTATAAACTAAATGCTTGTCTATCAGGTATCTATGGATATATATATATATATATCACACTTAAAAAAATTACCACTTTCCCCACCCCATAATCTACTGAATATTCTCCCTTTTACAAGATAAACATGTTCTGTGCAGATGTAACCCTTCAACAGCGAGAAACCTGTTCTGATCTGGTCCCTTTTCTCACACTTAAATTCCTCATCTCCTATCATAAAGCTGCTTCTCTCAATGTTCATAATCTTGCAAGCTGCATGGATAGAACATGAATATCAACCTTTTACTATTTAATCTGGCTGTCTCCTTTCCAAGATTTCTGTATTGCTGGTTACTTGGTGACCCTGTCAGTGCTGGTACCACCTAAAAAGCATTCAGTCCACACTGTAAAGTGGTTGGCATTTGGAAGGGCATCCAATTGTAAAAACCATGCCAAAACTGACCTCATCTGTGCTGGTGCCATATAAAATGCACTCATTCCACTCTGTAGGGTGGTTGGTGTTAGGAAGGGTATCCAGCTATAAAAGCCATGCCAAAACAGACATAGAAGTCTGGTGCAGTCTTCTGCCTGACCAGCTTCTCTCAAACCATCCAACCCAGCATGGAAGACAGATATTAAACGATGATGAAATCAGGCTAAAATATTCTACCTGTTTTATGTTCAAACTGGCCTGATCTGACCTCTCACACCTACCCTATGAAGTCATTCAAAAAAATATATAATCACATCATAGACATCTCAAAGCTACAAGAGAATGCATGATTAATTCAAAATAATGTGAACAAATAATTATTACAATTGACAGAATAATCTGAATGCTGAAGGGTTAAATGACCATGATGATGATTTAATTAATTTTAACTGGAAAATAGTAATTTCCAACTTTAGCAAGGAGGAGATGTGTAATTAATTTAATCACCAACTCCAGTACTTGACTGCTACTTATCTGACCAACACTGGAAGGGTGAAAAGTAAAGATGACCTTGATGGTTTTGAACTTAGAATGTAAAGGGATGGAATGAAATATTGATTTCTACAGTAGAAATAATGCCACAAATTTCAGTGGTGGATCATCTTCAACATTTAATGTCCAGTTTTTCCATGTCTGCATGGGTCAGATGGAATTTGTTTGAAGCAAATTTTCTATGGCTGGATGTTCTTCCTGGTGCCAACCCTCAACTGCTTTCAAGCAATCTAATACTCTCTAGTGGCTTTACATGCTTTTCAGAGAAGACTGGAAACAAACAATCTCACTTGATGATGATGATGATGACTCATTTACAACTGTCATGTGCGTCTAGATACAGGTAAACACAAACAAAGTTTGCTTTCTTAGAAGCGTTGAGATGTATTGAAATATACAGATATGGAAATATTTGATTCTCAAACGCATAATACTAATAATGCTGAATAGCATAAACAAGATAGAACATCCTTATTTTGCAGAAAAATTTGTTCGTGGCCATATATATTATATATATATATATATATATATATATATATATGTATACATATATATACATACATATATACATATACACACATATATATATACATATATACACACACACATACATACATATATATATATATATGTATGCATGCAAGTGTGGGTGCATGCGCTTATATATAAAAGTACAATGGGTTTTTCTCAGTTTGTATCTACCAAGTCCATTCATTAAGCTTTGGTTGGTCTAAGGTTATAGTAGAAGATACTTACACAAAGTGCCACCATACGGTTGGGAGGCAAGCTTCTTAACCACACAGCTACACCTAGGTGTAGTTGATAAAACAATTTGGGACCTGGCAAGTAACTTTGTCTTCAGTTACTTTCTCTACAACAAATCTGTTCCTAACTTTTCTCAATATTTTGCATAAAGTCATCACGCTCTCTCTCCTATTCATTCAATTACCAGAGCTGGTGCTATGTAAAAGAACCCACTACACTCTGTAAAGTAGTTGATGGTTCAAGCAGAGACAATACACATTTGAGAGAACTACTTAGACTAGCTGAGAAGAAGACAACCTCTATAGTGCTGGTACTGTGTAAAGAAAGAAACCCAGAGCATGCTGTTAAGTGGCTGGTGTTAGGAAATGTATCTAGCTGTAGAAACCATGCCAAAATGAGACACTGGAGTAATGTGGTCCTCTGCTTCATCAAGGTCAATAACATAGAGAGGTGGCTCCAAAGAGATGAAAAACTGGAGGATGAAATCTGTGCATCTTTGCTCTCACGTAAGAAGTAAATAGGACACAAAGGTGTAATTGTTAGAAGAGTGATGGATGGATGTGTGTTAGGTAGATGGATTGTGGGGATGGCTCAAATGTAACAGCATAGACAAAGTGATATGGTCCTAGAATCTCACCTGCTAAGGTGGATGTGTCTTCTCGAGTACAGCAAATTGCCAGTCCTTTCTTCCAGGAGGCTCAGCATGCTGAGGTCAGTCTTTACTACTTCATCCCACAAGTTAATTCAATGACCAAGTGGTTCAAATGATTAAACAACTGAATACTCATTCATTAAAAATGTTGACGAAGCTATGAAGTGGTGAAGATCATTTTACTGTAGCCACAAATGATGCCTCATCTTTCTAACTACTGCCTCTATTATGTCTCACACCCATCCCTTTGCCCAAGCTTTTCTTTCTAGAACTGTAACTCTCATAAAATTCCCTCTCAACTCATGCATCCCTTACAGGCATCAATCTGTAGAACTTCAAGCACATTGACCATATCAAGCTGAGAAAAACAACAAAGACAGCGGGCTCTCCCCAGTTTTTCTTGGACTAAATATGTTTTTAATTTAAATATCTTTATTTGGATGAATAAGAATATAAAAAGTGAATTCGATAAAACTGTTGATAATCATGACATGGTTGAATTGGCAAGGTACTATGAGCTAAGAGCCAGATCTACCTCAAATAATTCCCCACTGTCTTATAAAAAAAAAAGGACACATTCAATAATGTAGCTTGGAAAAAACAAAAGCAAATGGAATTGTCATGACTGGAGCGCCTTTGAGCGTATTTTTGCTCATCAGAGCAGACTCGAAGATAAGCAACAATCGTACTATTTCATCCCCAATTGAAAATAAACACTCAACTTATTTTAATAATTCTAAAAGAAAAATAATATCCCAATGGATTTGATTTAAGCGAACTCAAATCTTTATCTGAGCTGCTGATAAATTTTACTCATTCGTATATATTATCAGAGCATTGATTTTTAACGGTGAGAAAATCATAATTTGATATTAAAGCAGTTATTGACTGTCCATCGTGTGTGTGTATGTATATATATATATATATATATATATATATATATATACATATTACAGATACAATAACAGAAGTAAAATTAGTAAGATATTTTAAGGCTACACATATCAATGTTTTAAACACGATTTGAAACAACAACATACAACCTCTGAGTATTTAACACATTAACTATTTGGAAACAAATTCTCTTTGATTTGATAATCACCGTCAAGGTCTAAAGCTGTCGTAGGTTTATTCTGTTCTAATAATGTTATTGAATTGTAATGTATAGGATTAAATGATCACTAATTAATAATCAATCGTTCTATAGATGAAAGGTAGACATCAAAGAATTTAGAACTATATTTTGAATTCTAGAAAAATAATAAAACAAAATTTAAGATAAATATTTTCGTTCATAGCAAACTATCGATAATCTGATCGGCTCAAACGTTCCAAGATTTAGTATTATTTTCATTTATAATTTTTTTTTTTTTTTTTACAAAATATAGGTCGGAAACGGTAGTGTTAAAACAAAGCAACATATTTTTTTAGAAATGTTTCTTTTTTTCCTCTAAACAAACTCATTTTTTAAATAAAAGTAATATTAATAATTTGTTTTAAATTTAAATTAAAGATAAACTTGACTAATAAAAAAACACAATAATAAATTCGATTATTAAAAAAAAGACGAGACAAATGTATCCATTGTTTTGCGAAATAGTTAAAGATCTGTACAAGCTTTAAAGAATCGGAACATTTTGATAAGATCTGGTAGACTTTTGAATTAAAGCATACAAAGTTTTAGATACACTTACCCTCAAGCTCGAGTATTTTCTTATCAGATTTATGATGCTTCTTGTGTTTTTTGCCCATTCTTTCCCAACTTGAAAATATTTCAGGAAAACAAGCCGGGATCCCTATTAATAACAGACATGCGTACAATGAAACTGGTTATTTGCCCTCACTAAAAATAGTTCCGGGTAACCTTGAAAACTGATGAATGCACTTCTTTTTCCTTCATAAAGTAATTAAAAGGCAACAAAATACCAAATATACTTATACACAACGTTACAAAACGTTTATTTTGTAAAATAAAATACTAATTTGATATTAAATATTGATTTTCTCTTTTAAAATCATTTATAAAATTATATTTAGAAAGAAAAGTTGACACCGGTTATAGTTTTGCAACAGTATTATTTTGGTTGTTTTCAAAAGCAGAAGATATATTTATTTTGTATTTATATGATTGTTTTTATCATAGCATTAATTTGAAACAAATTTCAAAAGATATTTTTGTAATTTAAATTTTTAAACAGTTTTTAATTCATTTAATCGTTTTGCGATAAACCATAAAATGGGGAGTAAATTGAACTTCTGAAATGACTTAATTTTCGCTCTGAAAATGTGGAATTTAACTAAAATGTAAGTTGTACAATTTTAATAACGATAATAAATGAGAATATTTTACTTTTAATTATCATTTTTCTTCTCAAACCAACAATATTGTTGCCGATACCGTAAATACATTTGAAGGTCGTTTACAAACGTGTTATATCACGTTGGCTGAATGTAAACATGAACTTATCGTTATTTTATGCAGTTAATTTATACTTAATTCTTTAGTTGTTATATAAATTGTATTTTTTGATCCAATAAGCCGGTATATACATATTGTCATTCATGACTTTATCAGATAAAAGTTTCTTTATTTAATGTAACTCAAAACGTGTCACTCATCTCGTCCTGATTCACTAAAGTACTTGTTCTTTAAAAAAGTTGTTTTTGTTTAGAATACACTTGAAATTCCATTCATTCTCTGAATTTTCTCCTTTTTTTTTTTATTTAAAAGACTGACACCAATAATACGATCTTAGGATTAATAAATGTAATGTGTAAAGCAGATGAATTTATTAAAAATCGTGGTGTCGACGTTCAAAACAGCAATGTTTTGAATGAAAAATCAAATTCTACTCTAAGGATTCATTTTGGTACTTTCAAAAGTTATTCATTAAAACTATATTGGATTTTCAACGAACACGTGTTTGTTACGATGCTTTAATTATAATGTGCTGTCCTCTGGTGTATTACACCACTTTTTAAATGCTTATCTTATGTAATGTTTTCAAAATTCGTGTATGATTTATTAGTAATCATAAATCTGTTGCATCGTACACCAAAATGTTCTTACTTTATTAATTCTAAATAGTAGAAATGCGTTACCGGCGAGCAGTGTCTACAACCTGGTTTCGGTTCCCAGTTGCAACAATTTATTTACCTTACGTCACTAATACTCTTGAGAATGTCCCACCATCTCCTTTTTCCCGCCACTAATAATATAAGAAAAGTACAAATATGCATAATAATTTGTGTTTATGCTGTTGAACTGTTTTAACCGTTCATCCACGTAGATCATAACTAGTTTCCTCAGATTTTGCTGTTTAAATATGAGACCTCGAGTGTTTATTACAAATCGAAACATTAAAATTTCTAAATTTATGGTAAAGTGCGAGGCTAATTCTTGTAGAAAATGTGTTATCGATTCAGTCGATCGTAGTATGTTATTGGTATTTTATTTATTGATCCCAGAGGAATAAACAATAACATCGATCCCGTATGGGGTTTGGAGTTAGAACCTAGAAAGATCATCATCACCATCATGGTTTGGATCCGTTTTTCCAAGCTGACTGAAAAGTTTCGCTGTACAGCAAATTGCTGCCAATCTTGGTCTTTGGTCATCACATTTCTGAAGCACGATTCCATGATAATTAATCTTAACACTTGTTTTTGAACTTTTCTTAGTCTTCTTCTTCTTCCATGGCCACCCTGCCTCACATATTTTTCACTTAGCTCGTCCATCCACATCACAAGTTCTTATCACTGTAGTTATCTATTCTTTACACTTCGACTGTTGCTTGTAATGTTGTCGTTGTACTCAATTTCGTCTCTCTTTTTTTTTTATGGCAGTCACTATTACACACCCAATTAACCATACATTTCATTTCTTTCCAGCCATGACCATCCCATCCTTTATGTATATCTAAGACTGCATTGTCCAACGTGTCTTCCATTTCGTGATTTGAGGGAGATTTAGCATGTCGAGCAATCGTATAGAAGTTCATTGGTTCTGGTTTTTCTCGCCCTTCCAGTGAATAAATCTTTCACCTGTTCGAAGAATAACTTTTCTTTTTTTTTTCTGGAAGAGAATGATTTTGGAAATGTTTAAAATACTATCTGAAGAGTAAGTCTAGTAAAATTGATGGAAGGAGAAATAGAAAAAGAAGACATCGCTTGATGATGGGTCAAGGGAAAATTGTTCAATTGGATAGATGTCACCTACTCAGTCCTTTTATTTAATGAATTGTTCAGAAGATAGATGCATATAAGTGATGAGTGCACATTTCTAAATATGTGAGCAGTACACACGTTTCTGTTGTTTCCCTATATCAGCTTCGATTGAATAAATCTATAAGAAACGTTCAGTTTCGATCATTTTGTCTTTGTTTAACATATTATTGGACTTAATTAACGGTTACAGATTAATGTAGTTCTTCCTCTATTTAGGCAGTAATTTGTGATATGAGATTTGACTGATATCTTTTGCTTTTTAAACGATCATATAGTAATTCTCTTCGATCCGTGAAAAAAAGTGTTAGACAAAACTTTATTAATATCAAGGGAAACAACTTTGCTCGGACAAGCTGAACTGTATGAACCGTATTTGATGGCATAAAAGACGCACACCAATTCCAGCAGCGCATATTCAGGGAGAACTGAACGTCAGAGACAAAATTCGATTATAGGAGGCCAAAATCTGCATGTAGAGCTCCAAGTGATTTTTTTTTTTGAGGCATTTTTTTGTGTGAAAATATATACGTCTTATATGCCATCAAATACGGTAATGTGGGTAAGAAAATTAATCTGGTTTCTAAGATGATGAATGCATTTAGCAATAAAGAAGATATATTTTTCATAATTGTCCCTACTATCCTTGTAATGTTGAACATGATGACCGTTTTCAGCTTGACCGCTGAAACGGTTAGAGATTTTAATTTTCTTCGTGGGAGACACCTTTACAGATTTCTATATTTTTGGAGTAAATATTCATAGATGGATAGGCGTGGATGTGTGCTAAGAACCTTGCTTCCCAGCTACATGTTCCAGGTTCAGTCCCACTGCGTGGCATCTTGGGCAAGTGTCTTCTATTATAGCCCTGAGTCGATCAAAGACTTATGAGTGGATTTGGTTGACGGAAACATATAGAAAGTAGATAGGGCTTCCATTTGTCTGTCTGTCTGTGTTTGTGCTTGTCCCCTACCACTACTTGACAACCGGTGTTGGTGTGTTTACGTCCCTATAATCTAGCAGTTCGGCAACAAGAACCGATAGAAGAAGTACCAGGCTTTAAAAAAAAGTTCCTCTAACTGCTGGGCTGTGTTGTTTTTTTAACCCTAGCTCATCAAAGAAATTCAAGCTCCATTTTCTCTGGCATTGCCTATCTGGGACTACATTGCCCACTATGTACTTTCTTTTTCAAGATGTTTGAACAGGGATTTGAGAATGGTTCATTGTGGCATTTAGAATTGGTGTGTAGTTACAAGTAGCTTTATGTGCTGCGAAAATAATATACTTAAAAATATCTTTATGGTTTCGATATTTTAAATGCAGCCATGCTGGAGCACCACCTTGAAGGGTTTCAGTCGAACAAATCAATCGCAGTACTTATTTTTTAAGTCTGGTACTTGTTCCACGAGTCTTTTATGCCAAACCTTTAAGTTACAGGGACATAAACAAACCAACACCGGTTATCAAGCGTGTTTTACACACACACACACATACACGCGTGCGATGGACTTCCACATAATTTCCATTTACCAAAGTCACTCACAAGGTTTGTAAGGTGATGATGATGATGACTTCATGTACATATTCACTAAAATATTTTCATTTACTCTAAAACGTATGGCAAAAAAAAAGAAAGAAAGGCTTGGAAACTTAGGCACAGGCGTAGCTCTGTGGTAAAAAACATTTTCTTCCCAACTGCTTGGTTCCAGGTTCAGTCCCACTGCGTGGCACCTTGGCCAAGTGTCTTCTACTATGGCCTTGGCCAAATCAAGGCCTTGCAAGTGAATTTGGTAGACGGAAACAGAAAGAAGCCCGTCGTGGAGAAGACAAGTTACCGGGACTTCTGGCAACATGTCAAGCTAAGTGAAATCGTGGTCGTGGCCAGTGCTGGTGACGCATGAATGACACCCGTGCTGGTAGCATATGAATGGCACTCATGCCAGTGACACATCAAATGCAACCAGTACACTCTGTGGAGTGGCTGGCGTTAGGAAGGGCATCCAGCCATACAAAACCAAACCAAAACAGACTGGAACCAGTGCAACTCTACAGCTTATCATCTCCAGTCTAACCCATGCCTGTATGGAAAACGGACGTGAAATGTTGATAATATATGCGTGTGTGTCCTTGTATTTATGTTTGCCCCCCCTCCCACTTGACAATCGGTACGGGGGTGTTTACATTTGGCTGCTGTTTGTAGCAGGTTGAGTAACCTATAGAGACTCTTATTGGCTTGTGTTTATGTCGTATTTAAGACTCCTTGTTTTATTACTTGTTATGCTAATAGCACAAATGTTTTTAATATACTATGAATAAACAAATTTTAAAGAAATATTTGCTATTCCCATTTCTCACTGCTGCCTTATTCAAAATATTAATGATATTCTTTCTTCCAAATTTTTTTTTTTTTTTTAGATCCCCTTGTATTCCAGTTATAAGCAGAACAACCAATAATCTCTGTTGGAGAGCCGGCTTGTATAAGAGTTACTCTACTTGCCATCACGACCGTATGAAAACGCAAATACTGCAATCATCTAATGTCTACAACACTGCTATAAAAAAATATTTCTCATCATTTCTCAATGGCCAGAATAAACATGTATCTCAAGGTTTTGATGTGCATCCTTTGATGCTTCAAAGAAAATTTTTGAAAAGAAGCTATAAACCTGTTCTATTTCGCTCAACATCAACCAGGCGAGGCTCAAAAGATGCACATCGTAAACGGACTATTCTAATTTATGTTTGTTCTGTTGGTATTTTCATGGTTGGAATGAGTTATGCAGGGGTTCCACTCTATCGGCTATTCTGTCAGGTAATAGTATTTTACATCTTTCTTGTATCCCTTCTTTTTTTAAAACTAGTTTCAGTCATTAGACTGTGCCCATGTTGCAGCACTATGCTTCAGCGTTTAGTCAATTATTTATACCACTCCTAGTAATTTGATACACATATCCTCATTTATCAAATAAGTCGGCAAGCTGGTGGAAACGTTAGCACGCTGGGCGAAATGCTTAGCGGTATTTCGTCTGTCTTTACGTTCTGTGTTCAAATTCTGCCGAGGTCAACTTTGCCTTTCATCCTCTCGGGGTCGATTAAATAAGTACCAGTTACGCACTGGGGTCGATCTAATCGACTTAATCCTTCTGTCTGTCCTTGTTTGTCTCTTCTGTGTTTAGCCCCTTGTGGGTATTAAAGAAATAGATATTTTGTCTGCCGTTACGTTCTGAGTTCAAATTCCGTCGAGGTCAACTTTGCCTTTCATTTTCGGGGTCGATAAATTAAGTACCAGTTACGCACTGGGGTCGATGTAATCGACTTAATCCCATCGTCTGTCCTTGCTTTTTTCCTCTATGTTTAGCCCCTTGTGGGCAATAAAGAAAGAAGAAATGTTAGCATGCCAGACAAAATGCTTAGGGTATTTCGTCTGTGTTTACGTTCTGAGTTCAAATTCCGCTGAGGTCGACTTTGCCTTTCATCCTTTCGGGGTCGATAAATTAAGTACCAGTTGCATACTGAGGTAGATCTAATTGACTGTCCCCCTCCCCCAAAATTTCAGGCCTTATGCTAGAGTATAATAGAATTGATTGAATTAACTTGTTTTTGAGTTACCTCCCTTCAGTGATGTAACTAACTTTGCTGTATTTATACGTTATCTACCAGGCATGGCAGAGTCGTTAGAAACTTCACTTCGCAACTACGGGTTTCAGGTTCGTTCGCATTGTTTGGCATCAGGCACAAGAGTGAAATTGGTACACCGAAACTGTACAAAGCCGTTGTGTGGATGTGTATATATAAATACATGTGTGTCTGTGTGAATGTTTACATTTTGTGCCTTCACATGAAAATATGTTAGCAAAAATTGGTGACATTATATTGATATTCCCCTCAATAAATCATACTTTAGCTCTATGCTTTTGCAGACATTTAGATGAAAAAGAAAAATCTTACTTGTAAAAGGTTAAGAACAGAAAGGCAACCAGATATTAATGCCTTGATAATATTGTTAGTATTCATCAACCCATGCTAACCTGGAATAATGGACATAAAGCATAAATATTTGTGTGTATGTGTGTGTGTGGTGGGGAGGGTTAAGAACTTGCTTCCCAATTGTGATTTTAGGTATTTATTATAATCCCAGGTTGATCAAAGCCTTGTGAGTAAATTTGGTACATGGATAATTATAATAGCCTGGGGGGTGTGTGTGTGTAATGCCCTTGCTAACACCATCCACTTAATGATACTTGTGGGGTGCATTTTATCATACTACCAGCACTACTGAGATTGACTTCTTCCACTCAGTCCAACAATTCCTCCACTCAGTATATTATAGTTGAAAAATTTATAAGCAATATGATTTATATTGATGGAATTCATTATCATCATTCATTGTCCACCTTTTCATACTTGTATGGGTCACATGGAATTTGTCTGGGTGGATTTTCTATAGCCAGATGCTCTTCCCATTGCTAACCCTCATCTGTTTCTAGAAGACTGGAAACATTAGACACTTCTAGCATGACAGCAATACACACACAAAGGCAGTGAGCTGGCAGAAACGTTAGCATGCCGGGCAAAATGCTTAGCGGTATTTCATCTGTCTTTACATTCTGAGTTCAAATTCCGCTGAGATCGACTTTGCCTTTCATCCTTTTGGGGTCGATAAATTAAGTAGCAGTTGCGTACAGGGGTCGATCTAATCAACTGGCCCCCTCGCCCAAAATTTCGGGCCTTGTGCCTAGAGTAGAAAAGAATACACACACACACACACACATGTATGTTGGGCTTCTTTAAGTTTCCATCCACTAAATCCACTCACAAAGCTTTACTTGGCTTCAGCCTATAGTAGAGACACTTGCTCTTGACTAACAATTGACACATAGTTGGGAAGCCAATTTCTCACCACATGAGTGTGGTGCCAAATTTAACTTCTGGTTAACCTGTGGAACATTCATGTCCATAAAGCTTTCCTCGTACATTACAGGAGTTAATTTTTTTTCTTTATTGCTTATTGGTGTAATTAGACTAATTATTTATTTACAGCTAGGCGGACTGGAGCATTTTCAAAATCATGTACAGGGTGGAGTAAAGAGGATGGACGTTTTTGAAATGGCTATTACTCAGCCACAGCGGGAGGGACATATGTCTAATAAGTACCATTCGGTTTGTGGTGTCTTAGCATTTCTTTTTCTTTTCAGGTGAAGCCATGGTGCTGTGAACGATAGATCATTGCATGTTTGCCTACGACAGTTATGTGAAGAATAACAAGTCTGTCTCTGCAGTTTAGCATGAGTTTCAGCGCCACTTCAACGTTCACTGAAATCAGGCTGTTCCCTCCTGTAACACAATGTTACGTTGGGTGAATGCACTTCGTACATGAGGTACACTAATGAATAGGAGACTGGTGGGGGTGCCACAAACGGTACAGTCTCCAGAAAATGTGGAATGTCTCAGACAAGCTTTGATACAGAATCCGAATTGCTCTGCTTCGAGGCATTCCACTGAACTTGGCATTTGGTAATCGATCAATAAGGTGTATTTTGCATGAATACCTGCATTTCCGTCAGTACAAATTGGTCATTAGGCAACAGTTGAAACCATGGGACTGTGCACAGCAGCGTAACTTCACATATCAGATGGAGGCAATTTTTGAGGCAAATGACAACCTCATTTTGTTAATGAGCAATGAATCTCATTTTCATTTCAATGGTATGGTGAATCAACAGATGTTGTTGTTGGGTTCTTGAAAATCCAAGAGAACTGCACAAAAGACCACTGCACAGTCCAAAAGTGACAGTTTGGTGTGCTGTTGGAAAAGCTGCCTTCATTGGTCCTTACTTTTTTGAAGAAAATAATGGAAATGTTGTTACTGTGAACTCCGAGATGATAAACAACTTTGTGCTTGAGTTATGATGAAAACATATACCTATTCGACATGTGTTGTTTAATCAGGATGGGGCAACGGCCTACACAACCAGAACATCAATGGACAGTCTTCGCCCTCTCTTCAGTGACCACCTCATTTCTAGGTTTGCTGACGTTCCTTGGCCCCCTTGGTTCTCTAATTTGTCCATGCGTGATTATTTCTTGTAGGGAAACCTCAAGGCACATGTGTATGCGCATAAGCCCCATACATTGTACTATTTGAAGGAAGCTATTCACATAGAAGTTGCCCAAATTGATAGAGCAATGCTGGAGAGAGTGGAGGCCAACTTCTAAGAACGCTTTCAGAAATGTATCAATGAAAACGGATGCTAATTCAATATGAATTGTTTGCAGCTAAAATTAATGATTTTGTGAATTTTTCGAAAACGCCCATCCTCTCTGTCCCACCATGTATCATGTTCACTGACTCAATGCAGTGCTGCAGACTAGAACTGTCATTTAAAGCTTAGAGTTTTTCCCCTTTATATGTACGTTTGTTTGTGTGTGTGTGTGTGAGTGTGTGTCTGTCTGCCTGTCTCTCCCTCTATATATATGTATTTATGTATATGTGTGTGTGTGTATAAATATATAGCTTGATTACCAACCACATGGTTCCGGGTTCAGTCCCACTGCCTGGCATCTTGGACATGTGTCTTCTACAAAAGCCTTGTGAGCGGATTTGGTAGATGGAAACTGAAAGAAGCCCGTCGTATATATGTGTGTGTATGTTTGTGTGTCTGTCTTTGTCCCCCTACCATTGCTTGACAACCAATGCTGGTGTGTTTATGTCCCCGTTACTTAGTAGTTCGGCAAAAGAGACCGATAGAATAGGTACTAGGCTTACAAAGAATAAGTCCCAGGGTCGATTTGCTCGACTAAAGGCGGTGCTCCAGCATGGCCACAGTCAAATGACTGAAACAAGTCAAAAAGTAAAAGAGTATATAATATATAATCTTGTTTCAGGCCACTGGACTAGGCGGTCAAGCAGTTGCGGGACATGATAATAGTCGAGTGGAAAGTATGAATAAAGTCACCAACAGAAGTATTTTAGTACGATTTAATGCTGATGTCTCTTCAAGTATGCAGTGGAATTTTCGTCCCCACCAGCCATCTGTGAGAGTAAGTTACTCTTAATTGTTAAATTTCCTAACTGTAATTCCTCAGAGTATCATGTACTTATTCTAGTGTCGCACACACACAATTTTGCATGAAGTAGCATTGAATAAAATATGTTTGTCATCATCTTCATCATCATCGTTTAACGTCCGTTTTCCCTTGCTAGTCTGGGTTTGACGGTTCGATCGGGGTCTGGGAAGCCAGGAGGCTGTACCAGGCTCCAGTCTGATCTGGCAGTGTTTCTACAGCTGGATGCCCTTCCTAATGCCAGCTACTGTATGAGTGTAGTGGGTGCTTTTTACGTGCCCACCAGCACAGGTGCCAGGGGATGCTGGCAGCAGCCATGTTCAGATGGTGCTTTTTACGTGCCACCAGCACAGGTATCACAACTACAATTTCCATTTGACTTTATTTTAATGTTGATGATGTACTTGACTCAATAGGTCTCCTCAAGCACAGCAGGTCGCCCTATGATCCAAGGTAGGCATAGCAGGCCGTTCTGCAATCCAAGGTACTTTGGAATGGCTGGGGCTGCTATATGAAACTGGTGCAGGAAACAGCCATGAACTCACGTTATTTGTCAGGTCTTCACATTCACAGCATATCTCCAGAGATCTCAGGCTTTCGTCATTGCCTAATATTTAACATGTTCGAATGTATTCCATTGTGAGAATGGCTCCTGCTGCAGAAAGACTCCCAAGAGAAAATTCTTGTCCTTGATGTGTGCGAAAATGCATCTGGAACTGTAAATAACGCCATAGGATTATGGGACACATGCATTTCTGCTTCTTTTTGCTTTGTCAGCTATGAAAATCATCATCATCGTCATTTAACATCTGTTGTCCATGCTGGCATGGGTGGACGGTTTGACCAGAATTGGCAAGTTGGGGAGCTGCACCACACTCCTGTCTAATTTTGCATGGTTTTTCTCTCTCTCTCTCTTATACAGACACACATGCGCGCGCACACACACACACACTCAGGCACACATACATGTATCCATAAATTTTTAATTGTAATTATGTTTATAATGATCTTTGTTTTTTCTTAGGTTTTACCTGGAGAAACAGCTTTGGCTTTCTATTCAGCAAAGAATCCAACTGATAAACCTATTATCGGTATATCTACTTATAATATTATTCCATATGAAGCTGCAATGTATTTTAATAAGATTCAGGTAAGCCCTTTTGAAATTACACATTTTATCTTTGAAAGATAGAACAGACTGGGGTCACGCAATTAGTACCTGTACTTGTGGCATGCAAAAGCCCCTATTACACTCTTGTAGTGGTTGACATTACAAAAGACATCCAGCTCTGGAAACCATGCCAAAGCAGACTGGAGTCTTCTGTGGCCCCTCAGCTTACCAGCCCTGGTCAAGCTGTCCAACCCATGCCAGCATGGACAATGGCTGTTAAATGATGATAAGGATGGACATTTTATACTGTTCCACTTTCCATGCTAGCATGAGTTGGATGATTTGACTGAGGACTGGCAAACCAGATGGCTGAACCAGGCTCCAATCTGAGTTTCTACAGCCGGATGCCCTTCCTGATGCCAACCACTCCAAGGGTGTGGTGATGCTTTTACATGCCACCGGCATGAGGGCCAGTCAGGCGGTACTGACAACGGCCATGCTCAAATGGCGATTTTTACATGCCACCTGCAGAGGAGCCAGTCCAATGGCACTGGCAACAACTTTGCTCGAATGCTTTTTCACGTGCCACTGGCACAAGTGCCAGTAAGGCGATGCTGGTAACGATCATGCTCAAATGGTGCTTTTAACTTGCCACCAGCACGGAAGCCAGTCAGCTGCTCTGGCAATGATCATGCTTGGATGGTGCTCTTAGTGCTCCACTAGCACTGATGCCAGTCATCAAATTTGATTTTGATTTCATTTGCCTTAACAGGTCTTCGCAAGCAGAATTTAGTGTCCAATGAAAGAAAGGTACATATAAGTGGGCTGGTTACACCCCTGGTATAGGCCACAGGGTTATGGTCTCACTTGGCTTGCCAGGTCTTCTCAAGCACAGCATATTGTCTACAGGAAATATCATCATGTTGTTGGTCATGCTGAATATGCAGACAAGGGGTTGGTAGAAATTCTATACTGTGTACTCAGAGTAATGCACCTGAATTGTAATGGATCACAAGCAGGCTGTTGGAGAAAGTAGACTTCATATGTAGCTGTTGTACTGAGGAATTATGCACTATGTGCACACAGAATATATATTGTTTTGAATGCTTGGAATGCTCCTTAGCAGTGGCTGATTGCTTTTGTTAGATAGGTGACTTTATTAGAAGAGGAAGTGTGTTTTTGAAAGCATTGTAGTCAGTGTAAGAATGAAGTGGAGAAAGTTGAGAGAGAGTTGCTACCGCTACTGGCAACAAGGGGCTTCTTACTCTCACTGAGGGCCAGATTGTGAGATGCTTGTCTACAAAGTGCAATGTTATATACTGGCAAGAGCTGGGTCTTGAATGCAATGGGTTTGTGAAGATTAGAAAGAAGTGAAGTAAGTATGCTTCACCGTCAGTGTAATGTCAGTGTGCATAAATGATGGTGTTCAAATGAGCTGGGAGAAAAACGGGATATAAGAAGAATCTGATGTAGTGTGCAAAGGAAAAGACAGCTGGTATGAGCATATAATATGCAGGGAGGCTAGTATTTGTATAACAAAAGTGTTGGGTGCTCAAAGTAGATACGAGGGAGATATTAAGATGTTGCACCTCATGAAAATTACATAGGACTGTAACAATGACAGCTCGCTCTGCTGTTAAAGACCTAACAGCCTGTGTAAGCATGGCAAAGTATATGTTAAAATAGGTGTTGTGGTGAAGGCTGATATATAATATAATAGGTACCTGTATTCTAGGTGTTTGCTCATTTTGTACCTATTAAGTCTCTACCTGTCAGTTCTCTTACTTATTTGGTAATCTTTCATCTTTCCATTACCACTTCTCCTATTCACTGCTACAAGCTTCCCTTGTAATAATGGCAAACTCTAGATCTCTCCATAGTCACCCCTTCTTCTCCCATCGCAATACTGAGATGAGAGCGAGAGGGTATCCAATGCACACCTCCATTTACATTCCTAAACTGCTAACCATCAATCTTCCTTTCAAGTCACTTTTTTTTATTAACTTCATTCACAATCTTGATTATTCCTCGCGAACACTCTCTCCCACCAACTGATATTACTCTTCTACACTTCCAGCTACCATTCCTTTTCCCTCTGCTCATTCCTTATTGACATCTATCACACTCTTGTTACTGCTGGCCATTTCTACAACAATCATTAACTTTCTCTCTCACCAACATGAATTGTTATAGAAATCTCTCCTATTACTCTCTGCCATTATTGTTTTTCTTTTCTATTGCTATCTCTTCTATTACTCTTTCTACAATTGTCTCACCCTATTCTCCACCTCACCCCCACACTGCTCCCTCACCTTATTCTCTTTGGTTCCTCCCATCATGCACCCATTTCTTACTCCCTCTCACTTCTGCAATCTCTCTCCTTTCAACTCTCTCTGCTGGTCACACTGACCCGAACAATACAGGGTGGTGGAAACTGAGGACTCTTTTGACCTGTGGAATACAAAACAACTTTACTGGTTCCACAATATAAATCCCTCAGTACACACTGCAGAGTGGTTGACAAATGAAAGGATACAGTGTGATTGAGAGGATCCCTTTGCTTTGCTGAGGACATGACAAGCTTTCTGGTGTTGGTGTTGGTGTCAATGCATACAATGTTAGTTAAAGTGTCCAATCATAGAGACCATGCCAAAAATATAATGTATTGGGTTGTCCAGAAAGTTTGTGCCGATTTATAGTAGCTTATCTTTCGACTTATTTTAGAACATGATTGAGTCCATAAAATAGGATTTTACTACACCTCCATTTAGAGCACAGTTTAAGCTATTTTTACGTGGAAGAATGTTTATGTTCATATAACTTGTGTTAGTTCTGTATCCCTTTAAAATGGAAGACAAGAAAGTTCATTTTCGAAATTTGATGCTTTGGGAACCAGACAAAAATTGCTGCAGCTCAGCTGGGATGTTTTACCCGACCCTCCATATTCACCAGATATTGCTCCTTCGGATTTCCACTTATTCAGGTCTCTGCAGAATAGTCTTAATGGTAAAAATTTCAATTCCTTGGATGACGTAAAATGATACCTTGATGAATTCTTTGCCATGAAACCACCACAATTATGAGAAGAGGGTATTTTCAAGTTAAAGGAAAGATGGAGACGCATTGTGCAACAAAATGGGTCATATTTGGTTGATTAAAAATGTAATGGCAAGTATTTATTGACATTTTTCTTTCCTTTAAAAATCGGCATGAACTTTCTGGACAACCCAATATAAAGATGTGGGCTTCTCCAGCCCATTTCAAAGGGCAGTAACCCTGGGTAAGAACCCATTTGGACCATGATAAGCTGTTTAAGCTATCCAGCATGGAAAATCTGCTACTACAGGAGAAAGAACTGTTGATCAGTAAATTCATTATAGCACCAGATAAATGCTTTGTGATATTCATAACTCTTTCCGTTGTAAGTTCAATTCCCACTGTGTCCAAGAAAGATCACTAAAGAATGGGTTAAGAGGGGCTCAAATGGCACCAACTTTAGAGATGACAATTTGGATTGTAATGAGATCAAGATAGAAAATTGCAGAACTTTCTAGAAGAGTTCTTAAGATGCTGACGGTGTAAGGATGTTGTTTTTTTTTTGTCACATTAATCAGTTAATGTCTCAATAGTTATGAATCTATGACATTTATTTGGAAAGGGGTTAGGCATGGCTGTATAGGCACAGGAATGGCTGTGTGGTTAAAGAGCTCGCTTTGCAACCATGTCGTTTTGGGTTTAGTTCCACTGTGTAGCACCTTGGGCAGATGTATTTTGCTTTAGTCCTTGTGAAGGAATTTGGTAGACAGAAAATTTGGAAGTCCTTTGTGTCTGAGTTTGTTACCCCCCTCCCCCCACCGCTTGATAACCATGTTGTTTGGTTACTACGTATGTCAGTTGATACGTATGTCAGTGCTACGTATGTCAGTTGATACCATCTCTGGCAAGGGCTTTGAAAAAAAACCAAGAAGAAGTTCCAGACACCCAGCTGAGTACTTGACAGACACTGACTTTGCTGACGACATCGCTCTTATCAGTGATTCTCTCTCCAATGACCAGTCTCTTTTACAATCTCTTGAACAAGCCTCAAATTGTGTAGGTCTTTACCTCAATGAGACCAAAACTGAATACATAAACAAGTGCCTGTCCAACAGTAATTGCATCATCCACACTCTCAACAGTGCACCTTTAAATATGGTTTCTGATTATAAATATCTTGGGTCATACATATCATCATCTGGAAAAGACTTTCTAACTAGAAAGGGTATGGCCTGGTCAGCCTGTAATGACATGCATAAGATCTGGTCATCAAATCTAAGTAGAGACTTCAAACTTGAAATATTCAAAGCCACAGTCGAACCAATTCTACTATATGGCTCAGAAACCTGGACGTTATCAAAGAAGCTTGAGAGGCGGTTGGATGGAACCTACACTCGCCTCCTTATGAGAGCTCAAAATCTCTCGTGGAGGCGCCATCCAACTAAAATGCAAATATATGGGAAATTACCACCTGTGTCATCTCTTGTGAAAGGTAGGAGAGTCCAGTTTGCTGGACATTGTTGTAGAGCTGAAAAAGAAGTAATTTCTACTCTTCTCCTCTGGAAGCCATCTACTCGCAACACCAGAGGGCGCACACTCTCCTACCCTGATGTAATCTCCAGGGATACAGGCATCCAGCAACAGGACCTCCGTAATGCTATGATGGACCGTGAAGTCTGGCGCAACATGGTAAATTCCATTGTCTCGACCATGGTCGAACAATGATGATGATGATTGGTTACTTCCCCATAGCCTAGCAGTTCAGTAAAAGAGACTGATAGAATAAGTGCCAGATTTAGGAAGAAACATAAGTGCTAGGGTCGATTTTTTCCGCCAAAATTCTTCAAGGTAGTGCTGTAGCATGGCCACAGTCCAATAACTAAAACAAATAAAATATAAAAAATAAAACGCAAGAAAAATATATAAAATACATTGGAAAAAAAATTTGGGTTTCATACTAGTTGAAGTATAAGTTATCTCCCTTGTACCATATTAACGTATACTAGTATATATTTAGACTAGAGTTTCATAAAGTAATTTTTGAGGAATCACAGGGATTCTATGAAAAATTTTGAGGTTCGTAGATAAGGCACCTTTTGATAAAATTCATTTTATTCACTATTTTCAAAATAATAAAATTATATTCTGTTGTGTCTGGGGAGAGTAATTTTTTTTTGAGCCTTATAATTTAACACACTCACTGGTAAAATTTCCACTTATTTTTTATTTTTATTTTCCTAAAATTTTAGTTGCGTATTGCAACCTTTTCAATAGTCTTGACTCTGTCCGTTAAATAACGGAAATAAGTGGAAATTTTACTGGTGAGTGTGTTAAATTATAAGGCACAAAAAGAAAATGACTCTCCCCAGACACAACAGAATATGCTTCAACACATGAACACAAATAAAGTATCTTGCAAACCAAATCCAAAAGCAAAAAAATAAATTATATGTTCTCTAAGTAATGTGGTTGGTGTTAGGAAGGGCATCCAGCCATAAAAACTTTGCCAATGCAGACAGGGAAGCTGTACCCATGCCAGCATGGAAAACATGTTAAATAATGATGATGATGATGTTTGCTTATTTATTTAATATTTGAAGCAATACTCTCTCTAAAACAGTTTTTGTTTGTCTTTAAAATAATGGTATGGGGTTCTATAAATTTTAGAAAAAACACCATTCGAGCATGATCGTTACCTGCATCGCCTTACTGGCACTTGTGCTGGTGGCACATGAAAAAACATTCGAGCGAGGTCATTGCCATTGCTGCTGGACTGGCTCTTGTGCAGGTGGCACATAAAAAGCACCATTTGAGCGTGGCCATTACCAGTACCGCCTGACTAGCCTTCGTGTCAGTGGCATGTAAAACACCCACAGAGTGGTTGGCATTAGGAAGGGCATCCAGCTGTAGAAACTCTGCCAGATCAGATTGGAGCCTGGTGCAGCCATCTGTTTCGCCAGACCTCAGTCAAATCGTCCAACCCATGCTAGCATGGAAAGTGGACGTTAAATGATGATGATGATGATATACAAGGGAATCACTATGCTAGATTAAAAAGGCTAATCATGGAACATTTGAAGATGATGACAACTGTTTTGATAATTATGCTAATGAGGCTGATGGTAATCATAATGTCTACCTCAATCCCCTTATTGACCTGTTTCTCTGCTAGAATTATGCCCATACCTCCTACCTTGTCACTGTTCCCCCTCCCCCACCAAAGAGTTTGTACCTGTACCTCTTGCCTATGAGGAACTTGGCTGAAGATCCTCTCCACCTTACTTCTTAATGCAACACACATCAACATGTCTCCGTTCAGCATCTCAACAACCACACCAAGCCTACCTTTCAATGTGCCTACATTGATAGTGCCAACTCTGAGGAAATGTACAAAGAAGCAGGAGGTAACATGTGACAGGAGAACTGCATCTTTCAGCATCCAAAAAGAAGGTTCTTATAAGTGTTTTCTAACAGACATGTCATATCAGTTCTCCCCACATTTAATAATGAACTTCAATCATATTTTACCAATGCAATATCACATTCTTGGTACTTGTGCTGGTGGCATGTGAAAAAACATTCGAGCAGGGTCATTGCCAGTGCCACTGGATTGGCTCCTGTGCAGGTGGTACGTAAAAAACACCATTTGAGTGTGGCCATGGCAGTGCTGCCTGACTGGCCCTCATGCCAGTGATACATAAAAGCACTCACTACACTCTCAGAGTGGTTGGCGTTAGGAAGGGCATCCAGCTGTAGAAACTCTGCCAGATCAAGATTGGAGCCTGGTGCAGCCATCTGGTTTATCAGTCCTCAGTCAAGTCGTCCAACCCATGCTAGCATGGAAAGCAGACATTAAATGATGATGATGATGATGATGATGAACACTGTTGTTAGAGGATGTACAGGGGTGCTGAAAACTTCCTGGCTTTAGGTAAAAGAAAGTACAGGAGGATCAGTTGATTCTGATTTTATTCAACATATTTCCTTCTCAGATTCACACGCTTATTGCAGCGGTCCTTCAGTTTTTCTAAGCCTTGTAAAACGTTGGGCCTCCAACCAAGCTTTTGTGATATCCTTAAAACTAGGAACTTTTCAGCTCTCCCTTGTATATATGCCTGGGTGTGACAAAGAGGGAGAGGGCATGTGGTTTAGTTATATGAGATAGTGGGGTTATTGATTATGTGCTCTCACTAACTTGAGAAGTTTTAGCACAAAACATTCTTCATGGCAAACCTAAATAGGTTTATATATACTCTTTCCTACTCTAGACACAAGGTCTGAAATTTTGGAGGAGCGGGGCAGTCGATTAGATCAATCCCAGTATGCAACTGGTACTTAATCTACTGACCCCAAAAGGATGAAAGGCAAAGTTGACCTTCGCAGAATTTGAACTCAGAATGTAAAGACAGACAAAATACTTATTTCTTTACTACCCACAAGGGGCTAAACACAGAGAGGACAAACAAGGACAGACAAACGGATTAAGTTGATTATATCAACCCCAGTGTGTAACTGGTACTTATTTAATTGACCCCGAAAGGATGAAAGGCAAAGTTGACCTTGGCGAAATTTGAACTCAGAACCTAACGGCAGACGAAATACTGTTAAGCATTTCACCTGGCCCCTAACGTTTCTGCCAGCTCACCGCCTTAGGTTTATATATACTAAATGATCGGAAGAGATCATTATTATTGTTATTATGTCTGCTTTTTCCATGCAGGCATGCATTTGATTTAACTTATTCAGGTAGAGTTTTATGGCTACATGCCTTTCCTCTTGTCATCCCTTATCTGTTTTTCGAGGAAGGGTTGATAAAGGGTATTTTTATTCAAGTGGTTTTCACATGTCTAAACTGTTGTTGTTTATGGGAGACGTAAGCATAATGTCACCACCACCCAGATGCTGTTAACATGAAAGCAGACAAAAATAAACCTTTCTGCATACATGCATGTGCACGCAGACACATGCACACACACACACACACACATGATGGGCTATGTATTGTAAGTTACTTGGTGACTTCACTAGTGCCTGTATCATGTAAAAAGCACTTGGTACATTGTGTGAAGTGGTTGGCATTAGGAAGGGACATCCAGCCATAGAAATCATGCCAAAGCAGAAATTGAAACTTGGCACAATTCTCTGGTTCATTGGTTTCTGTCAAACTCACCAACCCATGCCAGCATGGAAAACGGCTGTTAAATGATGATAGTTTGTAATCACCACCACCATCATCATCATCATAACATCCACTTTTCCATATTGGCATGCATCAGATAAAGCTTGTCGAGGTAGTTTTATAACATCTCTATAGCTGCACATGTTTGCACTAGAGATTGTAAACAAAGAGACCATTGTATAGACAGTTGCTTTCTTTTTTTTTTATATATATTTTCATTCCTTTTTTTTTTTCACATAGTGCACACATAACACCAAGACAACGAGATGACAAACAAATAGTCATATAGATACTTTTCCTTTGCCAGTTTCATTCACAAGGCATTGGGTCAGTGCAAGGCAATAGAAGATGCCTGCCCAAGATGTCATGCTGTGAGATTGAACCTGAAAGCACATTGTTATGAAATGAACTTTATTACCACACAACCATACCTGTACTTCATTACTGGGGAAGATTACTTGTAGCTTGCACCTGTAGTAACTAGGATACCCTGACGTTCTGCATAGAAAACAAATGTGATAAATTAGAAAATGGACTAATTTTAAATCTCACAATGCGAGATATTCAGCAACAGTACTTTGTAGTAAAGATTGTTTGCCAACATAACATGGTAGTCCTGGTTTAGGACTAATGTTGCTGTAATTTAGCCCCAGGAGACATTCAGTGCTGATGAAAGGAAATAACCCAGAAATCACGATACACAGGTATTGTTTTGAGCTGAGTGGGGGTGCTAGATTCCCTTGTTCAAAAATGTAAGGATACAGATTGTGTCGTGTAGCCAGCTG
Source organism: Octopus sinensis (assembly GCF_006345805.1). Lineage (NCBI taxonomy): Eukaryota > Metazoa > Mollusca > Cephalopoda > Octopoda > Octopodidae > Octopus > Octopus sinensis. Next base: position 72,914,219 of record NC_043002.1, read on the forward strand.
GAGACGATGTCTCCTGGGGCTAAATTACAGCAACATTAGTTCTAAACCAGGACTGCCATGTTATGTTGGCAAACAATCTTTACTACAAACAAATGTGATGTTTAACATTTTGAGCTGAATTCTTCATCAGAGAAAAATCTTTCTTCTCGGTCATCATCATTTATTGTCCACTTCTGAGTCTTTGAAGGGCAGATTTTCTATGGCCAGATGCCCGTCCTGTTGCCAACCCTCACCTGTTTTCAGGAAAGGTAATATTTCTGCATGGCTACACATGTTTTTCACAGAAAACTGGAAATGAGCAACATGGTTTTTATGAAAGTGATGCTTGTTTACAAACATTACGTGTTGTCGAGACATGGGTACACACACACACAGACACAGACACACACTCACTCACACATACACACACACCTGCACATGTACACGCAAACACATACACACATAGACACATACATGTATATATATATATATGTATGTATATATTAAGAAAAAGGAGGTAGTCAGAATTTTGAATAATTTGTTTAGCACTTTTGTCTTGTTTTGGGGAATCATCAGAAATGAGACGAATGTGCTAAATAAATAATCATTCAAAATTCTAGCTACCTCCTTTTCCTTACTCTTTTACTTGTTTCAGTCATGTGACTGTGGCCATGCGGGAGTACTGCCTTTAGTCGAGCAAATCGACCCCAGGACTTATTCTTTGTAAGCCTAGTACTTATTCTATCGGTCTCTTTTGCAGAACCGCTAAGTTACGGGGATGTAAACACACCAGCATCGGTTGTCAAGCAATGTTGTGGGGACAAACACAGACACACAAACATATACGCTCACATACATATATACATACATATATATGACAGGCTTCTTTCAGTTTCCTTCTACCAAATCCACTCACAGGGCTTTGTTTGGCCCGAGGCTATAGTAGAAGACACTTGCCCAAGGTGTCACGCAGTGGGACTGAACCCAGAACCATGTGGCTTGTAAGCATCGGTATGCTGTTTCCCCCTTTCGAAGTTTTATGTTGTGAAGATCGGGCAGCATGTTTTTCCTGTGCATCCTCACAGTCCCACAGGCATTAGTCCTCCTCACTTGCAGCTGCAGGAAGAGGTCTGGACAGGAAAACCAGTTGTTCATATAAATATTGTACCTTTTGTCAAATGAATTTTTGAAGATCCAATCTGTCCTGACCAGTGTAGATTTTGTAATTCTACATGTACCCACAGGCTCTGCCAGTTGACTGGTATACTTTATAAACCTTGACTCCAAAGCAGACATGTTTGGTTGGGTTTAAATCAGAGCCTTCCCTTGAATTTCCTCAAGCTCTCATCTGTACAAATGTCCTGAGTGGGGACATACACCGTTTTGAAATTTTTTGCCACTTCATCAATGGTAGGATGTATTTTGTGCAGCCTGTCATCTTGGTTCTTGCTTGAATTGATATGTAAATTTTAAAGGAGCACCAGAAATCGATCACGTGGCATCATTTCCAGAAAGAAAGGTGTCAACGTGGCTGGATCCCGATTCCAATATGATGCCAGACTTGTTCTCTTCATGATGCCCATCAGTATCAGCAGGACAAGCAGAACTTTGACTTTGTCCCCTGTGCTTGGAAACCAATCACCACCATGCCCGGGTCTGACATGCTGGGGATGGTTTTCAGCATAGTCATTCGTTTCGTTTGCTATATATATTGGAACATTTCATCAGTCAAAAACTCGTGGAAGATTTCCAATGGCGAACTTCCATGTTCAAGATTTGCCTTTATGCCAGGATTACCAGTTAACCTATGCCATTGGATGAAATTGTCTCTTACTTGCCACACAACATTCTGTTGTCCAGGACCATTCACTGCTGCCCGCTTGTACCTTTGATTCACCGGAATATCATCAACGCTATCAGAATCATCTGATTCTGAACTAGAAAAATACTTAGTCTCTGAGTCATCATCCGAACCGCAAGAAACAATTGGTGAAGTGGTGGAGCTTGGTGTAGCTTGGCACAACGACTGTTAGTTGGACAAAACAAGGTACAACGACAAAGTTGATGGAACCGGAGTGGTAGGATGCAATGAGTCTAAATTCAACAAAACAGGACTTGATGATGAAGTTGACAGAGCCGGAGTGGCAGGACTAGCCTATTGGGTAGTAAATATTTACATGAAGCATCTAATCAGCCAATCAGTTGGCAGTTGGACCAGTACTAACTCAGGCAACAGGTTCTAAGTCAGGCAGTGTGTAATTGTGATTTAAAGCATGTACATTGTGTACATACATTTACATCAACCATTTCTAAAGAGTAAAGAAAAAAAAAAGAAGTGTTGACTTTATAAAAGTTGAATGCATCATATTCTATAATATAAAGTCAGTCTTCTGGAAATATCCTACTAATCTGTTGTTTTTGTCTCTCTCTTTAGCTACTGATCATATCCATTTAAAACTTTCTTTTTTCATTTCCTTCATTGGATTTATTTAATAACATTGTAGCCTGTGTTAAACTCATTGTAATCTCTCCATTTGCCCACTTCTCTCATTTTTTTTTTTTTTGCTGTATTTACATGCAATGACTGTGCATCAATTCCCTTTTATCATGTAATTGAATGGAATAAATTTATATGTGTTACTAATGGTTGTTTTGAATTGCATTTTTAATGCTTTCTTATTTTTAAATATGCATTGAAATATTTTAGGTAACCTACATTATGTTTCACTAAGCAGTATTAGTTATACTTACAATGTTTTGTAATGCAACATAAATTTGTTGACTGGTTAAGATATATATCTCAAATGACATTGGTGGATCTTATTGTTCATGTGGCTCAGCCAATAGTGTCGGCAGGAATGAAATGGAACATGAGAAAATCTATTGAGGTGGCAGAGGCTACCATGGAAATAAAGAGGTGAAAGATGAAGTGCCAAATACGTGGGCTGGATTTGGTTAGTTATGGAACAAGCGGATATCTCGCTATAATAACAAAAGCAAGTGAAATATTGTGGCTGATTAAATCTGTTGTCCTGAAGAGGTGGAACAATAGGGGTTGAAAGCCAATGCACATGGGAGACAACTGAGCAAAGGGAGCTTTCATGGAAAAGGAAGCCTGCTAGGTTTCATTTCTTCTTGAGAGTGGAGCACAATGTGCTTTTATCCCTAATTGATATTAAATGGTGGGAGTGGAGTGACACAGCTGAATGTCCATCGAAGTGGGAGTTATACATTGTGGGAGCATATTTTGGTAGGTGCAGTTATCCTTTGCAGTGTATGCCTGCTGGCATAATCAAGTCTTGAGTATCCCTACCAATACATTGAGATAACAGTTCAGTAGTGTGAGTGAAATGAGAATCAACACTAAGTTCTACCTTGTTATTTTCAAGATGGGGGGCAAGAAAGGTGAGTGCAAGAGCATTCACATATGAAAATCATTAGCCAGACTTCTGTTTCATATTAATGACTGGGAGGTGCTGGTAAATTTCTATGGCGTATGTGTTCACCCCAGCTAGTCGAGACGCCAGTCCATTGCAGCGTTACTCAAGAGACAGGAAGAAAGAGTGAGAGAAAGTTGGGGCGAAAGAGTACAACAGGGGTCGCCACCAGCCCCTGCCGGAGCCTCGTGGATCTTTTAGGTGTTTTCGCTCAATAAACACACACAACACTCGGTCTAGGAATCGAAACCGTGATCCTCCAACTGCGAGTCTGCTACCCTAACCACTGGGCCATTGCGCTTCCACAAGCTATACATTGTTGGAACATATTTTGGTAGGTGCAATCACCCTTTGCAGTACATACCTGGTGGCATAATCAAGTCTTGAGTATCCCTACTGATACACTGAGATAACAATTTAGTAGTGTCAATGAAATAAGAATCAACACTAAGATTCACCTTGTTATTTTCAAGTGGAAGGGCAAGAAAAGTGAATTGTTAACTTGTATTTTTGGTTGTGTTGAAATTGTCTGTGGCCATTGAGTACAATGTGTGCAGCCATGCAGTTAGTCTTCAACTTCAGTTGTCATTTCTTTTTCTTGTCTACTGGTGTTGCTGTATGTGCTATTGTGATATTTCTTTTATAGGTTTTTGTTATGGTGTCATGTAGTAAGGTATTATATACTCTCAGATTGTATACATTGCACAGGTTTTCCACAAATGCAAACAAAGTGGAAAATCTCATACTCTCTTGCAGTTGCTACTGTTAGATATTTGCTTTCACTTTTCTAAATTATGATTTTTTAGAAAATAAATCTTATTTTATTTATCTTTTGCACCTTACTTGTTTCATTCATTAGATTGTGGCCATACTGGAGCACTGCCTTGAAGGGTTTCAGTAAAACAAATTGACTCCAGTGTTTATGGTTTGTTTGTTTGTTTTTTTTTAAAAATCCTGTACCTATTATGTCAGTCTCTTTTGCCAAACCACTAAGTTACAGGAATGTAAACAAACCAACACCAGTTGTCACATGGTCATAGTGGTGGGTTGACAAATACAAAGACACACACACATGCACACACACGACAGGCTTCAACCAAATTTGTTGACAAGGTATTGGTTGGCCTGGGGGCTGTCATAGAAGACACTTGCCTTAAGTGCTGCAAAGTGGGATTGAACCTGAAACCTTGTAGTTGCAAAGCAAGCCTCTTAACCTCATAGACATTCATGCATCTATTTAGCACATAATATTCAAATCTGTCTTGGGCGGGTATTTCCTACATTTTAAAGCTACTATATTAGTTAGTTGCTGTGTTTTGAGTTGATGTGGAAGAAAACTTAAAACTGTTTACATTTCATTACATAAACACATGGGTACATACATATACTCACACACATACATTCATACATGAAAATACATGCACACATGCAGAGGATAATAATAAATTGCAAAACGGATTATTATGTTATTAATAAGGAAAATAAACATACATAAATAAAAAATAAATGAACATAAAATTTAAATCATTAATTAAAAGCATTAAGCTGGAACTAAGAAGTTAATTATTATGAATCCTTTTCAGTGGTGTTAGTGGTAGTGCCAAGTAGCTCTGAAAGATTGTCAGATTTGCAAGATTAATCCATGAAGGATAATATTAGAATGTTAATAAAATAAAGATAGACTTTTCATTCACTTCCATATTCTTTTCAAATTATGCCACTGAAGGAGCAATTGTGATGTGTGTATGACGTATGTTACAGCCTTGTCTTGCTTCTGTAATAAGTTTTCTATTTCTGTGGGGAATTCTATAAAATATGGAAGTATTTTTCTGTTTATGTTTTCCTATCTAGCTTTGTTTTATGGTGTATATGGTGTTTGTCTATTGCAATTGTTCCTTATTTTAAATGCCAGTGAGCCTTTAAGAGAGTGTTATGGATGATAAAGGGGAATTTGACAGCTTTATTGTTCCAAATAAACTATAAGGGTTCTTCTACATGCAGATACAAAGCAACATTAATAAAAAAAAAAGATTAAATTAGAACATAGTAGTGTTTTCTCTACAGCATATTTAAAATCAAAAGTTGTTCTCCTTGTATACAACCATAAATGTCATTGTCATCATTTAAACCCTGGTTTCCATACTGGCATGGGTTGGATTGTTTGACAAAGCACGATCAGTTGGAAAACTGCATTATACACTAATGCTAAGGGTGGCATGATTTCTATAGCTGGATGCTCATCCAGATGCCAAACACTTTACATTTACAGAGTGTACTAACTGCATTTTTCATTGTACCAGCACTATATATATATATATATACACACACATGGCCTGCTCGCTTAGCCAGCGGGTTGGCGTCATTCGACGGCTAAAACAATGCGAACGCATTGTGACCAGCGATGTGTAACAACATCTGATAGTCTGGTCTGTCACGTGATCACGTGATATATATATATATATATATATATATATATATACAATGGACTTCTTACAGTTTCCGTCTACCAAATCCATTCACAAGGCTTTGGTGAAGACACTAACCCAAGGTGCCATGCAGTGGGACTAAACCCAGAACCATGCAGTTGGGAAGCAAGCTTCTTACCATACACCCACTCCCATGCCTATATATATATATATAATATATATATATATATATATATATATATATAAATAAATCAAATGAGAGAAAGAAAAACTGGAATTGACAAGATTGTTTATTAATCACTACGATCGTTTTGACACATTTTGCATTGGTCCCTTGTAGGTGAGATTCTGGACAATTGGTTGTGGTGCATCATTTGGTGCAGATGTGTCTAATCAGGAAACTTTTTGAAAGGTACCTCACTCAATAAAATTGCTGTTGCTTAGTTCAATTAGAATATATTTTGTTATTTGCCTGTTGCTGGTTGTGTACAAAGTATCATGGTTTGGTATACATACATATATATATATATATATATATATATATATATATATACTCTTTACTCTTTTACTTGTTTCAGTCATTTGACTGTGGCCATGCTGGAGCACCGCCTTTAGTCGAGCAAATCGACCCCGGGACTTATTCTTTGTAAGCCCAGTACTTATTCTATCGGTCTCTTTTGCCGAACCGCTAAGTGATGGGGACGTAAACACACCAGCATCGGTTGTCAAGCAATGCTAGGGGTACAAACACAGACACACAAACACACACACACATACACACACATATATATATATATATATACATATAAACGACAGGCTTCTTTCAGTTTCCGTCTACCAAATCCACTCACAAGGCATTGGTCGGCCCGGGGCTATAGCAGAAGACACTTGCCCAAGATACCATGCAGTGGGACTGAACCCGGAACCATGTTGTTGGTTAGCAAGCTACTTACCACACATCACCGTGGCCGTGACCGACCAGGCTATCAGATGTTGTTACACATCGCTGGTCACAATGCGCTTTGCATTGTTTTAGCCTTCAAATGACGCCACCCCGCTGGCTAAGTGAGCAGGCCAACAGAAGAAAGAGTGAGAGAAAGTTGTAGCGAAAGAGTACAAAAGGGATCACCACCACCCACTGCTGGAGCCTCGTGGAACGTGAGGTGTTTTCGCTCAATAAACACTCACAATGCCTATTCTAGGAATCAAAACCGCGATCCTACAACCGCGAGTCCACTGCCCTGACCACTGGGCCATATATACATATATATATGTATGTGTGTGTATTAAATTACTACAAGCTGATATCAATTAAACCTTTTAAAAATACTACTTTACCTCACATAGCAAAAAAGTATACTATTATAATACATATTGATAGCGTTGCAGTGACACTTCATCAAAGGAAAGACTTAGACTCAAAACTAAATATGAGAACACTGTTATTTATATATCTGCTGGTCTGTAACAGCTGGTTTTTTTTTTTTTATATACAATTTGCAATGAAAATCTCCCCTCATTAAGTGTAAATCTAATTATAGAAAAGAATGAAATGCCCACTGATGAAATGAAAGGAATTAAACTCTAATTTGTGCTCATGATTATTAAACCATAATGCTGTGAATAAGATTTTACTATCGAATAGAAAAATATATGTATTCTGCAGGGTAATAGACTTTGTCAATTAAACTTTGTAATACATATAAGCTAGCATTACAGTGATCCAACATCAAAAGGTTAGAGAAATAATTACACACATATGCACACTCACACACACATACATGCATACATACATACATACATACATACATACATACATACACACACACACACACGTTTTGTGTGTGTGTGTGTGTGTGTGTTGGTAAATTGAGCAAAAACAACAGTGAATTCTTTAGTATTGCTGAGAGTATGAGAAACTCCCTAGTGCAGGTGTCTTGTTGGAATGCACCCAGTACACGTGGTAAAGTGGTTGGTGTTTGGAAGGGTATCAAGCCTTAGAAGTGATATGTATGAGTGAGGTGTGACATTCTGATTCCTCTGCGAGGATATGGGCCCTGAATAAGAACCTACTTGAGATATAATGATCTATCCACTCCATGCCAGTATTAAAAAAGGTCATCATCATCATCATCACCATCATCATCATCGTTTAACATTCGCTTTCCATGCTAGCATAGATTGGACGATTTAACTGAGGTTTAGCGAATCAGATGGCTGCACCAGGCTCCAATCTGATCTGGCAGAGTTTCTACATCTGGATGCCCTTCATAATGCCAACATCTCCGAGAGTGTAGTGAGTGCTTTTACGTGCCACCAACATGAGGGCCAGTCAGGCAGCACTGGCCATGGCCACACTCAAATGGTGCTTTTTATGTGCCACCTGCACAGGAGCCAGTCCAGCGGCACTGGTAATGACCTCACTCGAATGTTTTTTTAAAATGATTATTTGTGTATGTGTGTTTGCATGTGTGTGTAAAAAAAACAAAACAAACCAAAACCAGGTACGCTGTCAGTTGTGATGATGAGAGTGTTCCTGTTGATTCAGTCAAGTGAACAGCTTGCTCAAGAAATTAACGTACACGTGGCTGAGTGCTCCATAGACATGTATACCCTTAATGCAGTTCTTGGGGAAATTCAGCGTGACCCAGATTGTGACAAAGCTGGCCCCTTTGAAATACAGGTGCAAGCCATTTTTGTCAGCTGAGTGGATTGGAACAAGGCAAAATAAAATGTCTGATCAACGACACAATGTGCCACTTGGTTTCGAACTCACAACCTTACGATCATGAGCCGAGTACCCCTAACCACCAAGTCACACGCCTTCACTTCTATATGTATGTATGTATGTATGTAAGTATGTGTGTGTGTACAGAGTGGTTGACGTTAGGAAGGGCAGTAAAAACCATGCCAAAACACACTCAGAAGCATGGCACAGGCTCCTGCCTGGCCAGCTTCTGTCTTACTGTCCAAACCATGCCAGCATGGAAGATATTACACAATGTTGATGATGATATATATATATATATATATATATATATGTGAAGGCTCGTGGCTTAGTGGTTAGGGTGTCAGCATCATGATCATAAGATTGTGGTTTCGATTCCTGGACCAACCGATACGTTGTGTTTTTGAGCAAAACACTTCATTTCACGTTGCTCCAGTCCACTCAGCTGGTAAAAGTGAGTAACGCTGCGATGGACTGGCGTTCTGTCCAGCTGGGGAACACATACACCATAGAAACCGGGAGACCGGGCCCATGAGCCTGGCTAGGCTTTAAAAGGGCGCATTTATTTATTATTATTATTATTATATATATATATATATATATACTAGCAGTATCGCCCGGCATTGCTCGGGTTTGTAAGGGAAATAATTATATAAGCATTTTTAGAGATGTAAAGTATAATAGCCATCTCAATATGGCTAACCACAAAGGGGGAGGGGTGTTACTGTAGCTTTTTACGTTCTGAGATTTAATAATAAATTTTAGAGAGTTACTTCCCTTATATATGTCAAAAATGGATTAAAAATGGGAAAAATTGATGGTAAATTTTTTTTAAAATCGTAGACTCATCGTAGACGCGCGCTAATACCCAGACGGTCTCGATATGAATCACGACTATAAGATACCCGGTTTTGGTAAAACTGCACCGCAAAATGTGGGAGTAGTTAGGAATCTAAATCGTAGGAGACAGACACACAACCTCACTTTTATATATAAAGATTTCCTCTATTTACATAATATTGAGGTCTCTTTCTTTCTTTTGTTATCTTACTGTTTTTACCAATATACATATATATATATAAATATATATATAGTTACAGAGATGTACTTGCATAGCAAGTGACTTGATCTGAGATCGTGTGCTGGAACGAAAACAGTTGCAGCGTTGAAGGTGTTTATAAGCCATTTAAGAAACACACAAAAACCGTTAGATTCACTTCAACATTTAAATTTAATTTGTCGAAATATTTTCGTCGCTTTGAGACCGCGACCTGTTAGCACGATATTTTTGTCAGTGAACAGGTCGCGGTCTGAAAGCGACGAAAATATTTTGGCAAATTAAATTTAAATGTTGAAGTGAATGTAACGGTTTTTGTGTGTTTCTTAAATGGCTTACAAACACCTTCCACGCTGCAATATATATATACACACATATATATATATGTATGTATGTATGTGTGTATATGTGTATGCATGTATGTGTGTGTGTGTGCGTGTCTGTGCTTGTGATTGTCCTCCACCACTGCTTGACAACGAATGTTGGTTTGTTTACATCCCTGTCACCTAGTGGTTTGACAAAGGAAACAGATAGAATAAGTACAATGCTTACAAAAATAAAACTGGAGTTGATTCATTAAACTACAATTCTTCAAGGCATTGCCCCAGCATGGCCACAGACCAATGGCTGGAAAAAGCAGAAGAATAAAAGAATACATTCTCTGCTTTGGTCATATGTTGAAGGCATGAGAAAGCTTGAGTTTACATGAGAAGGCCTAACAGACCTGGTAGAAACAGCAGCCAAATCTCCCTCAAATCACACCTTACTGTCTTATGTATGTATATATGTATGTATGAGCCAATGAGGGGGACCTCTACATGGTAGCTAGACCTGGTAGAAATAGCAGCCAAATTTCCCCCAAATCACACCTTACTGTCTTATCTATGTATATATGTATGTATGAGCCTATGAGGGAGACCCCTACATGGCAGCTAGACCTGGTAGAAATAGCAGCCAAATTTCCCCCAAATCACACCTTACTGTCTTATCTATGTAATATGTATGTATGAGCCTATGAGGGAGACCCCTACATGGCAGCTAGACCTGGTAGAAATAGCAGCCAAATTCCCCCAAATCACACCTTACTGTCTTATCTATGTATATATGTATGTATGAGCCTATGAGGGAGACCCCTACATGGCAGCTAGACATGGTAGAAATAGCAGCCAAATCTTCCTCAAATCACACCTTACTGTCTTATCTTTCTGCTACTTGGATATAGGTGTTATATTCGTTGTAAAAAAACTTTCCTGTCACACACTCACGCACACGCACACACACACACACACACACGCACCCTCACACACACACACACGCGCACACCCACACACACCCACTCACACACACGCACGTTAGCTTACAATTTTATTTATATATTTGCGTGTCTGTGTGGAAAGAAGAAGTGGGAGGCAGAGTGAAAGAATCACTCACTACAGTAAGTGAATTAGTTTCATTTTATTCGTTGCCCACTGTGTGTGTGCGTTTGCGTGTGGTGTAAACCAGACTAAGAAAAGCATTTGGACACACACCAGAATGTGAGTTTTCTGTAAATTTTGCTTAACTGGAGTTTAAATTTTAAAAACTGGAGCTGGCATGACGCGATGCATTGTACTCTTAAAAATGCAAGGTAAATTGTAATTGAAGAAATCCTATATTGTAGATTTGTATAACTCCCAAAGGGAGGCAGATAAAATCTGCCTTTTATAATAAGAGATACATACATATGTATATAGTGGTTGGTGTTAGGAAGGGTGTCCAGCTGTAGTAGCCATGCCACAACATATAACTGGAGCCTGGTGCAATTCTCTGGCCTGCCAACTCCTATCAAACTATCCAACCCATGTCAGCAAGGAAAGCAGATGTTAAATGATGACGATGATTAAATATATATATATTTTCCTTTTTTTTTTTCTTGCCTTTTGTTCATGAGAACAAGGATTCTACATACAGAATAAAGTACTCTTTACTCCAAGAAGTAGAGTGTGTTATAGTCTTCATTTTGGTAATTAGTGTGTGGGCTTAATTATTTTATGCTTCTTTTAATTGAACCTGTTTACACGTTGTGAACGGGTTCAATTAAAAGAATCAAAACAGAATTAAATCTGTAAATTTCTCATATATGTATATATATATATACAAACATATATACATTATGTATATATATATATGTGTGTGTGTAAATATATACACACGCACATACTATATACACGTAAGGTACTCAGCAGGCAAATACAGCTCTAAAACATACGCGCACACACACACACACACACACATATTTGTTTGTTTGATGAACATTTATTTTCCATACTTGGTGTGGGTTAGACTGGAAGATTTGAAGCAGAATTTTATAATCAGATGCCCATCCTGTTGCCAACTTTCACCTGTTTTTTTTGCATGAAGGCTTATTTATTCCAGAGATTTTTTTAAGTGCAGATCGACCAGTCTTAAGGTCTGCAAGGAATGTCAATACCATTACTGTTCTTTTTTTTCAAGCATGGAATCACAATAATTATGGATGTGTGTGTACACACACACACACAGCCTAGAGGGCCTGTAACAAGCTTCAAAACATATGGCAATCATACATTTCAAAGTCAACATATGTAGAGAGAGTGCTTCTCCATGGAGTTGAAACTTGGACTACAAAGAAGGAACTTGAAGAATGCTTTGATAGTAAATGCAGCAGATTTCTCGTGAAGCCTCAAAATATTTCATGGCATTAATATAAAACCAAGGAGGTGATATATAAGAATTGGTTGAGAGATAAAACACTCAAATAGTAACTTAAAGAGGAGAAACAAGAGAAGAGAACTCAACAGAACAATGACCAGGAAAGTACTTATAGAATAAGGATGAAACAGTATCTGAGAGATGAGTGAGAGGTTGAAATTTAGCTGCTGAAACAAGGGTAATAAAGTTGGAAACTGAAAGAAGGAAAGATTAGCAGAAGCTATTCTTCCTCTCCTTGAATTTCCGACTAGACACTATTTCATATAAGAGTGAAAAAGACACTTATAAAGATGAAGGGAAATATGATAATGAACTTCATACAGGGAACCAACCTTCATACTTATTTATTTAAGCTCTTTATTCCCTATGGAGTATAGGCCATAGACAGCTTTTCTACACTGTTCTTGAATCTGGACTGTCTTTTCAGTTTTCCCCTCCTAGGACTTTGGTTTTGAATTGCTGTTGATGCTTCTGTAACTTTGCTATTATCTAAGTAGGGACGTTGAGAAATCTCTAGTATCCTTAATATCTCTTGGCAGTTGCACACAACTAACAAGACCTTATATGGGTATCTTCTAAAGATTTCAGCTGTCATGAGAAGGCATCATCTGGCTCTTGCTGGACATGTAATGAGACACAGTGAAGCTGCTGCAAGAGTTCTGTTATGGTCGCCCCAAATGTCATTCATAGATGTAGTTGCCCAAATCTGATCTTGAAGAAGACATTGAACTACATGGCAGTGTCTTGATGAACATGATGCAAGATCGCAATTCATGGAGGAACCTCATAGTGTCACCAGTTGGAGTTTGATGATTTATAAAAAGAGATGTTGACCCTATGTAGACTCGTTTTTATCTCTGGGAAGATGTGGTTATATTAGTCTGGCTTCTGTCCTCTGATCTGTCAAGCATGGGTGGCCTTACCAAAAGCTTTCACTCTGCTGGTATATTCATTGCTGGACAAAATTTTAAGGCCAGTGAAAAAACTGCCAAAATATATTCAACTGTTTTTCATTATAGATTCATAATTGACAAATAGATGGAAATGGAAGCACTCCGTTGGTTACGACGATGAGGGTTCCGGTTGATCCGAATCAACGGAACAGCCTGCTCGTGAAATTAATGTGTAAGTGGCTGAGCACTCCACAGACACGTGCACCCTTAAGAGAGTGACAAGGCCGGCCCCTTGAAATACAGGTACAACAGAAACAGGAAGTAAGAGCGAGAGAAAGTTGTGGTGAAAGAGTACAGCAGGGATCACCACCATCCCCTGCCGGAGCCACGTGGAGCTTTTTAGGTGTTTTCGCTCAATAAACACTCACAACGCCCGGTCTGGGAATCGAAACCGCGATCCTATGACCGCGAGTCCGCTGCCCTAACCACTGGGCCATTGCACCTCCACACTGACAAATAGAACAGGATATACGAAAACCTAAAGAAATGTTTAACAGTTAATGCTGAATATATGCATTGTTTGAAAACAAACAATATTTTGCCTGATCAAAAATTTAAGACCATGACAAATAAAAAGTTTAAATACAAAGTTTATATAAACTATAAAAATTGTGGCATTTAAGTTCAAGCTTTCAATGTGTCAACAAGTGCCAGTCACTCCCTGTCTATTTCACAACAATTGGGAAAGCTAAAATGTTGACGGATTTTGAATGTGGTAGAATTGTAAAGCTTTTGATACAAGATCTTTCTCAACCTGCCATCTCCAGTGATATTGGTCACAGTAAAACTGCCATTGCAAACTTCTTAAAAGACTTTGAAGTATATGGATTGAAAAAATCGTCTGGCCAGCTAAAGAAAATTTCACAAGCATTGAGCAGAAGGATTCGATGGGAAGTTAGGAAAGACATTAGTCCATCATCAAACCAGCTTAACCCTTTCGTTACCAACCCGGCTGAAACCAGCTCTGGCTCTGAGTACAAAAGTCTTGTTTTCATAAGTTTTGAATTAAAATCTTCCACCAAACTGTAGTTACAATTTATGTTCCTAACACTAGCTTAATGATAACTAAGTTATTTTACTAAATTCTTTGTTATATTTAAAGTAATTGAAAGAAATACAGAGCATCTCAAAATAAATACAGTAATGAAAGGGTTAAGGCACTCACAGATTAAGAATACAGCTCAAGGACAATAAGTTGACATTTGAGAGAGAGGCTTTAAAAATCTTAAATGTTTCCAGAGACCCTATCTTCTTCCGTGCCACAAAACTACTTGTTTAGAATTTACCCAGAATCACCAGAGTTGAGACATTCACAAATGGGAGAAGGTTTTATTCTAAGATGATAGAAAATTCGATTTTGATGGTCCTGATGGTTTCCAACAATATTGGCATGCGAAAGAAATTCCATAAGAGACTTTTTCAACGAGACACAGTGGTGGAAGCTCTACTATAGTGTGGAGTGTTTCCTCATACAGAGGAACTATGGAACTTCAGGTTGCTAAGGGGCATTAAACAGCAGCTGGCTATGTTGGCATATTGGAGTGGGCTTCACTCTTGAAGGCTCTTGTTTGTGTGGAGAAGTCTTGGTGCAAGCATGGCATCACCCTGTCCAGGAATTGAAACCACAATCTTATGCTCATGAGTCCAGCACCCTAATCACTAAACCATGCACCTCCATGCTGGTATATCACTCAGGGTCATTGAGATATATACAAGCCACAACACCATAACAAGGAATGAGCCTTGTGGTGGAACTAACCTTTATAGTGGCTTGCTTAACATTCCAAGTAAGGTCTTTTGACAAGAGTTACACCTAAAAGATGAAGACTAGAAGACTCAGGAAGAACACTATCCGACATAGAATTATCTTCAAAATTCTTGTAATGATTAAGGGAAAGAATTTTAGTTTTGAACAGAATTGATAGTAATCAACCAGTGAGCACTTCAATCAGTCAGTGAATGCAAAAAAAAACTGGATGCCTTTCCTGCAGCTTACCCTGTTATTATATACACATACATATATAAAAGAAAAAGTGTTGATGTTTCATTTGTTTCAAGTTTGTGCTTATAATCATCATCATCATCATCATCGTTTAATGTCCGTTCTCCATGCTAGCATGGGTTGGACGGTTCGACTGGGGATCTGGGAAGCCAGAAGGCTGCACCAGGCTCCGGTCTTATCTGGCAATGTTTCTACAGCTGGATGCCCCTCCTAACGCCAACCACTCCGTAAGTGTAGTGGGTGCTTTTTATGTGCCACCTGCACTGGTGCCAGGCGAGGCTGGCATCGGCCACGGTTGGATTGGTGCATTTTAAGTGCCACCTGCACGGAAGCCAGTCGAGGTGGCACTGACTTCGGCCACAATTCGGATGGTGCTTTTTACGTGCCACTGACACGGAAGCCAGTTGAGGCGGCGCTGGCATTGGCCACGATTCAGATAGTGCTTTTTACGTATCTCCAGTCCAGGGGTCCTGGCATCTGCCGGGTGCCAGTCATAGGATTGGTTCAATTTCGATTCCAATTTCGATTTCACTTGCCCCAACAGGTCTTCGTTGGCATAGGTGCCTGTCGTCGGATGAGGTTCGATATCGACTTCGCTTGCCTCAACAGGTCTTTGTGTGTCCGTCTAATAAAATGTGTGTGTGTACATATATGAGCTAGTAGAATTATTCAACATTGTCCAGGCTGTAAAGTAGCTATAAATTGTTCTTAATGAAAGCTTATTTAGTCTAATAAAATATTATTGGATTTCTCTCAGAAACTTACCTTTCATGTAAGACACAAAATTGTTCTCCAATACTTTTGTAGCAGTCTGATGTCTAATGCACCTTATTACAGAAATGGTAGTATATTTAGTAATTTAATTGTGTAAATGACACACACACACACATACACATATAATTCAGGCTAATTAAGTAAGAACGCAGGAATAAGTAAATGTGAAAGCAGTTTTATTTCATTTGAAACTGTTATTGAAGTTAATGCATTCTCTTTTATTCTTGATAGTGTACTGACTGATGAGACACATGTTAAAACAGTGTCCCAGAATCGCTTGTGTGTGTCACGAACACATTGTCATCATAAAAAGTCGTTCTGTGACATACACAACAGCAACTAGCATATTTTGCATTTGAATCTGCTGGAACATATTGGTTTCAAATTTTGGCACAAGGCCAGCAATTTCGGGGGATGTAGCTAGTTGATTACATTAACCTCAGTGCTCAACTGGTACTTATTTTATCAACCCTGAAAGGATGAAAGACAATGTTGACTTCAATGCAATTCGAACTTGGAACTTAAAGACGGATGAAATGCTGTGAAGCATTTCACCTGGCATGCTAATGATTCTGCTAGCTTGCCACCTTAATCTGCTGTAATGTATGAAGAATAAATATGTAAATCATTGTACACAGTGCAAATAAAGGTTTTTTTTATCAGTTGGCAGTTATAAACACTGATCAGCAAATGTTTTGAATCACTGAAATTAAAAACAAAGCCTGTGGGTTGTTTTGGCTTAAAAGTTTGGATACATCTGGCTGACATGACACAATATGCCAAAACACCAGTGTTCCTGAATCCCTTGTGCCAGTAAGCCAAGTGTGTTATGAATGTACTGTTGTTGTAGAAAGAAGCTGTTCTCCTGTAACATATGCAACAGCAACTAGTATATTTGCATTTATATCTGCTAGACTATATTAAGAAAAAATATGCAAATCTTTTATTGAATGCTTTCTAGCAATGATATCTTGTTTTATTTATTTATTTTGCATCATATCGTATAATCTAATACCATGTTAACCAATATAGTCTGAGATCTCAGATATCATTTTTAATACAGTATGATGTAATTTAAGGTAACTTTAACTGCTATTTCTAGCAAGAGAAGCAGCATGTACATGCTTCTCTAATGGCTCGTGGTCATATGCATACTCTTTTACTCTTTTACTTGTTTCAATCATTTGACTGTGGCCATGCTGGAGCACCACCTTTAGTCGAGCAAATCGACCTCAGGACTTATTCTTTGTAAGCCGAGTACTTATCCTATCGGTCTCTTTTGCCAAACCGCTAAGTTACGGGGACGTAAACACACCAGCATCAGTTGTCAAGCTATGTTGGGGGGACAAACACAGGCACACAAACATATACACACACATACATACATATATATATATATATATATATATATATATATATATACACGATGGGCTTCTTTCAGTTTCTGTCGACCAAATCCACTCACAAGGCTTTGGTCAGCCTGAGGCTATAGTAAAAGACACTTGGCCAAGGTGCCACGCAGTGGGACTGAACCCAGAACCATGTGGTTGGTAAGCAAGACCCTAGTAATGTAATATTCCTTGAGATTTCCATAGAAAATACATGTGTGTGTGTGTGTGGTGTGTGTGTGTGTGCAAGACAAAGACAGAGAGATGGTCTGTGGGTCCCTTTGAACATCTATTTTATGAGTATCCCAGTTGTTGAATCTGTTGCAGATTGTTGTTTATGTGGAACTTTTACACTAATAACTCTGTTTTTTTTTTATCTCTTTGATGCATACACACAAAATTACACACACTCACATACACACATATTCTTGCACTATCTCACAATCATATAGATACACACACACACACACACCTTTTCTTTATCCCTTTTTTCCGTATCATGTTCTCTTTTATTCATTTTTGTTTTTTTTGTATGTAGGTTTATGTTTTGTAAGCTTTATTTTATTATATTTTATTTATTTATATCCTGACTTCTCAGATTTCTGAAAACCTCCCTGTTTTTACTTTCATCTTAGATATTATTGTCAATAACAACAGCTTCATAAAATCCGTTAAGTTGTTTATTTAGTAATTCTACACACACACACACACACACACACACGCACATACACACACATGTGCATGCGTGCACACACATACGTGCATGCGTGCACACATACACACACGTGCATGCATGCACACACATATACTCTTGCACTTGCAAGATTTGGGTATGTCCAAGAACAGAGTGCACTGCCTGGTCTAGGAATCGAACCCCCAACCTTACATTTGTGAGTTCAACAGCTTAACCACTTGGCCATACAACTTTCCACTACCCAAGTACCTGTGCAAATGATACACCAACATACTTTCAGCATATCTGTTGGATAATCTGAATTAACCCTTTTTGTTGCTATATTTCTATTGGAATACACTGCCCTTGTTTCATTTAATTTTGAAAATAATGAAGACCTTAATAAAATAACTTTGTCATTATTAAGCTGGTGTTTGGAACTTAAATCAACATGACATAGGTGTAGGAGTGGCTGTGTGGTAAGTAGCTTGCTTATGAACCACATGGTTCCGGGTTCAGTCCCACCGCGTGGCACCTTGGGCAAGTGTCTTCTACTATAGCTTCGGGCCGACCAAAGTCTTGTGAGTGGATTTGGTAGATGGAAACTGAAAGAAGCCCATCGTATATGTGTATATATATATATATATGTATGTATGTGTGTGTGTGTGTGTGTGTGTGTTTGTGTGTCTGTGTTTGTCCCCCCAACATCGCTTGACAACCGATGATGGTGTGTTTACGTCCCTGTAACTTAGCGGTCCGGCAAAAGAGACCGATAGAATAAGTATTAGGCTTACAAAGAATAAGTCCTGGGGTCAATTTGCTCGACTAATGGCGGTGCTCTGGCATAGCCACAGTCAAATGACTGAAACAAGTAAAAGAGTATGACAATTAAATGGATGGTTTTAATTTAAACCACTTTAAACGGGAAGTTTGTATTATAGAACCAATAGTAATCTCAGGCAGGTTGGTACCAAACGGGTTAAATATGGAGAGAGAAACATTTAATTTCAGCAGAATTGGTATTTCATTAATCTTGTTGCTTCCTTTAGCCATAAACACTAAGCTGTCAGTAGTTCAACCCGTAAAATCTATTAATGTCACTTAGTGAGCAGATATTGTCTATTATGCTGTATGATTTGATTTTGTTATATAATCTTTTTGTACCTTTATATATATATTTTTTTTTCATTTGCTGATTAAAAGATCCTAATTTAGTATCAATTTTTTTTCCAGTGTTTCTGTTTTGAAGAACAACGATTGAATCCTCATGAGCAGGTCAGTTTTTTATATTTTAAAAAAAGATATTTTTATTAAATTAAAGCAACCATTTGCAGAATTTATTTCCCTAGTTCTCACCATTTTTTTTTCTTATGAAAACTTTCAAACATTATTGCTTATTATATTGGGTTAGATACTAATATATATTTAATAGCCTCCCTCATATAATATTTGACCTGGAATAACAAAGATCTTAGTTCGTTTATAATTATCTCTGTTATGTTGCCAAAAATAATGTCTGTGGATTTTTGTACCACATCCTGGCAAAAGCATCTATTAATTTTCTTGTACTAAATGTACATAAAGATAATATAGAATATAGAGATTATTACATGAGTGTGTGGTATCAATCATTTCAATCAACATGGTATTGATTCAAGTTCCTGTGTACTATACTCAGGATTGATCCAAATATTTCTTATTTATTGACTTCTGTATACAGGTAGATACATGTTCATATTATCCTTAGTCAGTATTCCACCATCGTCATCAAACTATCATCTTCAACTAGTCAACCTATAATTGCTATCAGTAGAGAAGAAATGCATATATTTTTAAAACACACATTTTGACCTATGAAAGTATTAATATTTTAGCTTTTTTTTTTTTTATAAGCAAACCCTTTCCAGTTCTCATTAATCTTTTCTATATTTGGCTGTGTATATGTGGGTTTTTCTTTTTAACTAATTAGCTCTGTGGAATTAGAATTAGGCCTCAATTATCAGAATGAGATGTGCAGGGCGTATTGTTTGAATAACTGATTGTTTGGATAACTGCTCTGACTGTAAACAAAGGAAGTTATATTGAACATAATTATATTAAAAAGAAAATGTTTACAGTGTTTGTGTGTCATCAAGCCAGACTGTCGATGGTTTGATGTCATTCCAAGAATCAGTGGCCACAAACAAAGCATCCTTGACTGTAAATAAATTTCATATTGTAACAACCTTTTGTCTGTATTGTCTTCACCAATGACACCACAAAACATGTGACAATAGCAATATATTTTTTTTTTTGATGTGATGGTTTCCTGAAGAAGCAGATGTAGCTGCTTGAAAGTAGGGTTTGATATAAACCCTTCAACATGTCAGCTATTTTTGTTTGTTAAAATTATTTCAACACTATTTAAAGTGATAAACAGATATCAGACTAGCAGACTGACAAATACATGATATTATTGATTACTACAAAAGAAAGGATAAGATCTTTGACCCTATATTGGTAATGTTTGGTTAACATGTTTATGTATCCTTTAATCAGTAGCACAACAGAGGTGAGAGTTGGGGGCAGTTCACCCTGAGTGATGTTTTTATGGAGGGATAATTTTGAGTCTGCTTTAGATTCCTGTATAGAAGACGAGAGGTGGGGGTATGGAGGTGTGTTGCAAACTCAAGGGCTACTCCAAGCGGCAAACACTCTAGCTGTACCACTGTCTTCATTAGTTTGAAGCTACATTAAGCCCTTTTGATACCAACTCACCTGAGATTGCCCTTGGTCTTGACACAAACTTCCTGTTTTAATATGCTCTAAATTACAGCCATCCATCAATATTTTGTGCTAATTTATATATTCAATTACCAGCTTAATAATGATGTAATTGTTTTACTAAGTTCATTAATTACAAATTTAACTAAAACAAAGGCCATGTATTTCAACAGAAATATAGTAAACAAAAGGGTTAATCATAGTAAACAAAAGATAATAATATAATTAGTATTATTCAGGTTGGCTAAATAGTATGACTAAAGAAATATTCACAGAACCTTGAGACCTTGTTTGGATAATCCAGAATTTGGGTAATTAATATTAATCAAGGTTTGACAGTAATGATAAGGTGCAAAGGTATTTGACTAAAGAATTGTTGTAGGCATGTGCCAAGGTGTAACATTCGAATCGTTCCCCTGCCCTTACTCTGTTTTAAAGCCAATAGTGAGTTTTGGCTGCTATATTGATTTGGGTTAGTATTTAAGCAGAAGTTTTACTCATTGGTTCATCAAATGTTTAATTGATACCATCGTTTTATGCTTATGAAATAATTTATGTTGAAAAATTATGGCTGCAAGATTTTCAACACCTTCATCAGAAGCATCAGTGTCCCATTTCAGTAACAAATCAAAGCTCTTTATTTTTTGTCCACTCCACCCTGCCAATTTAATAATTCAAGGCTCTGTTATTTAACTATTTTACTATCTATGTATTATGTACTGTTGACTAGCAGCCTGACAGCATCGATAGGTTGAATACCAGCAAAGTAAAAAACAAACTGTATTGTACTGATGCATCATCATCATCATCATCATTAATTCATTGATTGTTTCTTCCTGAAAATCATATACTGTACCGACATAGTTACGACTACCAAGTGTTCTAGTTAATGACTATCTACATTTAAAATGAAGATCAATAGTCCTGAGTTACTGTTTAGTTCTGATTTAGTAGTCTAACATCTGTTCTAGTGTGAAATGAAATGTTTCAACAGAAACAAAAGTGTAATGCTAGTATCAGAGTTGAGGCTGGTAGATATAAAATAAGTAAAATATTGGCATTACTATTTGCATAAAATAAATATAAATATCAGAATACAGGTTTTTTTAAAAATAATTTTTAGTATTCCATTGTGTTTTTATTTTGAGATGCTCATAATAAAGACGGCAATAAAGCTTCATTGTAGGACACTTGATAACATTTGCATACCGTATTGTGTTATTGAACAAAAATATGAAATAGGATAATTATATAGTAGTACTAATTATTTATTTTTACTTGTATAAAAGGAGTGCAGGCACGACTGTGTGGTTAAGAAGTTGGCAGAAATGTTAGCACGCCGGGCGAAATGCTTAGCAGTATTTCGTCTGCTGCTACGTTCTGAGTTCAAATTCCGCTGAGGTCGACTTTGCCTTTCATCCTTTTGGGTCAATTAAATAAGTACCAGTTACGCACTGGGGTCGATGTAATCGACTTAATCCGTTTGTCTGTCCTTGTTTGTCTCCTCTATGTTTAGCCCCTTGTGGGCAGTAAAGAAATAAGAAGTTGGTTTCACACCTAGGTGGTTTTGTGCTTTCAGTTTCATTGTGTGGCATCTCAGGCAATTGTTTTCTACTGTAGCCCTGTGCTGACCAAGGTCCTGGGAGGCTTTTCTTTTTCCTTCATTGATAGAAACTGAAAGAAGCCCATTGTATATATGTTTGATGAAGGCAATAAAATGCAAAAAGAAAGAAAACATGAGAGGAACAAGTTTTAGCAGATATTGTATTAGTTTAATGGTTAAAATGAAGGAAATGAGTCTTGATGCTTTGAACACTAGTCCTTTATCAGAAGATAGATGGAGAAGAAAAATAAGGGAGAAGATTGAATGAGAAAAAATGGTTGGTGGATTGTATGTGTTTATGCCTTTTGATGTTGCATGCTAACTGTGAACTGTCATATGAGTGTTATCTTCTGTGAAAACATGTCTAGCCATTGTGCTGTTTGTGTTTGAGAGGCTAGGTAATAATATAGCCTTATGAGAAAATAAGTGGGGATTGGTCATAGGAAGGGCATCCAGCTGTAGAAAATCTGTCTCTGCGAATTTTGTGTGACCCATCCAATCATGGAAAAGTGTACACTAGAATGATAGTGACACTGATATTGCTGTGATCTTATTCAATCTGCAGTTTAAACAAGATTTCTTAATGAGAAAAGCATTTAGGAAACAAAGTTCAGAATAATTAGTATTGGAGCTAATAGACATTACTATTACAAACAGTGTAGACATATATGAGGGATAGAAATATATCCTGGACTGATGTAGCTGTTTATTTCTGAATAGTTCTGGTAACAATGCATTCTACCTAATCCCATATCTGTTCAAATATTCTACTTGTTTTTTGCTAACCCTTTTGATACTAACCTGCCTGAAACTGCCCTTATTCCTGTGTTACAGATTCTGTCTTAAAGTGATGTAAATTAAAAACCTTCCATTGAAATTTCATGTAAATCATGTTTTAAACATCAGCTTAATAATGACAAAATTATTATACTGTGAAGGTGCATAGCTCAGTGGTTAGAGCGTTGAGCTTACGATCATGAGGTTGTGAGCTCGAATCCTGGACTGGGCTGGGTGTTGTGTTCTTGAGCAACACACTTTATTTCATGTTGCTCTAGTTCACTCAGCTGTAGAAATGAGTTGTGACGTCACAGGTGCCAAGGTGTATCGGTCTTTGCCTTTCCCTTGGATAACACAGGTGGCGTGGAGAGGTATGCATGGGCGACTGCTGGTCTTCCATAAACAACCTTGCCTGGACTTGTGCCTAGGAGGGTAACTTTCTAGGTGCAATCCCATGGTCTGTGTCATGACCGAAGGGGGTCTCAGATATTTTACTAAATTCCTCATTATTTTCAAAAATCTGTGCATGTCGAGAGGAATAAGGTAGTGAAAGGGTTAAAGAAAAAAGCTAGATGCAGCCTCTCGTGCTTTCTCTACAATGTGCTTCTAAAAACAAGCACTCACATCATTGAAGTCTCAAAAGCTATGAAATAAGGCATATTTAATTCAAAGCAATGAAAATAAAGAAGCATTATATTGATAGAATAATCTGAATGGTAACAGGTTAAATGTAAGAGACTGTTGAATTGGTGCTTAAAAATAATGGGTAACAAGATATGTTTTTGCTACATTTGGTTAAATTCAATACCTAGAAATTCTTAATTACAAATACTAATTGAAATGGATCAGGCTGGTGCATTGAACTGATGAGATGTTTGCAATAGCTTTTGAATGGCTCACTTTAAGCAAGGTCAATGTTACTCAGATAAACTTCTTTTTGCTGACTCAATACATAACATTGGTATATATGAAAGGCATGCGAAAGAGGAAGTTTCTCAAGATCTGTGAACTGCTATGCTATGGGTGTATTTGCTTCCTAACCACATGGTATCAGATTCAGTCTCATTGCATGGCACCCTGAGCAAGTGCCTCCTACTATAGCCTCAGGCCAACCAAAGCCTTGCGAGTGTGTATTTGGTGGATGGAAACTGAAAGAAGCTTGTCATATGTGTATGTGTGTGTGTGTGTATATATATATATATATATATATATATATACACACACACACATATACATACACACACACACATACACACACACACATATATATCACAGGAGTGGCTATACAGTGGTAAGTAGCTTGCTTACCAACCACATGGTTCTGGGTTCAATCCCTCTGCATGGCACCTTGGGCAAGTCTCTTCTACTATAATAGCCTCAGGCCGACCAAAGGCTTATGAGTGCATTTGGTAGATGGAAACTGAAAGAAGCTTGTCGTATATATAGATGTATATGCTTG
This sequence comes from Octopus sinensis, assembly GCF_006345805.1. NCBI lineage: Eukaryota > Metazoa > Mollusca > Cephalopoda > Octopoda > Octopodidae > Octopus > Octopus sinensis. The sequence continues at coordinate 72,938,968 of NC_043002.1, forward strand.
TGTGTCTGTGTTTGACCCCCCCCCCCCCCAGCATCACTTGACAACCAATGCTGGTGTGTTTACATCCCCGTAACTTAGCAGTTCAGCAAAAGAGACCAGTAGAATAAGTACTAGGCTTACAAAGAATAAGTCCTGGGGTTGATTTGCTCGACTAAAGGTGGTGCTCCAGCATGGCCACAGTCAAATGGCTGAAATAAAAGAATATATATATGTGTGTGTGTGTCTCTTTATCATTGTGTCTATTCGTGCCACCACCACCACTTGGCAGCTAGTGTTGGTTTGTTTACATCCCCATAACTTAGTGGTTCAGAAAAAGATGCCAATAAAAAAAGGTATTGGGCTTCAAAAAAAAAAAAAAATAATAAAAAGTACAGGGTTGACTTATTTGACTAAAACCCTTCAAGGTGGTGTTACAGCATGGCCACAGTTCAATAACAGAAACAAATAAAAGATGACAGGTATTTTTAATTCTGTATTCCTTCCCTGCAGAAATCTTTGTCTTGCTGCTTTGGGATTTCTGTCCATCTCCATTAAACAAAAAACTCTCTATATATCAAAATAGCATTTTTTTTTTTACAAAAATTTGTTTACTTACAGAAATAGTTTAAAGTAAAAGTTCCAGACATGTCAAACTATATTAGAGAAGATGACAGAGGCAGACATAATCTGTAGGTTGTGGAATATTTAGTCAAAGGATAGGCTTAAGTCTGGCAAGTTATTAAGCTTTAAAAAATATAAATTAGGGTTAATCTTTTTTGTGTATGACCAGTTCATGAGTCATGTGTTTCTATCTGTTCCGGATAGTAGTAGTAGTAGTAGTAGTAACAGTAGTAGTTGTTTCATCCTCCCTTATTGGAGTGGTGTTTGCTCATAATAAGATTTGAGCTCAGCATTGCAATAGTTACACTGAAAGCTAGTGACACTCCAATCCCGTGACACTGCTAACCAGAGACACTGCATACCACTGACACTGCATGCTGGTGGCACTGCAAGTCAGAGACATTGCAAGCCAAGCTGGTGACACTGTAAGAAAGTGTCACAGCAAGCTGGTGATGTAAATAGGCGCAGGAGTGGCTGTGTGGTAAGTAGCTTGCTTACCAACCACATGGTTCCGGGTTCAGTCCCACTGTGTGGCATCTTGGGCAAGTGTCTTCTACTATAGCCTCGGGCCGACCAAAGCCTTGTGAGTGGATTTGGTAGACGGAAACTGAAAGAAGCCAGTTGTATATATGTATATATATATATATATATGTGTGTGTGTGTGCGTGTATGTTTGTGTATCTGTGTTTGTCCCCCTAGCATTGCTTGACAACCGATGCTGGTGTGTTTATGTTCCCGTCACCTAGCGGTTCAGCAAAAGAGACCGATAGAATAAGTACTGGGCTTACAAAGAATAAGTCCTGGGGTTGAGTTGCTCGACTAAAAGGCGGTGCTCCAGCATGGCCGCAGTCAACTGACTGAAACAAGTAAAAGATTAAAAGAGTAATTAGATAATTGTGCCGGCGTTGCTCGGGTTTGTAAGGGAAATAACTATATAAGCATTTTTAGAGAGTTATAGCCAAAAAATAGCAAAAAATGCATTAAAAATGGAAAAAATATGATGGTAAATTTTTTTTTAAATCGTTGACTCATCGTAGACATTTTTAGAGAGTTACTTCCCTTATATAATAGCGAAAAAATGCATTAAAATGGAAAAAAAACGATGGTAAATTTCTTTTTAAATCGTAGACTCATGTAGACGCTTTCTTAGCCATTTCTGTTTTGGTGTCTTCAAGCCATGAAGTCGTTGTTCTAAAAGAACACTGGTCTCCTTGACAACGCATTACGACGTTGATTTCCTTACACTCCCTTCCCCACAGGTGCAGGTGTGAGCGTGGACGCCAACTCCGCCGCCATCGACACACGAAAAATTATGCATTAAAATGGAATAAAAAATGATGTTAAATTATTTTTAAAATCGTAGACTCATCGCAGACGCGCGCTAATATTCAGACGGGCTCGATATGAATCACGACTTTTAGCTACCCGAATTTGGTTAAACTGTACCGCAAAATGTGGGAGTAGTTAGGAATCTAAATCGAAGGGGACAGACACTCACACAACTACAGTTTTATATATATAGATATACATAGCGCAGTAGTGGTGAGATATGACAGCAAAGAAAAGCATACATTCACTCTCTGCATGCAATTAGACTCGGAAAGTTCGTGAGGAACCCATTGACCCAATTTGCTGACTTTTCCGATAGCACACAGGTGTCAATGAATGGTTGAATGACCAAATCCAAGCTTCTCTGCTAGTTCCTCAACAGTTACGATGATATTTTGTTCCACCAGGGTTTTCAGGATGTCCTTGTCAAGTTCTACAGATCTTTCAGGATGAGGCTCGTCTTCTAGGCTGTAGTTTATGGCTCGGGATTTCTGGAACCACCATTGACACTGCCTTACGCTTATTGTCCAATCCCCATATACTGCATTAATATTTCTTGTACTTTGCACACATTTATATTCTGTTATTCTTTTATATGTTTCAGCCTTGAGGTTGTGGCCATGCTGGATCATGTGTGTGTGTGTGTGTGTGTGTGTCTATCTGTCTGTCTGTCTGTATGTATATATGTATATGTATGTGTGTGAACAATAATATTTTCAACAGATGTGTTGCAAATGTATCTGATTGTTCTCAAGCTTCAATACTGTGTGTGTGTGTATGTATGTGTGTGTATGTATGTATGTATATGTATGTATGTATGTATGTATGTATGTGTGTGTGTATGTATGTGTGTGTATGTGTGTGTGTATGTATGTATGTATGTATGTATGTATGTATGTATGTATGAGTGTATGTTTACTTTATTACTAATTACTCTCTTCCAAGAACATTTTCACTCACTCTTAGCTCTTAACTTCCCATACATTTTACTCATGTATCTATCAGCGTCATAGACAGAATACTTTCACTTTAGTCTTCCTCAAATCACTCTGTCGCTATTTACTTTCATTTTATTCGTTGCCCACTGTGTGTGTGCGTTTGCGTGTGGTGTAAACCAGACTAAGAAAAGCATTTGACACACACACCAGAATGTGAGTTTTCTGTAAATTTTGCTTAATTGGAGTTTAAATTTTAAAAACTGGACCTGGCATGACGCGATGCATTGTACTCTAAAAAATGGTAGGTAAATTGTAATTGAAGAAATCCTATATTGTAGATTTGTATAACTCCCAAAGGGAGGCAGATAAAATCTGCCTTTTATAATAAGAGACTAGCAGTATCGCCCGGCGTTGCTCGGGTTTGTAAGGGAAATAATTATATAAGCATTTTTAGAGATGTAAAGTATAATAGCCATCTCAATATGGCTAACCACAAAGGGGGAGGGGTGTTACTGTAGCTTTTTACGTTCTGAGATTTAATAATAAATTTTAGAGAGTTACTTCCCTTATATATGTCAAAAATGGATTAAAAATGGGAAAAATTGATGGTAAATTTTTTTAAAAATCGTAGACTCATCGTAGACGCGCGCTAATACCCAGACGGTCTCGATATGAATCACGACTATAAGATACCCGGTTTTGGTAAAACTGCACCGCAAAATGTGGGAGTAGTTAGGAATCTAAATCGTAGGAGACAGACACACAACCTCACTTTTATATAAAGATTTCCTCTATTTACATAATATTGAGGTCTCTTTCTTTCTTTTGTTATCTTACTGTTTTTACCAATATACATATATATATATAAATATATATATAGTTACAGAGATGTACTTGCATAGCAAGTGACTTGATCTGAGATCGTGTGCTGGAACGAAAACAGTTGCAGCGTTGAAGGTGTTTATAAGCCATTTAAGAAACACACAAAAACCGTTAGATTCACTTCAACATTTAAATTTAATTTGTCGAAATATTTTCGTCGCTTTGAGACCGCGACCTGTTAGCACGATATTTTTGTCAGTGAACAGGTCGCGGTCTGAAAGCGACGAAAATATTTTGGCAAATTAAATTTAAATGTTGAAGTGAATGTAACGGTTTTTGTGTGTTTCTTAAATGGCTTACAAACACCTTCCACGCTGCAATATATATATACACACATATATATATATGTATGTATGTATGTGTGTATATGTGTATGCATGTATGTGTGTGTGTGTGTGTCTGTGCTTGTGATTGTCCTCCACCACTGCTTGACAACGAATGTTGGTTTGTTTACATCCCTGTCACCTAGTGGTTTGACAAAGGAAACAGATAGAATAAGTACAATGCTTATAAAAATAAAACTGGAGTTGATTCATTAAACTACAATTCTTCAAGGCATTGCCCCAGCATGGCCACAGACCAATGGCTGGAAAAAGCAGAAGAATAAAAGAATACATTCTCTGCTTTGGTCATATGTTGAAGGCATGAGAAAGCTTGAGTTTACATGAGAAGGCCTAACAGACATGGTAGAAACAGCAGCCAAATCTCCCTCAAATCACACCTTACTGTCTTATGTATGTATATATGTATGTATGAGCCAATGAGGGGGACCTCTACATGGTAGCTAGACCTGGTAGAAATAGCAGCCAAATTTCCCCCAAATCACACCTTACTGTCTTATCTATGTATATATGTATGTATGAGCCTATGAGGGAGACCCCTACATGGCAGCTAGACCTGGTAGAAATAGCAGCCAAATTTCCCCCAAATCACACCTTACTGTCTTATCTATGTATATATGTATGTATGAGCCTATGAGGGAGACCCCTACATGGCAGCTAGACCTGGTAGAAATAGCAGCCAAATTTCCCCCAAATCACACCTTACTGTCTTATCTATGTATATATGTATGTATGAGCCTATGAGGGAGACCCCTACATGGCAGCTAGACATGGTAGAAATAGCAGCCAAATCTCCCTCAAATCACACCTTACTGTCTTATCTTTCTGCTACTTGGATATAGGTGTTATATTCGTTGTAAAAAAACTTTCCTGTCACACACTCACGCACACGCACACACACACACACACACACACGCACCCTCACACACACACACATGCGCACACCCACACACACCCACTCACACACACGCACGTTAGCTTACAATTTTATTTATATATTTGCGTGTCTGTGTGGAAAGAAGAAGTGGGAGGCAGAGTGAAAGAATCACTCACTACAGTATGTGAATTAGTTTCATTTTATTCGTTGCCCACTGTGTGTGTGCGTTTGCGTGTGGTGTAAACCAGACTAATAAAAGCATTTGACACACACACCAGAATGTGAGTTTTCTGTAAATTTTGCTTAACTGGAGTTTAAATTTTTAAAACTGGAGCTGGCATGACGCGATGCATTGTACTCTTAAAAATGCAAGGTAAATTGTAATTGAAGAAATCCTATATTGTAGATTTGTATAACTCCCAAAGGGAGGCAGATAAAATCTGCCTTTTATAATAAGACTAGCAGTATCGCCCGGCGTTGCTCGGGTTTGTAAGGGAAATAACTATATAAGCATTTTTAGAGAGTTATAGCCAAAAAATAGCAAAAAATGCATTAAAAATGGAAAAAATATGATGGTAAATTTTTTTTTAAATCGTTGACTCATCGTAGACATTTTTAGAGAGTTACTTCCCTTATATAATAGCGAAAAAATGCATTAAAATGGAAAAAAAAAACGATGGTAAATTTTTTTTTAAATCGTAGACTCATGTAGACGCTTTCTTAGCCATTTCTGTTTTGGTGTCTTCAAGCCATGAAGTCGTTGTTCTAAAAGAACGCTGGTCTCCTTGACAACGCATTACGACGTTGATTTCCTTACACTCTCTTCCCCACAGGTGCAGGTGTGAGCGTGGACGCCAACTCCGCCGCCATCGACACACGAAAAATTATGCATTAAAATGGAATAAAAAAATGATGTTAAATTATTTTTAAAATCGTAGACTCATCGTAGACGCGCGCTAATACTCAGACGGGCTCGATATGAATCACGACTATAAGCTACCCGAATTTGGTTAAACTGCACCGCAAAATGTGGGAGTAGGTAGGAATCTAAATCGAAGGGGACAGACACTCACACAACTACAGTTTTATATATATAGATATACATAGCGCAGTAGTGGTGAGATATGACAGCAAAGAAAAGCATACATTCACTCTCTGCATGCAATTAGACTCGGAAAGTTCGTGAGGAACCCATTGACCCAATTTGCTGACTTTTCCGATAGCACACAGGTCTCAATGAATGGTTGAATGACCAAATCCAAGCTTCTCTGCTAGTTCCTCAACAGTTACGATGAGATTTTGTTCCACCAGGGTTTTCAGGATGTCCTTGTCGAGTTCTACAGATCTTTCAGGATGAGGCTCGTCTTCTAGGCTGTAGTTTATGGCTCGGAATTTCTGGAACCACCATTGACACTGCCTTACGCTTATTGTCCAATCCCCATATACTGCATTAATATTTCTTGTACTTTCCGTTGCGTTGTTGTCTTTATTGAACTCATAAAGCAAAATATGCTCCTTTGTTACTTCCGACATAGCTTTGAAAAAAATAGCTGTTAAAATCGAAATGCACTCTTCAAAACTTGCACTATGAATAAGGACAAGATAAAATTACTACCTGCTTTTATAGCAAGTTAATATAAGTAGTTTATCCCATTCCCCTCTGACTTTTAGTTCAAGCTGTTGAAAAAACCGCATTATTATATATATATACATACATACATACATACATACATACATATACACACACACTCTCTCTCACACACACATGCACACATTTATATTCTGTTATTCTTTTATATGTTTCAGTCTTGAGGTTGTGGCCATGCTGGATCATGTGTGTGTGTGTGTGTGTGTGTGTGTGTGTGTCTATCTGTCTGTCTGTCTGTATGTATATATGTATATGTATGTGTGTGAACAATAATATTTTCAACAGATGTGTTGCAAATGTATCTGATTGTTCTCAAGCTTCAATACTGTGTGTGTGTGTATGTGTGTGTGTGTATGTATGTATGTATATGTATGTATATGTATGTATGTATATGTATGTATGTATGTATGTATGTATGTGTGTGTGTGTATGTATGTATGTGTGTGTGTATGTGTGTGTATGTATGTATGTATGTATGTATGTATGTATGTATGTATGTATGTATGTATGTATGTATGAGTGTATGTTTACTTTATTACTAACACAAGCCACTACGGTTATTTAATGTAAAGTCTTCCTCAAATCACTCTGTCGCTAATTTACTCTCTTCCAAGAACATTTTCACTCACACTTATGTCTTAGCTTCCCATACATTTTACTCATTTTACTCAGCGTGATAGACAGAAACAAATATTACATCTAGTTTCACTTTATTCGTTGCCCACTGTGTGTGCGTTTGCGTGTGGTGTAAACCAGACTGAGAAAAGCATTTGACACACACACCAGAATGTGAGTTTTCTGTAAATTTTGCTTAATTGGAGTTTAAATTTAAAAAACTGGACCTGGCATGACGCGATGCATTGTACTCTTAAAAATGCTAGGTAAATTGTAATTGAAGAAATCCTATATTGTAGATTTGTATAACTCCCAAAGGGAGGCAGATAAAATCTGCCTTTTATAATAAGATATATATATATATATATATAATATATATATATATATATATATATATATATATGTGTGTGTGTGCGTGTATGTTTGTGTATCTGTGTTTGTCCCCCTAGCATTGCTTGACAACCGATGCTGGTGTGTTATGTTCCCGTCACCTAGCGGTTCAGCAAAAGAGACCGATACAATAAGTACTGGGCTTACAAAGAATAAGTCCTGGGGTTGAGTTCCTCGACTAAAAGGCGGTGCTCCAGCATGGCCGCAGTCAACTGACTGAAACAAGTAAAAGATTAAAAGAGTAATTAGATAATTGTGGCACCTTGTTTGGTGACTCCTTGATGAGGCAACTTCTATGTAGTCACTCATCTTTCTAGAAAGTGCAGCTAAATCTTCCTCAGCTCCCATTCTACAGTATCTTTTGAAAAAGATGAAGGGTTACTTTGATACTCTAATGGCAGATATAATACATTGTTTTTCATGTTTCCTGGAGTTAGATGTCCCATTGTGGGTTGACATGCTGGATACTGAGGGGTTGGTAAGGAGTGGTCAGATGTGTTGAAATATCGGCCCATGCATAGGAAAATACTGTGAAGGTTCTTGTGAAAGCAATTACCCATCTAATGATGGCCTGTATCACCAATGTAGCAGGTATTGCACAGTGTACATGTGATGCAATATATGTTGTTGGCTGACTCAACCAAAAAAGAATCCCTCTTTTCTTTAGAACTGACCATGCCTTCCATTATTGTTTTTATTCTCTCTTCTCACCATATATATATATATCATCATCATCATCATCATCGTTTAACGTCCGTTTTCCATGCTAGCATGGGTTGGACGGAAAAGAGCGCATGAGACAGCGCCAGTGGTTTCAAGGTAGGAAGAATTCAAGTAGAGTTCAGATTAACGAAGTAACCACACGGCTAATATGTATATATAAATTAATAATAAGGAGAACAGAGATTTATATGCCGTTTTATTCTGCTGTCAATCACTTCTTTCCATTTCTGCACGTACTTATGTTTCAGCTGCAATTTCATGCACACTGCAAAATTTTGCTTCTTGGTGTGCATTTTGGTGTTAATTGCTGCTTCTTTAGGGTGCTATTAAGAGCATTTTGGATCCAATTTGAATTCAATACATTTCATACAGGTGGTGTTAGCATTGTAAAAATAGCCTAAATTCTAACCTTTTCAACCCTGCTGGTCAGAAAAACAGGCGACCAGTAGTCAGCAAGTGCATTTTTTCTTGGAGTGGTGAATGGTCATATATTTAGTATTTAAGGTTTCTTAATGTATGTTTATGTTATTGTTGTTGTTGTTGTCGTCATCATCATCACCATCATCATCATCATCATCATCAATCATCATCATCATCATCATCATCATTATTATTATTATTATTATTATTATTATTATATTATTATTATTATTATTCTGCCGTTATGTTCTGAGTTCAAATTCTGCCTAGGTCAACTTTGCCTTTCATCCTTTCAGGGTTGATTAAATAGGTTCCAGTTAATCACTGGAGTCGATGTAATCAACTTAATCCTCTTGTCTGTCCCCACTATGTTTAGCCCCCTGGGGGCAATAAAGAAATAAATTATTATTATTATTATTATTATTATTATTATCATTATTAAAGTGAGAAGCTGGCAGAATCATTAGCACACTGGACGAAATGCTTAGCGGTATTTCACCTGTTGCTATGCTCTGAGTTCAAATTGCATTACCTTTCATCTTTTTGGGGTCAATAAATTAAGTACCAGTTGACTACTGGGGTCAATGTAATCAACTATCCCTGCCCCAATTTCAGGCCTTGTCTCTATTATAGTAAGGGTTATTATTATTATTATTATTCAGATCACTGCTTGGAATCGAACTTGGAATCTTGGGGTTAGTAGCCCGCGCTCTTAACCACTATGCCATGAGCATATGGCATAGTGGTTAAGAGCACGGGCTACTAACCCTAAGATTCTGAGTTCAATTCCAAGCAGTGACCTGAATAATAATAATAATAACAACAACAACAACAACAACATCGAAAAATATCTTAGGAATGAGAACCCAAGTTCGAAATTCCCCCAAGACACCTGATGAAGGCTGGAGGGTATATCAGCCAAAACATTGTGTTAACAACAAAGAAGATGAGGACAAATATCTGTCAAATGTAAATAATGTAGATAATGTAAATTAAGTACCAGTGAAACACTGGGGTTGATGTAATATACTAGTTCCCTCTCCACAAATTTCAGGCCTTGTGCTTTTAGTAGAAAGGATTATTATTATTATTATTATTATTATTGTTACTCTAAGGTGGCGAGCTGGCAGAATCATTAGTATGCTGGGTGAAATGCTTAGCTGTATTTCATCTGCCGCTATGTTCTGAGTTCAGATTCTGCCAAGGTTGACTTAGCCTTTCATCCTTTCAGGGTCGATAAATTAAGTACCACTGAAACACTGGGGTCGATGTAATTGACTTATCCCCTTCCACCAAAAATGGCTGCTCTTGTGGCAAAATTTGAAACCACTACTACTACTACTACTACTACTGCTGCTGCCACTACTACTACTAGCACTACTACTACCACCACCACCACTACTACTACTACTACTACTACTACTACTACTACTACTACCACCACCACCACTACTACTACTACTATGAAATATATCAAGACTTAATGTGATGGTATCTGTATTTGATACAACTTCATTGATCTGCCACCATACAATTGTCACTATTTTTAATGTTTTCAATAGTACCCTATTTGTATCTAATTATATAGTAGACTAGTTAATGAAGATAATTTCTTTCGGCATAATTAGTACATTCCTAAGCTATTGTGTCATACAGAAAATGATTAATCAGGTTAGTTAATTAATTAATGAAAATTATTTAGTATACAAGGCCAACGGGTTCAGAACGGCTGAAGGAGAGAAACAGAACTGTTAGGTTATTGTTGTTGTTGTTGTTGTTATTGCTTAACCTTAGGTCTGTACTGATTGAGCAGACTCATGAGTAAAAGCTTTCCCGTCATGACCATCCTGCCTTTTTTTTTGGTTCAAATATTACATATTGAATGCTACATTATCCAGTTTAGTCTTAAATATCATTCTTAAAACAATAGGATATGATTTAAGGAAACATTGGCTGTTATTTTTAGCAGGTCAAGCAACAATGTAGAGGCGGTATGAGGCTTTGATGTTCGTTTCTTTTATGTATTCCTGTCAATTAATATTCCTTGTTCTCATGTTCTTTGTCTTTTGTGCATGCATTTTGTAACAAGCTAACAGGTACATAATATGTTTGTTAGGCATGACTTTGTGGTTAAAAAGCTTGCTTTGCTTTGCTTCCACAGTGCCATCTTAAGGCTAGGGCATGCTGGGTTATTGTCTGAGGGTCTCACATGCTTAGGAGACCAAAACTTATCTATTTATGTTGTGACCTGCTCTCAGTAAATAAATAAAAGCTATATATATAGGTGTAGGAGTGGCTGTGTGGTAAGTAGCTTGCTTACCAACCACATGGTCCCGGGTTCAGTCCCACTGCACTTGGGCAAGTGTCCTCTACTATAGCCTCGGGCCAACCAAAGCCTTGTGAGTGGATTTGGTAGACAGAAACTGAAAGAAGCCCGTCGTATATATGTGTGTGTGTGTATATATATATATATATGCGTGTGTGTGTGTGTGTGTGTGTATATATATATATGCGTGTGTGTGTGTGTATGTTTGTGTGTCTGTGTTCGCCAAAAGAGACCGATAGAATAAGTACTAGGCTTACAAAGAATAAGTCCTGGGGTCGATTTGCTCGACTAAAGGCAGTGCTCCAGCATGGCCACAGTCAAACTGACTGAAACAAGTAAAAGAGTATAACTCAGCACTCTAATTTCCCAGGGCGTCACACATCTAGGGACCCAGTTCTGATCTATTTATGTTGTGACCTGATGTAAATAAATGCTATAGGGTCCAGCGCATTAATTTAACTAGGGTCTCACGAGTCTAAGGGCACAATGCTGATGTATTTATGTTGGGGGTCGCTGTCAGTAAATAATGCTATAGGGATCAGCACACTTGTTTACCCAGAGTCTCAAAGGTTTAAAGGTCCAATTTTGTTTATTTGTTTATGTTGTGACATGCTATCAGTAAATAGATAAATGCTATAGGGCCCAGTGCACGTTGATATGCCCAGGTTCTAAGGGTCCAGTGCACTGATTTGCTCAGGGGCCAATCATGCAACTAAGATGGCTCTGTCTATATGGTTTTGAGTTCAGCTCTACTATATGGTACCTTGAGCAAGTGTCTTTTGCTACAGCTCCAGCCTTGTAAGTAGAATTTGTAGAGGGGAAATTGTATGGAAGCTCATCCTGTATGAGTGTGTGTATGTTTGTGTGTGTGTGTATGTGTGTGTGTGTACAAGAATATTGGCATTCCACAACTTTAATTTTTAACAGCTGAGCTAAATGGTGATATGATGTATACTTCCTTGTTGACGTTGCTGCCAGTTGCTCTGTGCTTTGAAAAACCATCAGAACAAAGGATCCCTTACTTGAAAAACAGATAAGGATTGGCAACAAGGAAATATATCTGACCATTAAATGCTGCCTCAAGTAATCTCCATCAAATCCATGTTAGGCTGCAAAACAGATATTAAATCAGACAGGTTAAGGAATATACATTAACACACACACGTACACACACACATATGTACACACACATAGATAGATAGATAGATAGATAAATAGGATTTATATGTAATATATATGATGTATGTCAAATGAATGAGGACCTGAGCATTCTATACATGCAATCATGGTGTAGGATATATGGTTTCTTTAAACTAAATGTTTATTTTGTGGCTTAAATTTCATGCTGCTGCAATCTTCATACATACATACATACATATGTATATATACGTATATATATATATATATATATGTATATATATATATATATATATATATATATATATATATATATATATATATATATAAGTATCTATGTGTAACATGTTTATATATAATTGTGAGTAATGACAGGAAGATTTGCATTGCTTGGTTTTATTACTTTGGCACTTAAGGCTTCTTGAGAGGAATAAATGTCTCTTGTTTCAATAGTTTAATTCATTAACAAAAAATAGATAAGAAATATTTTGTGTCCTTTTATATTTTTTTTGTCTATTGTTAATTAATTTAACAGTACTAATTCTAATTCTCTATTAGGCACATGACCTAGTGGTTAGGCTGTTGCGCTCATGATCACTAGACTGTGGGTTCGATTACCAGACCAGGTGGTGTGTTGTGTTCTTGAGTAAAACATTTCATTTCATGTTGCTCCAGTCCCCCTTTTCGATCAGAGGGTAATGTTGGCCTGCTTGCCTAGCTAGCAGGGTAGTGTCAGTCATGCGATCACGTGATCACTTGAATTCTAATTCTAGTTGTAAGTGTATGTTGATAGTGCATTTCTGTTGACTGGGTTTGACGGGGTCATTTTTATTTTCAGGGTAGGTAGAGGCTCACTGAATTGAATTAATTATTTTTAATACCCAGCAGATTTTGAACCTCAAACTTAGTATAATGCTGTTGCTTATTTTCATCAACCCAGAATATATAAAAGATAAAATCAATCCTAGCAGAATGTGAACCCAGATCCTAAAAGGGTTAAACTAATATTATACAAGACATTAAGGGTGCTGCTGTGTCAGTTACACCAATTCTACTGTATTTCTGCATCTTCACCGATTAAATTTTTGTTGGTGACGTATTAAATCAAATTCAATGACTAGCATCTGTGCTAGTGGAGCGCTAAGAGCACCATCCGAGCATGATTGTTGCCAGAGTGGCTAACTGGCTTCCGTGCTGGTGGCACATAAAAAGCACCATTCGAGCGTGATCGTTACCAGCATCGCCTTACTGGCACGTGAAAAAACATTCGAGCGAGGTCATTGCCAGTGCCACTGGACTGGCTCCTGTGCAGGTGGCACGTATAAAACACCATTTGAGCATGGCCGTTGCCAGTACCGCTTGACTGGCCCTCGTGCCGGTGGAATGTAAAAGCACCCACTACACTCTTGGAGTGGTTGGTGTTAGGAAGGGCATCCAGCTGTAGAAACTGCCAGATCAAGATTGGAGCCTGGTGCAGCCATCTGGTTTGCCAGTCCTCAGTCAAATCGTCCAACCCATTTTAGCATGGAAAGCAGATGTTAAATGATGACGTTGACGGCGTATGCAAATCTGTTCTCACAACCTCTTTCTATTGGCCAGTAAAAATAAAAAATGGGCAGTACCTCATATTAAATGTGGAAAATTCCAGAAAGTTCTCTGCTACCAAAGATGAGCTAGTTGAAGACTATAAGGAAAACATTTGCACAAAGAGTTGCAAAGCAAACATTTTAATTACACAGCCATGCTTACAACTATATTTAAGATATTAATTTACTCGTAAAATTCAAAAATGAATCCCATCCTGGAAATTTTCTCTTAAAGCAATATGGGTCCTTTTCATTCTCTGAACTCTGTTGCTTTGCCCTAACTCATTTTATTCACCAAATATGTAATACAATTTACTAAGTGCAGTTTATATTTTTCTTGGCTAATATCTAAAAACTCTGGCCTGCATTTGTTCTTGCAGTTAAAATTGAAATATTTTAAATTTAGAAAAAAAAAAAGAATTTCATGTAATTTTTCTTTGCTAAATTTAAAAAAACGTCTTAGTTTTTAAAATCTTCAGCAGACCATGAAACTTATTGCTAATGCATTGACTTCTGAAGTTGAAAATGTGGAATCCATATCAGCTTGCTACCAAGGTTTCCATCTTGTTATTTTTATGGTATGAATTAATGAAGTGTAACAAAGATGTTTTACTAAAATATTTCCATGAATCATCATCGGAATCTCTTCATCCACTGGAAAATTATTATTCACCATAAAGATCATTGAACTTATCCAATTTCTTTCTGGAGTAGTATCTGTAGTCAAGTAAATTAAATGCTGAAAATTAATCTGCTCCAGGGTGAAAAAAATGTCTAAATTTATCTTTCATATATATATATACATATATATATATATATATATATATTTATATATATAATTAATAATATCAAAGAGTAATCTGAAATATTAGAAATTCCCATTACTTAAATGTACACTATATATATCTATTATATAAAATCTGTTCTGTCTGTGTGTATGTCTTCTAAGATCTCGGGCATCCTCCATCCGATTGCGCTCACATTTGATATGTAGGTACTGATGGTATTAGAGCATGTATAAGTCATTCCAGGTGAGAATGCGATTGATAAAGCAGTGTGAATGTGCATTTGTATGTGCAAGTACATCAGTTGTTACGATTGATACTACGCATACGCAAGAAAAATGCACGTGCAGTTTTCCTTTGGAATAGAAAAAAGTCTACCTTTATTTCTTCTTTTGCTGGTGTCTCAAATTTAGGTTAAATCAGTGTTTCTCAAAGGGGAGGCCTATGGGACTGTCAGACAAGTTGTTTTGGGAAAATTTGGTTTAAATGTTTGACAACTAAGCACCATCCATTGGACGGGGGGCGTTTTGCTTGTATATATATATTTATGTTAATATGTATGTATGTATTACTTTCAACAAATGCTTGAAGCACTCAACTTCTTTCATCTTGATACATTATTAGAAGAGCTCTGTAAACCTATGACTAAACAGCAAAATTACAAAAAAAATGCCCAATTTTGTTGTTTTTTAAAATAGCATGGTGTATGTTTGAGTGTCAGTTGAACTTTGTATACCGATTGTGCATAAATATATAATAAAACATATAACATTTAGATAATAAAACTGAACATCTGCTCTAGTTGAGCTGTAACCTACTAAATTTATTAAGTATGTGTGGTTTGACACTACTACAAACTACTTACTTTAATGACCTAAACTTCTTGAAAATGTATTCTTTCTTTGGCCTTCACTGTGAATTTCTTCATCATTTGCTGATATATGTAAGAAATAATGAGTATTATAAAAAAGCTGTATGTGTCAAGTTTTCTCCCTCTCTCTCTCCCCCCTCTCTCCATGTGCCAATTCTTATTTCACAGGTGTTGGTAGTTATGGCCCCTCATGCTAAAAGCTGAGGATTTATGATTTTTGTTGAGAAAGATACAGTGGTGTTTCCCTGTTGCCTTCTGCTGGTTTATTTACAGTTTACTCTGCTAGTCTCCGGCTCTCACAAGCTTATTCTGTGAAGTACAGAGTTTGTTTAACCCCTAAGCTGAAGGACTGGTTCATGTAACATCAGGGTATTTTCACACAAGGGTGGGCTTGTGTGACACATATCTAGGGACCAACATTCCTCTGAGTCCTCTGTGCCTTAATCACAGAATCACCTTCTGTTATCTGATCCATAACTGGGGTTCTTTACAGGTACTACTACTGTGGGCCAGAGTGAACCTGGGAATAGTGGTGACTCAGAAGTGATACCATTCTCTCCAAAACTCCTGAACTTCCAAGCTGGAGCCTTCTCAGGATGTAATATTATAATATATAAAATAGATAACTTTATAGTTTCTGTAAATTTATAAATTAAATTTAAATATAATTTCAGCTTCCTGCCTCCCATCACTTGTGAGGCTAGAATTGCAGGTACCAGCATACTAATCTGTCATCTTCATCTTTTGATCCTGAAAAGAGGAGGTTGTGAAAAAAAAAACGAACATGCTGTCTTCAATTTGGTTTCTGTGCCTATCCTCATCTATTATCACAAAGAAGAGTATGACTGGAAATACAAATGGCTAAAATCCTCTGAAGGATCTCTGGAATTATGTTACTCAACAGGGTGCGGAGCTCACAGATCAGGAAGCCTCTCTAGCTTGAGTCATTACTTCTGTGCATTGAGAAATCACGGCTCCAATACTATGGACATGTGATTAGATTGTTGCCGGAAGGGATCACAAAATGGATTCTTTAAGCCAAGCCAACTGGCAGGAAACCTTGGGGTAGACCACAAACAAGGTGGTTGGATAATATCCATAGTCTCAGTTATTCAGTCTTGGGAATCCAGCTAGAAAATATGATGATGGTTGCTTCTGATAAGACTCTATGAAGGAGGTACCTGAGGACTCTAACCCCTACAACCCTCTCAAGAATAATGAGTAGAGAGAATGGATAGATGGATGGATTATAATTTCAGACTTAAATCTATCCTG
>NC_043002.1:72960710-72965710 GCF_006345805.1 Octopus sinensis
AAGAATTCTAATTGTCAGTTCTTGCTGTAGGCTCCCTGATTAGGTTTAGCACATTATGAAAATATGGTAATGGTTAATTACAAATATGTACTGGAATTTTATTTATTCATATTTATGCTGTACTTGAGATGATCCGGCAAGCCAAGTGAGACCATAACCTCGTGGCCTATGCCAAGGGTGTAACCAGCCCACTTATGTGTACCTTTCCTTCATTGGACACTAAACTCTGCTTGTGAAGACCTGTTGAGGCAAGTGAAATCGAAATCAAATTTGATGAATGGCATCCATGCTAGTGGAGTGCTAAGAGCACCATCCGAGCGCAATCGTTGCCAGAGTAGCTAACGGGCTTCTGTGCTGGTGGCACATAAAAAACCCATTCGAGTGTGATCGTTACCTGCATCACCTTACTGACACTTGTGTTGGTGGCACATGAAAAACATTCGAGCGAGGTCATTGCCAGTGCCGCTGGACTGGCTCCTGTACAGGTGGCACGTAAAAAACACCATTTGAGCATGGTCATTGCCAGTACCACTTGACTGGCCCTCGTTCCGGTGACACGTAAAAGCACCTACTACACTCTCAGAGTGGTTGGCGTTAGGAAGGGCATCCAGCTGTAGAAACTCTGCCAGATCAAGATTGGAGCCTGGTGCAGCCATCTGGTTCGCCAGTCCTCAGTCAAATCGTCCAACTCATGCTAGTATGGAAAGCAGATGTTAAATGATGATGATGATGATGATGATTTATATTAATATGTAATATAATCAATTATACACCTCTCTTACAAACATGTGACCTTGTGCTGAATATTATCATCGATATTATTAACAACAACAGCAACACTAATGCTATTTTAATGTGTCTGTGTTTATGTAATGTATATCATCATCATCACCATCATCATTACATCATCATTATTTTAACATCCACTTCCCAAGTTTATTTGAATTGCACAAATTTGTTGAGGCAGACTCTCTATGACTGGATGCCTTTCCTGTTGCCAAACCTCACCTGGTACCAAGGCAATATTTTTTTATGAACAAAGATGGCAAGCTGGCAGAAACGTTAGCATGCCGGGCAAAATGCTTAACGCTATTTCATCTTCTTTACATTCTGAGTTCAAATTCCGCCGGGGTCAACTTTCCCTTTCATCCTTCCAGGGTCAATAAATTAAGTACCAGTTGCATACTGGGGTCAATCTAATCAACTGGCTCCCTCCCAAAAAATTTTGGGCTTTGTGCCTAGAGTACAAAAGAATATTTTTTATGGCCAGACATGTCTTCATAGAAGATTGGAAATGGACACTGCTTGCATGACAGTGATACTTGTTTACAGCAATCACACAAAGCCAGTGCAAAGAGACAACAACATATTCATGCGTGCATGCACACCACACACACACACCACACACACACACAACACACACACACACACACACACACACAGAGCTTATTTCAGTTTCTATCTACCAAATCCACTCACAAGGCTTTTGTTGGCCTGGTGCTATTGTAGATGACACCTGCCCAAGGTGCCATGCAGTAGGACTGAACCTGAAGCCATTTGGTTGGGAAGCAAACATCTTATCATACAGCCATCTTAAATATATCAATGTATATACATGTGTGTGTGTGTGTGTGTGTGTGTGTGTGTAATTTATATTTAAAAAATCTCAGCTGTACATGTTTTAGCATTTAATTCTCTAGGGATATTCTAAGTCAAATAGAGAAGTTGTTATTAGTGTAATACTATAAACAATGTTAAGAGCTAACTATCTGTTAGTGATTTAGTAGCTGCTGAATTCTTTGTGATTCTCATGGGATATGAAAGGAGACCAAATAGATAAACTTATCCAGTAGAAAAATGTTTATATTTGTTATTTTGATAGTGAAAAATCTACTGCCTGCCACCAAGTGGCAAGCAGTAGATGCAAGGGTTTTGAACTCTCATAAAGGGATCTGTTCCTTTTTATTTTAACCGAAGCCACATCTGTGGACATTTTTATATGCATGCATGCATGAATGCATACATACTTCCATACCCACCTACCTACCTACTTACCCCAGCACTCACCAAAACCACCACCACCACCACAACACACACATACATGTGTTGCAGGAATATTCAGCAATTGCCCAATATCACGATTCGCAAGAATATTCTTTTCTATTCTAGGCACAAGTCCCGAAATTTTGGGAGGAGGAGGCCAGTTGATTAGATCGACCCCAGTACGCAACTGGTACTTAATTTATTGACCCCGAAAGGATGAAAGGCAAAATCAACATCGACGGAATTTGAACTCAGAACGTAAAGACAGGAAAAACCGCTAAGCATTTTGCCCAGCGTGCTAACATTTCTTATTTCTTTACTGCCCACAAGGGGCTACAAACAAGGACAGACAAATGGATTAAGTCAATTATATCGACCCCAGTGTGTAACTGGGACTTATTTAATCGACACCGAAAGGATGAAAGGCAAAGTCAACCTCGGCGGAATTTGAACTCAGAACGTAGTGGCAGACGATATACCACTAAGCATTTTGCCCGGCATGCTAACATTTCTGTCAGCTCGCCACCTTCGCAATTCACTAGAATATTGCTCACATGATCAACAAAATCTGACCAATAACAACATTGTGTTGAATAGGATCCAACAATGATTTTTTTTTTTTTGGTGTGCTTCACTCCAAGCAGTTTGAATTCAATATGTTATGACCATTAGACAGAGAAAGCATCGACAGATGTTGTAGGAGTTGATCAACAAAGTCAGAGGACAGTAGCTCATACCACAAAGGCAATGAACAGTTGGAGGACGAATGACATTAGAAGTCAGTAACCAGAAAGTAACTAATCACACTTTAACTGCTACACCAAAAACAAAAACTCTTGATGTTTTGTTGTTTGTAGCACCACCTTTAGTCAAACAAATTGATCCTAGGACTTGTTATTCTTTGTAAGCCTAGTACTGATTCCATTGGTCTCTTTTGCCAAACCACTAAGTTACAGGGACATAAACTCATCGACATCACTTGTCAAGGGATGGTGGGGTGATAAACACAAACGCATACATACATACATACATACATACATACACACCACACATATATATATATATATATATATATATATATATATATATATATATATAGGAAGAATTCACAAAAAAACAAAAGACAAAGACAGGTGGTGTAGACAACAAACATGTATTAGTTTAACGCTCGGGAAGTGAAAAAGTCTTTAACATTTCGAGCCTGCACTCTTCCACAGAAAGGAATACAGAAAGAAACAAGGAGAGAAAATAAAGAATGTGTAGTGGCTAGCGATCTGTCATGGCGAAGGCCGGACAGAAGGGTCACACAAGAGAACTAGGGAGAAGGGGAGATAATAAAGTAGTGGTAATCCCAAAACAAAGGTGTGCATATGTGTGTATTAGTATGTATGTGCATGTGGAAGAGGGCTGGTGACCTTGACATGTGCGTGTGTCTATGTGTAGGTGTGCGGATGTGGGGCTGGGAAGTGGTCAGTGCTAGTGTGTGCATTGTGGTGTGATGTGATGTGGTGTTGTGTGGTATATATATATATATATATATATATATAATATATATATATATTTACACACAACAGGTTTCTTTCAGTTTCTGTCTACCAAATCCACTCAAAAGGCTTTGGCTGGCTCAAGACTATAGTAGAAGACACTTGCCCAAGGTGCCACACAGTGGGATTGAATCCAGAACCATATGGTTGGGAAGCAAGCCTCTAACCACACAGCCATGCCTGCACCTATATGTATTTCTTATTTTTTTATACAATTCATCTGGTTTTGTTGTAGAATTTAGCTGGTCCAATTTATTAATATAAGGGACATACACCTTTACTTTAATTATTAGGTATGCAGGGCGTTGTAGTTAGGGCAATCAGCTCACATTCCTAAGGTCGTGAGTTCAATTCCCGGCAACACATTGTGTCCTTGAGCAATACACTTTATTTCACATTGCTCCAATCCATCCAGCTGGCAAAAATGGGTAGTACCTGTATTTCAAAGGGCCAGCCTTGTCACACTCTGTGTCATGCTGAATCTCCCTGAGAACTACATTAAGAGTATACAAGTCTCTGGAGTGCTCAGCCACATGCATGTTAATTTTACGAGCAAGCTGTTTCATTGATTGGATCAAGCGGAACCTTTGTCGTCATAACCGACAGAGTGCCCCCTCTCTTTGAACATAATTTGTGAATTGAATGAACAAGCAACCACAAGGTTCCTGGTTCAATCCCACTGCGTAGCATCTTGGGCAATTGTCTTCTACTATAACCTCAGGCCGACTGAAGCCTTGTGAGTGGATTTGGTAGACAGAAACTGAAAGAAGCCCGTCATATGTGTGTGTATATATATATATATATATATGTATGTATGTATGTTTGTGTATATGTTTGTGTGTCTGTTTTTGTCTCCCCAACATCGCTTGTCAACCGATGCTGGTGTGTTTATGTCCCCGTAACTTAGCGGTTCAGCAAAAGAAACCAATAGAATAAGTATTAGGCTTACAAAGAATAAGTCCTAGGTTGATTTGCTCGACTAAAGGCAGTGCTCCAGCATGGCTACAATCAAATGACTGGAACAAGTAAAAGAGAGAGAGAGAGAGTAAAAGAGTAAGCAATTTAAAATTTTTTTCCTGTTGAGGAATTTTGAGTGCACCGTATTGAAGAGAATAGAACTGGCTCTCTGTGGCCAGTGATATCCCATTTGATTGATGTTCAGCAGCTGTCTTATGATTGCTGTTCAGTTTTAAAGATGGATATTATATGACCAGATGGATTGATACAATTTTATTAGAAAGACACATAAGACACATACACACTGATATATTTATTCATCATCATCATCATCATCATCATCATTTAATGTCTGTTTCCCATGCTGGCATGTCAGAAGACTGTGCCAAGTTCTCATGTGTGCTTTGGCATGGTTTCTACAGCTGGATGCCTTTCCTTGTACCAACCACTTTACAG
>NC_043002.1:72970710-72988210 GCF_006345805.1 Octopus sinensis
ATAATGGTGGGAATGTTCTATAGCTTCTTGAAGATCAAATGCAATGAACGTTATTCCAAACAGAAACCCATGCAAGAGAGTTCTTCAATTTTTGTTTTGAATATGGAGAATTTGGCATACAATCACTACACTGTGTTGTTTTTGTGTCAGTGGTACTAGCAGTTGCATAGATCCAGAGAATCAGGTGAAAATTATTTATATTTGGGCACAGGGCCAGTTTTGCTAGCTGGAGCATATTCAGTTGGATTTATCTCAGTATGCGACTGATATTTATTTTACCAACCATTGAGAGTACCTCTACATGGTTATTCAATGAGTTCGTTTTATTGTTTCTTTAGAGAGTAGGGAAGTTTTGCTGCTATTTCTAGTATGTCAAGCATCTGCCTAGATGCTCTTTCATTGCCTTGAGAGATGTTTTTAAAAATATTTTTGTGAGTTAGTTTGTGTTATAAAGTGTTATAGTCTGAGTGGTTCCAATGTCATCATTCTTCAAATGTATGGGGAGGTTCTGCCTAGCGGCTGTGACACACCTACATTTATGTTATCATTTAACCTCATATCAACCTTGATTGAGTGGTTCTATAACTGAAGGCATTCAAGCTTTGACCATCTGATTTTTTTTTTTTTGTTTTTTTTTTCCAGAAATTGTTTACAGTGTATCTCCATCATGAAGACTGTAGGGTGTGGTTAAAGGGAAATTTGGCTGCTATTTCTAACATATCACATGACCCTGTAGATATACCCTCATTGGCTTTTGTTTTGCATCTCCAAGCCAACTCTGACTGAACAGAGCCAAGTCATGTAGGTGTCTCACTGAACGACTCGCTTGTGACTCGCAGATCTGTTACTGTAGATATATGATGTCATCACCTAGCCAATGATCACACTGCATACTCTGACATATAGTGATTAATGAAATGGAATGCAGTATTGCAGTTTAGACATATTTCTATACTTACATCTGATTTGTCATTGGACAACAGCTATACTGAAGTACTACCTTCAAGGGTTCTTCTTTTGTTTCTGTTCTCAAATCCGTCTTTTCAACTCAAGTACTTTGCTTGGTTCTTACTTCATTGACCTCAGTAGGTTGTTTCTTCTTATTGCAAGGAAGAGAACCGTCATACCAGGAACCAATTGTATTTTTGTGTTATTAGTAAAATAAACTTATTGAATCGAATGGCATTATGTACATCATATAATCTTCAAACATTTATTTAATTTGATTTTCTCATTTCAACTATAA
The DNA here is from genome assembly GCF_006345805.1 of Octopus sinensis. Classification (NCBI taxonomy): domain Eukaryota; kingdom Metazoa; phylum Mollusca; class Cephalopoda; order Octopoda; family Octopodidae; genus Octopus; species Octopus sinensis. Next base: position 72,971,957 of record NC_043002.1, read on the forward strand.
CGTTTTTTTTAATATCTGCAGACAGAAACCATTATTTCGATTTTAACTGAATCTCTTTAATACGAAGTACTTGAGGATATAATTGTTGTGGAGATCGCTAGCATCTAAATCTGTCCAATAGAAATTGCTGGTGTGTGAATCTGTCCAATAGAATCAAATGGAAAGTTGTAGAACTCTCTAGAATGTTCTAATAGCTTACTGCTATCTAAGCAGTGCTGGTAGAGGGGCCTTTCTTCTTTTGCCTTTATCTTTTCTTGTTATACACTGACAGATAATAAACCTATCTAGTGTATCAGTGTGTTCTTCTTTGCTAGTGAACAAGAGAAGCACAACAATAATCAATAAAATTATTTACAATTCGGAGGAAAATATTTGGGAATAGAAACAGACAAGATGTGAAAGTGAAAGTATTTGATTAAGAAGGAGTAATTTTAGTTATTAAGTTGTGTAGAGTGGTAAATTCAATTTTATATTTATTTTTTATATTTTAACTTTCACTTGTTTCAGTCATTTGATTGTGGCCATGCTGAGGCACCACCTTGAAAGGTTCTAGTTGAACAAACTGATCCCAGAACATTTTTTTAAAGCCTAGTACTTACTCTATCAGTCTCTTTTGCTGAACTGCTAAGTTATGGGAACATAAACTCACCAACACTAGTTGTCAAATAGTAGTGGGGGACAAATACAGATGCAAAGAGACACACAAATAGACACACACACACACACACTCACATATACGACAGGCTTCTTTCAGTTTCTATCTGAAATTTACTCACTTTGGTCAGCCTGAGGATATATTAGAAGGCATTTGCCCAAGGTGCCATGCAGTGGGACTGAATCCAGAACCATGTGGTTTGCAGAGCACCTCTGAGGCATCAGATTCGGTAATGACACCCTGGTCTTGCACCATTTCTGCTCTACTGGTCATTCACTACAACACATGTCTGTGTTCAGACTATCTTTGTGCAGGGGCCATCTGGACTCCTATCTTCGCTGTGAACAGGAATTAATCTTCTCTCTTTGCTCCTTTGCACCACATGGGTTCAACTCCCCTCCTCTTTTCATCTGACACCTACTTCCTCTCTTCATTCCTACCTACCTTCTTTCTTCATTGATACCACCCTGCTCCTACTCCCACCCACACCTACCCCACATCTCCACACCCACCCCTCCACACCCACCCTACCCCACATTCCCACACCTCACCCTACCCCACATCTCACACCACCACACTGCACTACGCCATACCACTCCACACACTCACTAGCACTGACCACTTCCCAGTACCCACACCGCACACCATCATCTGCACACCCACACACAATCTTCAATAACATCACCACACACACCATATATAAGCAGCCACACGTTACAAACACATGCACACACCCACACATGTTAAAGTCACTAGCCCCTATCCACACACACACACACATATGCACCTTCATTTTGGGATCAACAATACTTTATTATCTCCCCTTCCTTCAACCTCTTCTTTCAAACTTTTTTCCAAATCAGTCACCATGATTGACCACTAAATCCACAATTTTTAAAAAATTCTCTCTGTTTATTTTTTCTTATTCCTTTCCGTTGAAGAGCATAGGCTTGAAACATAAAAGACTTTTACACTTTCCCGAATCTCAAACTAATACACCTGCTTGTTGTTCATACACCTGTTTCTTCTTTTGTTTTTCTATAAATTTCAACAATAGTATAAAGGACTACCCGTTGTTACATGACATATGAGAGTTCAGCAATTTCTTACCGAACAACCACACAGATGATTTGTTTATAGTGACACATAAGCTCACTCCTTCCATCAAATTGACATTACCTGTACAGGTGCAGCTGGATGCCATGTATCAGATGTCAAAATGATTGCAGAGCAACATGAAATGAAGTGCTTTGCTCAAGAACACGACGCAACACCTAGTCTGAGAATTGAACTCATGATTTCGCAATCATAAGTGCAACATCCTAACCACTAAGCCATGTATCTTCACATATTGTGGCAGATTTCCTATAATCGGATTCCATTCTTGTTGCCAACCATCACCTGTTTCTGAGTAAGATAATACTTCTCCTTGGTCAGATGTTTCCTCAGAAGATTAGAAATGGAGGACATTAACTTATAATACTGTGATACCTGGTTACAACTATCACACATTGTCAAGACAAGGAGTCACTAACACACTCTCTCCTCCTTTCTCTCTCGCTCTCTTTTTTCTCTTCCTTTACTGCAAATTGTCCATGTATCTCCTTTACTGCAAACTGTCCATTTCTGTCCCTCTACTTATATTCTAACCTCTCATCTACCACAAAGCGATCTTCCTCAATGCTACTCGTCTCTCTCAGTTGAGGGGTTTTGCCTTGTAAGGTATTTAGTGCCACATAAAAAGCACCCAAAATACCATGTATAGTGGCTGGTTTTCGGAAAGGTATCCAGCCATAAAAAAACATACCAAAGCAGGCAGTAGAGATTGGTGCCAAACCACCCGACCCATACCAGCATGGAAAGCAGACATTAGATGATGATGATGATATATATTAGAGACCATGTGGATAATGCAGCCTTGTCTTAAAATATACCCCTGACAGAATACAGAAGCTTCAGTTTCTATTCGGTCATTAGACAGACATGTCTGTAACTTATGTTTGACAGAAACCATATCTATCACACACTTTTTGCACTTGTTAAGGTTGCCAATCTTCTCAAGTTTCTTGACTGTCAATATTATATTGTAAGTTTGCAATATTGCAGTGTCTGTTTCCATCTTGGCAATTTCTGTCTTATTTTATAGATTACTTACTCCAGTTTTATTTTTCAGTTGATGAGTTTACCTTTTCAATAGCAAAATATTCAATAAATTTATTTTCCCTCCAGCTTTTCATTTGTTATGTAGTGGCATTTATTACATTTTTGTTTCTTTATTTGAAATGTTTAATATTTCAAATAAACTACATCTTATTGCAGATGGTTTCCATAGTAAAAAAAAAAAAAAAAAATTGTAAAGGAATAAAATAGAAAATCAAAGTTAATTGATTTTAATATATTCAAATTGGAGGACATTGACTTCTTTCCCATTTACTGAAAAGATTTTTAGTTTTCTCCAGAAACATTAGCAATGTAAATGGAAGTTGTCCCATCTTGAAATTCAAGCTAGACTGCAAATTTAGTTCTCTAAAATCTTTCTAAATTAATGATACAATATTTTGTTTTTGTATTAGGTCTGCAAGATTCTTGATGTGAAGTTGTGTTGAACATATTTTATTGTATCTTGGGAGGGTCATTATGCTCATAATAAACACATGCACAGGTTATATTTTTCTTCCTTAATACTACAAGTTGATTGATTAACCAATTAACCAATCAAGTGTTAGATTAATTGTTCAGTCAGTTAGTCAGTCAGGTTTGTCAGAATCCTCTTGTCGCCATTCATGATCTCATCAATGACATTTTCTCTCTGCTCCAGGTCTGTTTCTTTGATGCAAAATATTTAAAAATATAGCACTATAGCACTCCATAACTTAGCAATTTGGCAAAAGAAACTGATGAAGTAAGTACCAAGCTTAAAAACAAATAAGAACTTGGGTCAATTCGATCGACTAAAATCCTTCAAAGTGGTGACCTAACAAGGCCACAGCCTAATGACTGAAACAAGTAAAAGATAAAAGAAAAGAAGTAAGAAATTGTTACCAATTTTAGGTTAACATCTGTTTTTCTGCAACTTAGAAAGGAGGATGATGACTTGTCTAACAATCGTACCAATATTCAGAATTTTATATACAAACACTAACAAACTAATATTATACAATTTTCAAACAATGGTATCCAGGTGTTGTAATAAGCTGACAAAATTAAGGTAATTAAGGTAACAAAATATTTCCTGTTGTTAATTTATAAATCATAATTTACACTCTGAGTAATCTATTTTATGTTGCTTTGCTGCCTAGAGTTCTTGGAAAAGTCTGATGTTTGTAATTGCTTTCTGTTACACTTGTCCTTGTAAGTGCTGGTTGCACTATTTCTCAGCATATCATCTTACTGCTTTCCATTACATGCAACGATGCTGTTGATGTACTGAACCATATTTTGAACTCGCTCTAATTTATTTTGGATTGCATCACTGTTCTCTGTGTCATTATTGTAAACAGTTTTAATGTAGGTTAGATTGTGCTGGTATTGTTGTGCTGTGCAGGCCTTTTGAAGGTTACTCTCTCATTCATTCTAAATGGCAGCAGCAAGCACCTTTCCATATTCTTACATCTGTTTTGCAATGGATAAATCCAGTGAAACATTTCTATGTTCATATATATAATATATATGTATGTATATTATATGTAAGGAAAAAGTAAGGGACTGTATGTTTATATATATATATATATATATATATCATATCATGGCTTGGCTTTGCGAACGAAGATTAGGAAGGCTGTCTACGTCGCGTGCATGCATGCTCATGACTGACAAGTCCGATATATATATATATATATATATATATATATATATATATATATATATATATATACACACACACACAACACACACACACACACACACACACCACATAGATAGATGTATATAATTAATACAGTAGCTAATTCACAATTTTACAACCTAAAGGCAAAAATATACATGGTTTAATCAATAAGTATCCAGACTGTTGCCATTGTAATGAATCTAAAGCACACAGAGTGAAGTTGCTTGGCACAGATTAACCTTGAACTCTGCTGTGCATGTGCACTAAGTTTTAACGTTTTAGCTCACTTCAACTATTTACAGCTGTGCTTGGAAGGGAGGTGTGTAGCGTGTGATTGTCACAATGACCATGACAGAGAAAGCAGAGAATCTGCATCAAATTTTACCAAAAGCTTGGTAATACCTGCTCAGAGGCCTATGCAAAGTTTTGAAATTGTTTTCGTCATTCTCAACACAGTCAAGGAGATCTTGTGCAACTGAAACTCAAGTGTCTTTTTGGTCAGCTGAAAGCAGTTTTGGCACAAACTTGGCTGGCACACGTCTCATAGCCAAATCTTCAGTGATAATGGACTGAACTGAATCGTAATTAATCTGCACAACCTCTGATAACTCACAGATGGTGAATCAATGATTTCCCCTCACAGCCTCACACATATTTGCAATATTTTTCTCAGTTCTGCTGGTTGCAGATCTCTCAGAACGTTCATCACTATTGAAATTTTTTTGGTCATCTTGGAAACATCTGAAACACTCGTACACTTGTGTGCAGCTCATGCACTCCTCTCCATACATTTTCTGCAACTTTTTGTAGGCCTCTGAGCAGGTATCGCCATGACAACTTACTCTGTCATGGTCAGTGTGACAATCACACACTACACACCTTCCTACCAAGCACTGCTGTAAACAGTGGAAGTGAGCTAGAACATTAAAACTAAGTGTGCACTCACAGCAGCTTTAAAGGTCAATCTTTGTCAAGCGGCTTCATTCTGCATGCTTTAGCAACAGTCTGGATACTTATTGATCAGACCTCATATACTCTCTCTACTTGTTTCAGTCATTTGACTGTGGCCATGCTGGAGCACCGCCTTTAGTCAAACAAATCGACCCTAGGACTTATTCTTTGTAAGCCTAGTACTTATTCTATCGGGCGCTTTTGCTGAACCACTAAGTTACGTGGACATAAACACACCAGCGTCGGTTGTCAAGCGACATTGGGGAGGACAAACACAGGCACACAAACACACATATATATATACATATACATATATACGACAGGCTTCTTTTCAGTTTCCGTCTACCAAATCCACTCACAAGGCTTTGGTCAGGACTGAACCCGGAACCGTGTGGTTCGTAAGCAAGCTACTTACTACACAGCCACTCCTGTGCCTATATATAAAATTGTTATTGCTACACTTATTGTTTCTTACATTTATATTTTCTATATTTGTAAAATAAAAGAAAGTAGATCATTTGTGTAACCTTTTGAAAAATAGCACCTTAAACCATTCGACTTTGTTGTTGTTTTTGTAATTGTGTAGCCCCCCCCCCCCCAGTCAACTTTGATCCAAGCAGTCCTGTTGCTAATAATTAGTTGGCTAAACAGTTACGACCTAGGTCTCCCACGAACTCATAAGACCAGAACTTAATGCAGTTTCCATGGCATATAAGTGGCTGAGGTAACAACACCCACCTGGATGGGATGCCAATCCACCACAGGGTTAACTTCCCAGTTATTGCTAGAACCCATTTACAGCTGAGTGCACTGGAGCAATGTAGAATGAGGTGCTTTATTTTTATTTTTATTTTATTTCATTTTTGCTTGACTTAGTCATTGGACTGTGGTCATTCTGGAGCACCACCTTGAAGAGTTTTAGTCAAACATATCAATTCCAGTACTTATTTATTTATTTTTTTAAAGCCTGGTAGTTAGTTAGTTAGTTAGTTAATTTTTTGGCTCAAAAAGCAAGGCCATGTAGGGGAACATGGAGTTATGTACAGGGTGGTGTTCATGTAAAGAGTTCAGGCCACTTGAGGTCAAGGGAGACTTTGAACCGAGCGGTCGTCGGCATCTTCACCATCTCGTCTGGTAGCTTATTCCACGGATCCGCAACCTGGACGAAGAAAGCCCCTCTCCTTCGATTGAGATGAAATCGTCGCAGATAGAGCTTTTCAGAATGACCCCGCAGCCGACGCTCTGAAGCAGGAGTGAAGAACAGCTCTTTTGAGAGGTTACACTTTCCGCTTATGATGTTGTGAGCAAGAATGAGATCACCACAGCGTTGTCGTTTTTCTAGAGAATAAAGGTCGAGCGTCAGTTATTCTATTAAATTCTTTTGCTAAGCCGCTAAGTTATGGGAGCATAAGCAAAGGAACATTGGTTTTCAAGTGGTAATGGAGGACAAACACAAAGACACACACACAAAAAAAACATACACACACACACACACATCTGTCTATCTAGCTATCTATTGACTCTCTCTCTCTCTCTCTCTACATATATATATATATGTGTATATATGGGATAGTGGTACAACAATGCACCAATATTAACTGGAAATAGCAGTCATTACACTATAGTAAAGCTTCACTGTATATATATATTGGCAAAAATGTTTGCAGGTGGCGAACATAAAATATTTCATCTTACCTGTATATATATGTACACACACACATATATATATACATATATGCACACACACACACACACACACATGCACGCACGCATGCGCGCACACACGTGCACACACACACACACACACACACACACACATGCACGCACGCATGCGCGCACACACGTGCACACACCACACACACACACACACACACACACACATGCAATGCGCTTCTTTCAGTTTCTGTCTACCAAATTCACTCACAAGGCTCTGGTTGGCCCAAGGTTATAGTAGAAAACACTTGCCCAAGGTGCCACACAGTAGGACTGAACCCAGAAACATGTGGTTGCGAAGCAAACTTCTTAGTACACAGCCACATCTGCACCTATAAAGAGTTAACATATTTCCATGCCAAGAAATGAATCCAAGCCATCTGGGTGAGAAGAAGACAATGCATTGCCCAGTCCTGGGATTGAAACAACACTCTTACAATTGCAAGTGAAATACCTTCGCCGCAAGGTCATGCACCTTCACCTAGGAGTATCCCACATGTCTTTTTTTCTACTACTTATACCATGTCTCTGCCTGTCAGCTGAATATAGCTTATACAGAAGCCAAATGCAGTGCATAAAGATATAAAAACCAGGTACGGTGTTCAGATTACTTAATACATCGAATGCAAATCAATAAACTGAATATTTTTGGTCTCCTTTTTTTGCAGTCCATTTGAGAGCACTCAAAATATTATGCCGATCCCTAAAAGGCTTTTAATCACAGAAGAGCTGAATGCATCATCTTCAACCCAACACACTCACACACACACACTTGCACACGCATCTCTGCTATGTTTGTGTAATTGAGTTAAGCCGACCTCTTACTGCTTCACATTGTTTGGGAGTGTAAAGTAGCATTCTTGTTATTAATCCTTGGCAAAGAGATGACGACACACTACAACTGGTAGCATCAGGTGTCTAGGTGAAAAGCTTGCATTTAATACAGCCAACCCACTAGCTTGACCTGACACTTCTTAATCTTCTGTAATGACTAAGTCTCCTCCTTTTAAATTGCTCTAGAGACATTTCTTGTCTGTTAATTAATTACTCATTATATATAACCTGTTACTTGCTGCTGCTGAATCACAAGATTCCAACAAAAATGTCTTTACCCACTAATTTTTCAAATTTTTTTCTTCTTGTTATTATTTTCCTGTTTTCTTGTTCTAGTTGCACTTATATTTTATTTGTACATATATTTTTTTTAGATATATCTTCTGTCTTTTACCCGTTTCAGTCATTAGACTGCAGCCACGCTGGGGCCGCCACTTTGAAGAAGTTTAGTTGAATGAGTTAACCCCAGTGCTTATTTTTCTTAAAGCCTAGTATTTATTCTATCAATCTCTTTTGCTGAACCACTAAGCTATGGGACGTAAACACACCGACACCGGTTGTCAGGCAGTGTGTGTGCTGGGGATACAAAATATGTATGTGTGTGTGTATATATATATATATATATATATATATATATACACACATGTGTATATATATATATATATATATACACACGTGTGTATGTATGTGGAGGAGGCACACACACACACTTTCTCTCTCTCTCTCTCTCTCTCATTATATATATACATACATACATACATACATACATACATACATACATACATACATACATACATACATATATATATATATATATATATACCAGCAGCTAAGCCCGGTTTCACCTGGTCGGTTTGGATGATGTGGCTGTAAAACCTGCTCTGTAAGCATTCAACTTGTTTGGGCACGCTTACATTAAAAAACAATCTTAGAATGACTTTTTTCTGCCAAAATGCGAAAAATAACTGACCAACAAGAAAAAAAACAACAACCAAGATTCAACCAAATCAAAAAATAAACCCAAATACTAAGTGAATAAAAATGAACCATCCCACTTCCATTGCTCATGCACATGCACACACACGCACACAAACACACACACATACACACACACACACATATTCACACACAGTTGAAATGCTGTTTGATTTATTTTTTTCAGCATACAATTTTCATCATCCCACTACCGAGTATGACATCACTCCTTCCTTCCTTATTCATCTATCACCCCTTCCTTTCTCATTCATAAACATAAGTGTATTATTATAGTAGATTATCTCAGTAACCATGGGAGCTGTGAAAAAATACAAAGCCCAGCATCACCACTGCATCATTCTACACATCTGTGTAATTTTTTGCGCAATTCTACCCAGCCATTTCATCCTTTTAAGGAAATATCATTTTTAAAAGGAGCCATCATCATCACTACCATTATCACCAGTCTATGTCCTTGTTCCATGCTGGCATGGATTGGACAGTTTGGCCAGATCTGATGGGTCTAAGGACTGTATTGTACTCCGTTGCTTACTTCATTATGGTGCCTCTGTCTGAATCCCCTTCCTAACACCAACCACTTTTGCAGCATGTACTTTGTGCCAGCAGCACAAGCGAGGCAACCATGCAGCTTGCAAGACAACCTACAAGGTAACTTCACTAGTGCATCATCATTATCATTATCAACAACAACAACAACTCCTGGATATTACTATCTCAAGCCCTCGCATTCATTTTCGGGGTCGATAAATTAAGTACCAGTTACACACCGGGGTTGATGTAATCAACTTAATCCCTTTGTCTGTCCTTGTTTGTCCCCTGTATGTTTAGTCCCTTGTGGGCAATAAAGAAATAAGAAACACAGACACATACACACACACACAAAATATATGATGGGCTTCTTTCAGTTTCTCTTTGCAAATCCACTCACCAGACTTTGGTCGGTCCAGAGATATAGTAGAAACACTTGCTCGAAGTGCCACACAGTGGGCCTGAACCCAGATGCATGTGGTTGGGAAGCAAGCTTCTTATCACACAGCCACATCTGCATCTACATCATTAGTTTTTCTAAATTATTTTCTCCATTTTCATTTCATGTGTGTTGAAAGCTCCCATAAATCTAAGTATTTATTTACATAAGATGACTTGAGGCCATGAGTGTTTTACAGTTAGATATTTTCTTTTGTTTCTGACTTTTGAAGCATAGAATTAAGTACCATATGGCTATCACTGTGAATGCTGAGCTTTACCAGTTTTTTTTTTATTCAAACTCCATTTAATGCTTGACATCCTTCTAATATGTGTATGTACTCAATTGCAACCATCACATGCATTTGTATACAGTATGCACTTATACGTAATGTGCACCACTATTTTTTTAAAGCAATGAAATACCAGAAAAAACTTGTACATATAATTTGCACTAATTCTTCTTATTTTCACTGATATTTTTTTTTATTCCACTGGTTTTCAGAATTTTTAGCTTTGAATATCAGAAATTCTTTTGTATATGTCATTACATCTTGTTATATATATTTTATCATTTTAAGACAGCAGGTTGGTAGAATCGTTATCATACAGGACAAAACATGAAGCAGCATTTACTCTTTTACTTGTTTCAGTCATTTGACTGTGGCCATGCTGGAGCACCGCCTTTATTCAAGCAAATCGACCCCAGGACTTATTATTTGTAAGCCTAGTACTTATTCTATCAGTCTCTTTTGCCGAACCTCTAAGTTACGGTGATGTAAACACACCAGCATTGGTTGTCAAGTGATGTTGAGGGGACAGACACAGACACACATACATATATACAACGGGCTTCTTTCGGTTTCCATCTACCAAATCCACTTACAAAGCTTTGTTTGGCCCGAGGCTATAGTGGAAGACACTTGCCCAAGGTACCACGCAGTGGGACTGAACCCAGAACCATGCAGTTCATAAGCAAGCTACTTACCACACAGACACTCCTATGCCTGCATTTTCTTCTGATTGTATGTTTTGAGTTCAAACGCCACTGGGGATGACTTTGCTTTTCCTCTTTTGGGAATTGATAAATTAAGTACCATTTGAGTACTGGGGGTTGATGTAAATAAATCCACTTAGTCCCTCTGCCAAAATTACTGACCTTGTGCCAAAATTTGAAACTAATATATATTTGATCATTTTGCTCTTGTTTAACTCTTGTCATAGGACAGATATACACTGACAAAAATTTCATAGTTTCCCCTTCAGAAAACTTTAAAAAAAATAACAGTATTTTTGTTTACTTTCCATAAAGAGTGGATTTCTTTTTTCTAACCAAAACTTTTTAAGAATAGTTTTGAGAAATAAAGAATCCTTCTTGCAATATTTTCCTGATCACAATATTGCAAGAAAGAATAGATAGATTCTTCAAGCTGAGCCAAATGGCAGGAGACCCAGGGGTAGACCAAGAACAAGATAGTTTAATAATATCCATAGTCTTGGTTGGTCATGTTTGGGAAGCTAACTGGAACGTGTAATGGTGGCTGATTCCAGTAGGATTCTATAGAGTAGGTGACTGAGGATTCTACCCACACTACCTTCCCAAGAATAGTGCATGAAGAAAATGGATGGAGGGATGGTGTTAAGAAATGAAAACAGCATTCTATCTATCTGTTATTTCAAATCATTTACTTATTCCTTTTGGTTATGTGGTATCACAGGAAAGTTAATGTTTAAGTGAAGATTTTTCAAAACTCCTATAAATTGTATTATTATCCATTTTTTATAAAACTGTCTTTTGGTTTATGTTTTGAACATTTATGATCTGGTGAAAAAAGTTTTTTTTAATTAAAACTTAAATTTTTTTTAAACAGACTACTAAAATCATTTAATAAAAGAAAATGTATTTATATAAATTGTCTACATATATTAAATGGTTTCAGTATTCTGGTCTCAAATTTTAGTATGAGTCCAACAATCTTGGAGAGGAGGCAAGATGCTTGTATTGACCCCTGTGCTGAATCATTAGCATGACAGGCAAAATGCTTAGCAGCATTTCTTCTGTCTACTTGTTCTGAGTTCAAATTTCTGCTGGGGTCAACTTTGCCTTTCATCTCTTTTGGGGGTCAGTAAAATAAGCACCAGTTGATTACTGGGGTTGATGTAACTGACGTACCCACTTCCCCGAACTTGCTGGCTTTTTACCAAAATTTGAAACTGTTATTTAGTTCTAGCTTGACATTTCAATTCTGGTTGAATCAAGAACAAACATCTGCACTTATGCAAGTGCTTCATCAACACTTTTCTATTTTCCTGAAAGCTTGACAAAGAAAATGAGACAACATAAATCTGGTACTTCAAAATAGAATTTTGCTGGAAAGAATTTTTTTTTTTTTGTAAACAAGTTTGTATGCATTATAAAAAATGGACTTGTGTCACTCACAGGTTTTTCTCAAAGTCATTTTGATTCTGTTGAAAGCTCAAGAAATTATCTTTGGGTGCACAATCCTAGATGCAGTATTAAATGTTGCTATACATTTCACACATTCTTCATGCATCTATTTATGTTACGCATGTTAAGTGGGTATCTTTTTATATGGAATTGTTGAAGAAATCCAGAGAATTACTGTTGTACCAGTAATTATATATTTAAGAAAAATTACTGCTTACATAAGTAAATAAGGTTGTTGTTAGTTGATATGGTTTGTAAGGATGCAGACTCTGTTTTTGTGAAGATTTTGAGAATCTCTCTCTCCTTCCCTCTCTTCTCTCTCTCTTTCTCTCTCTCTTCTCTCTCTCTTTCTCTCTCTCTCATTCCTTCTCTCTCTCTTTTGTCTTGACAAAGATCCAAATGACATATAATATCAAACGCACTTGGATTTAAGCTGTCTGACGAAGGTCATCTTGAATAAAGACAAAAAGAAGAGAAAGAAAGACTGGCAGAAAATATACAGAAAGAGAGAAAAGAAGGAATGAAGGAGTGAAGGAAATTGTAAGGGATGAAACAATGCATGAAATATAAAATAAGGATAAAACTTTAAACAAAAGTTGTGTTTGCAAATCAAATAATAATCAACATTGAAGAAAGTTTTCTTAAGAAATCCTTTCTGGTTTTATTCAGAGAGAAGAGCTCAAAGCTGAACTGTTGCCAGTACAAGAAATGGGGATTAGTAGAGTAGGCTTATGTTATTATAGATATCTGATTAAAATATCCTGAGCTTCGTTAGCAGAGAAACATCTGGTTATGGCTTGGTTTTCATTATTGTTTGTTGTTAGAATTATCACATTGATAATACGTAGTTTTAAATCTCCTTGACCTAGATAAAGGAAATGATTTGAACAATGGAAATCACAAGCACTCAGGCTCAACAGTTAGTAAACCAGATGTAGTATGTGTGAAGTGTGCAGCATTATATACATCATTACATGTTGTATGTGGGCAGTATTGTGCATCTACATTTGTTGTCATCATCATCATCGTTTAACGTCCGTTTTCCATTCTGGCATGGGTTGGACGGTTCGACCAGGGTCTGGGAAGCCAGGAGGCTGCGCCAGGCTCCAGTCTGATCTGGCAGTGTTTCTTCGGCTGGATGCCCTTCCTAACGCCAACCACTCCGTGAGTATAGTGGGTGCTTTTTACGTGCCACCAGCACAGGGGCCAGAGGAGGCTGGCAAATGGCCACGGTCGGTTGATGCTTTTTACGTGTCACCGACACGGACGCCAGTCAGGTAGTGCTGGCATCAGCCACGTTCAGATGGTGCTTTTTATGTGCCACCGGAACGGGTATCATAACTACAATTTCCATTTGATTTTTACTTTGATGTTGGGGTTGACGTACTTGACTCAATAGATCTCCTCAAGCACAACTGGTCACTCTACGATCCAAGGTTAGCACAGCAGGCCATCCTGCACGCCATGAACTCACTTCATTTGTCAGGTCTTCGCAGTCACAGCATACCTCCAGAGATCTCGGTCTTTCGTCATAGCCTCTGTGAGGCCCAACATATGAAGGTCATGCTTGACCACCTCATTCCATGTATGTATATAATATGATGCATCGGTGAGGCAGCAAGCTGGCTGTGTCTTAATATGCTGGGCAGAATTTCATCCATCATTATATGTTCTGAGTTCAAAATTTGCTGAGGTTGACTTTGCCTTTCATCCTTTCAATAAAATAAGTACCAGATGAACACTAGGGTCAATGTAATCGGCTTATCCTCTCCTTCGAAATTTGCTGGGGCCTTGTGCCAAAATTTGAAATCAATATGTACTGATTCATACTGTATGTGTGTAGTATTGTACACACACACCATTGTGTATTATGTGTGTACAGTATTATATACATCAATGTATGTTGTATGTACATGGTATGATACATTGATGCATTTTGCATGTATGCACTCTTATGTCCATCTTTGTACATTGTATATATGCGTTATTATACATTATGTTGTCTTGCAAACAACTTGCACATGCAAATGCTACCAGTCAAGAACTCTGCATACCGAAAGCCAGAAAGTGTATGGGGTCATCAGGAGAGAATGTGTGCTGTTTCGGGGCCTACCTTTTGACAGCATCAATGCGTACCAGCCCCCCTCACTGATATAAGGCTCCACTTGCTAGATCAACTGGTTATTAAATAAAGCTCACTATTTCTCTAGCCATCGCTCATTGTCTCTTTTTAACCAAAATCCAGTGGCTAGCCTTCTCCACTGTAGTTTGGATATCGGTCATGGTGGTATTGACTTTACGATGAGTTAGGCCTGACGATAACAACAGTCGTCTCACACTGTGTCCAACAAACCCTGCGTCTTCACATTCCTCGAGGAGGTTTACATAACGGTCAATCAAAAGATTGACCGTTATTTAAACTGTTATGTATATTGCATGTAAACAGTATTGTATATCTATGTATGTTGTCTGTGTGTATGGTGTATGATGCTTCAGTGTATGTTGTCATATGTTTGCACTGTTAATCCTTTCTACTACAGGCACAAGTCCTGAAATTTTGTAGGAGGAGCAAGCAGATTACATTGGTTCCAATGCTTAACTGGCATTTATTCTATTGACCCTAAAAGGATGAAGGACGAAGTCAACCTCTGCAGAATTGGACCCAGAACACATAAAGAGACAGAAGTAAAGCTGTTAAACATGTTGTCTGGCATTCTAACAATTCTGTTAGCTAGCCACCATAAGTAAACTATTGCTCAGAGCATTACCATCAGTGTTACCCTTACAGACCTTGTTTGCAGCATTAATGCCTGTTGCAATATTGTGCATCAACATATGTTGCATGTATACAATATAGGCATAGGGTTGGCTGTGTGGTAAGTAGCTTGCTTACCAACCACATGGTTCTGGGTTCAGTCCTGCTGCATGGCACCTTGGGCAAGTGTTTTCTACTATAGCTTCGGGCTGACCAAAGCCTTGTGAGTGGATTTGGTAGACGGAAACTGAAAGAAGCTCGTCGTATATATGTATATATATATGCGTGTGTGTGTGTGTGTGTGTGTGTGTATGTTTGTGTGTCTGTGTTTGTCCCCCCCGACATCGCTTGACAACCAATGCTGGTGTGTTTACGTCCCTGTAACTTAGCGGTTCGGCAAAAGAGACCGATAGAATAAGTACTAGGCTTACAAAGAATAAGTCCTGGGGGCGATTTGCTCGACTAAAGGCGGTGCTCCAGCATGGCCACAGTCAAATGACTGAAACAAGTAAAAGAGTAAAAGAGTAATATTGTGCATAAATGCATGTTGAAATATGTGTGCAGTATTATACTATTGCACAAAGATGCATATTGTACATGAGATGCATTATATACATCATAGCATGTTGCATATGTAGCGTTATGCATCAATGCTTGTGGTATGTAAAGAGTATATTATATACCTCACTGCATGTTGCATGTATGCACTACTGTACAGTTGTGGATGTTGTGCATGAGCAACGTTGTACATCAATACTTGTTGCATGATTGCAGTATTGTGCACAAGTGTTGTGTTCATGTACAGTATTATGTGCATTAATGCATATTCTGTGGAAGTAGTCCAATACATCGGTGCATGTTGTAAGGGTTGTGTGCATGAATGCATGTTGTTTGTATGCAGAGTTGTACACCACTGTGTATTATATGTGAGCAATATCATACAACAGTGTACATTGTATACAGTGTTATACACATCAATCTTTATTGTGTGTACTCTGTTATATATACATCCCAGCCTGTTGTGTGCGTGCACAGTGTTACACATCATTGCATATTATATATGCACTGTGTTATATGCATCAGAGTGTGTTGTGTGTGCAGTGTTATAT
>NC_043002.1:72993210-73063210 GCF_006345805.1 Octopus sinensis
AACCGCTGCTCTAGATCAAACCTAATTATTCATTTGACAACCTATTTGATATCTCTAGGTCTTGCTTCTTACCATGCAGCCATGCCTGCACCTTTGGTTGTGAAACACACTTCATAACCAAACAACCATGCCTGTCCCTCCACACAACTACTGTCTGTTTTTTTAAAAATAATATTTACATTTGAAAAAAGCAAGCAACCATTGTAGTGTGGTCAGTTAAGTCTGTGTATTTACTTCACTTCCTAGTCATATTCTCAGTTCATTTCTATTCTACCACAAATGATTTTGAGAAAAGCTGCAAACATCAAACAAACTTATTCCCACACTGCCTTATAAATTTAGACACAAGGGAAAACAAACAAACAATATGTATTTACATGTTTCAAACCACTCTATAAGTCTGGGGATTCTTTTATTAGGATTCAGACAACATCAGTCCTTTGTAGGTGTGTTGTTGTGTGACCTGAGGTCAGCTCTGAGTGGACAGTACATATCAGGACGTCATCATAATCCTCGTCATCATCATCATCAATCCCTGGACATTACCATCCTGGGTCCTAGCCCTTACAGGGCATGTTACCTAATTTCCATGGCAGTTTCAGTCATTGAGATCACAACATACCACTCTGCTGAACATAATGCTTGTCTAGCACAAGGTTACTCATTTACAGCCGGGTAGGGTGGACCAATGAGAAATGAAGTGTTTTTACTCAAAAACCCATTGCACCATAAAGTCTGGGAATTGAAACCATGGGCTTGCAATTGTGAGTGCAAAACTCTAACCACTTGGCCACACATCTGCATTCATGACTAAAATCTGTGATGTAACTTGTGGAACGATTCTGATCCCCACCCCCAAAGTGATTTAAGGTGGACTGACTCATTGCTATAAATTAAAGAGCTGTGAGCGATTGGCAGTTTGGATTGGTTAGCAGTTTACTGTGAGCCGTGACTGAGAGCATTGAGTCCCATGTAAGAGTAATTGTAGTGTGTTGTGTAAATACTTTCTTTGCACCCTGCTTCATTTAATTATATATCCAACATACAAGGATATAAAATAATTGAATGTTGCTGGGAGACTGAAATAGACTAGATGTCTTGATATCATAGGTAACTTATTGCCAGTTCTTCTCAGTCTGTTTTGTCATCTACGGGGCTCGATTGATTTAGATCCTCCTAAAACAAAATGAAGAAAAAACAGAAAAAAATGAATGCAAACAAATGTTCAGAATTTCATGTCCAGTAAGTTCACCGTCATCAATTCACCACAGGGAAAGTTCACTATCATCAATTCACCAAAGGGAAAGTTCACCGTAATCAATTTACTGTAGGGAAAGTTCACCGTCATTAATTCACCACAGGGAAAGTTCACCGTCATCAATTCACCACAGGAAAAATTCACCGTCATCAATTCACCACAGGAAAAGTTCACCATAAGGAATGTTCACTGGAGCAATACTGTGGATATTTTCTTGATAAACTTTCCTTGTGGTGAACTTTCTTCACAGTGAATATGATGGCAGAGAGCTCTCCTGTTATAAATTGATGGTGGTGAACTTAGCTCTACTCTTAGAATTTGATCAAGTGATTTTAAAATTAATATCAGTTGATTGCTAACTTCAATTGATTCTAGATCACAGCTGGGGGGTTGGGAGGTGGATGTGCCTCAACAAGTAGTGATGTGTTTACTTTGCTTTATCATGCAATTCATTATTTCTTAGTTCATTGGCCTTAAATGACTTTTTAATTCTTATTCATTACAACAATAGCAACAGCAGCAGTGGTTGTTGTTGCAGTAGTCTCAACAACAATGAAATGTGCAAGTAATTTTGTAGGTATTCATTTGTTGCATGTATTTTTGTTGTAAACATTTGAAATATCTCCTAAATATTATGAAGCAGATGGTGGTGGTGGCGGCGGCAGTGGCACCAGTGGCAGCAGTGACATTTGTGTTGATGATGACAATGATAGTGACACCACCATGACCATGGCCATCATCATATCTATTTTATGACTGAAATATTATTTCAATAGATATTTTTCATGATAGGATATGACATTCTTACAATGTAAATACATATAAAAAAAAATACCTATGATATCACAGCAGCAGTGCTGCCTCCACTCCTCCTCCTTTCCTCTCCCTCCTACTCTTCTCCTTCCTCCCCTTCCCCCTCCTCCCCTCCCTCCTCCTCCTCCTATTCTTCTGTTTGTTTCAACAATGCGCATTCAGTTGTTTGATTAACTTCTTACCAGTTTAGTTTAACAAGTGGCTGAATATACCACTGACATATTGTCATTACAGTTACAGTTGTTCCTAAATGCCTTTCATGGAGTTTCAGTTCTGCTCATTTCTCTTACAAAACTTGTGCCAACCCAAGGTTGTCTTGTGGTGGAATCAAACCTGTGACATCATGATTACAAAGAAAACTTCTTAGTCGCACAGCCATGCCTGCATCCATACACATATAGACATAAACATATACTGAGAAGCACGCATTCAGTTATTCTCTCACGTGTGCATGAAGCTTGCTTCCCAACCACATGGTTCTGGGTTCAGTCCCACTGCATGGCACCTTGGGCCAGTGTCTTCTACTATAGCCTCAGGTCAATCAAAGCCTTGAGAGTGGATTTGGTAGACGGAAACTGAAAGAAGCCCATTGTGTGTGTGTGTGTGTGTGTGTGTGTGTGTGTGTATTTGTGTGTCTGTGTTTGTCTCCCCATCATTGCTTGACAGCTGATGTTGGTGTGTTTACATCCCTGTAACTTAGCAGTTTGGCAAAAGAGACCAATAGAATAAATACTAGGCTTACAAAGTATAAGTCCTAGGGTTGAATTGTTCGACTAAAGACGGTGCTCCAGCATGGCTGCAGTCATATGACTGAAACAAATAAAAAAGAATATATATATATATATATATATATATATCCAGTTGAACCGTCCAACCCATGCTAGCATGGAAAGCGGACGTTAAACGATGATGATGATGATGATATTTATGTATATGCATGTGTGTATGTATATATATATATATATATATATATATATGTGTGTGTATGTAAGCATGTATATTTATATATATGCATATGTGTATATGTATGTGGTGTGCATGTGCATGTGTGTATTTATATGTATATATAATTATTGATAAGAACCACACAAAATATGCCTTGTTGACATTATCAGCTTGAAAATTAGTGAAATAAATTTAATATTCTGGCCAGGAAACCTGGGATAAATAACTGAATATCACATTTTTTTGTGTTGTTTTTAATATTAATATCTTTACTGATCAAGTGCTCTACTGCTTATTGAACGTTTTACCACATGTCTATATTTATTTCTCTGTCTCTCTTACAAACAGGTTTAACTTTACTAAGAAAAGCTTACACTGAAATGACAAATAATCCTTACATTTTTATTCGTAAGATTTCCTATCTAATGTGTCAAAATCACATTGATATCTGTTAGGCAGCTGAAGAGGGAATTCCCAGTTTTTTTTTAAGTTGCTTCTTAACGTTATCTTATTGAGGACTATATATTTGTAAATATGGTTGTTTCTATGTTTATAAGTTTTGATGCTGGATTCTGATATTTGTTTGTGGTGATTTTCAGTAAATTTATTTTAGTTGTTTCGCAAGATCTTAAGTTGGACCAGTGGTTTTCAACCAGGGTCTGTTTGACTCTTGGAGGTCCACACATGATTTAGTTGTGAAAATTTATCTGCAATAAATTAGTTTTATTTCTACAATACACAAAATATTTTTAATGATTTTTTTAAATACAATTTTTAATAATATTTAATCATAAAAATATAATTGGATTTTTTAAACATTGATTGGCTAAAGGAGCCCAGTAGAGTAAAACAAGAATCAAAGGGTTCCATAAGTAAAAAATGGTTGAGAAACACTGAGTTAGACATTTGATTTTGGCATTATTAGGGGTTCTTGGTTAGTTTTATTTCCTACCTTCTTGGATTGTGCTGATTTAGGTTATTCAAATTTGCATTCTTGGGAGTCCAGCTTGAAAGTGTAGCAATGGTTGGTTCTGATGGGACCCTATGGAGGAGGTGCCTGAGGGCTCTAATCCCATAATGAACTTAGGAAAGGTGGGTGGGTGGATGGATGAATGGTAAATATATTGCTCATATAGGTGTAGTGGCTGTGTGGTAAGTAGCTTGCTTACCAACCACATGGTTCCGGGTTCAGTCCCACTGCGTGGCACCTTGGGCAAGCGTCTTCTACTATAGCCTCAGGCCGACCAAAGCCTTGTGAGTGGATTTGGGATTTGGTAGACGGAAACTGAAAGAAGCCCGGCGTATATATGTATATATATATATATATATGTACGTGTGTGTATATGTTTGTGTGTCTGTGTTTGTCCCCCCAACATCACTTGACAACTGATGCTAGTGTGTTTACATGCCTGTAACTTAGCGGTTCAGCAAAAGAGACTGATAGAATAAGTACTAGGCTTACAAAGAATAAGTCTTGGGGTTGATTTGCTCGACTAAAGGTGGTGCTCCAGCATGGCCACAGTCAAAAGAGTAAAGTGTATATTTTGAATTAACTCTTTTGATACCAATATGTCTGAGACTACCCTTAGTTCTATCATATAAATTTCATGTTTTTAAAGCTATTTAAGTTAAAACCTTCTATCCAAATTTTATGTTAATTTAAGTTCCAAACACCAGATTGATAACGACAAAATTATTTTACTAAATTTTTCATTATTTTCCAAATTATCTGAAACAGTGTCACTGTATTTCAACAGAAATATGGTAATGAAAGGGTTAAACAGATGTTTATTTTATATTATACATGCAAATGACACTGATTAAAGCAGATTGATAATTTTGGGAATATTACACAAGCGCTAACTGCTGTGTGTTTGAGTGTAAATAGTTACATGTATAGATGTAATAAGTGTAAATTAATTTGATGGAGACTTAGATAGCTAGATAGATACATAGATAGATATTTAGAAATTTTGATGTGATTTTGATAACATATGTTATACTAAGATGGGAATGCAGCTTTTAAAACCTCCCAAAATTATTATACTCTTATTCTCTTTTGTTCCTGATTAATATCTTTTGCTTCCTTACAACTGTAAAGATTTTGTGGGCGTGAGTCAGGGATTAGAGGAGTTGGGGAGTGAAATCAAGGAACGATTTGATTAAAGTGTTTCGCAACAATAGGCCCTTTTGTAACTTTTGTCTCTGACCTGGAAACTCTGCAGTTTACTCATTATTGCTCTTTGAGTTTAGGAAAACTCGGTGCCCTTATTTTCAAATAAATAAAAGAAAGGAAACAAAAGAGGGGCTTGTCAATTGAAACAAAAATGTGGGAGGTGCTCCTTTTTTATTTTTCCATTTATTATTTTGGAAAGATTTTTCAGTAAAAAATAAATACAATAAAATAAAAGATAAAAATATAACAATGGCTGAGAGCTGTTATTGTTAAAAAAGGAATAAATAAATATTCTAGAAATTTCTAATGTTATTGCATGTCTTTTAAAGCATCCCGGGTAAAAATGAAGAATATGATTGGAACAATAGGCTTTATCTATGGTGTGTATGTGTCTGTCTGTGTGTAGCTGAAAGTATTTATTGTTCTGCATATATATATGTGTGTGTGTGCGTTTGAGTATGTGTAATTGTGAATCTATCTATGACAATGTATATATGTATGTATATGTTTGTGTGTGTGTGTATATATATATATATATATATATATGTATGTATTTATGTAAGTGTATGTGTGTTTGCAAGTGTGTGTGTGTGTGTAAATGTATTTATAACTTTGTGTATATGTTTGTGTGTTCGAGTATGTGCAACTCATTCTATTTATGACTGTCTATATGAATGCATCTACATGTATGAATATGCAAATTTATGCATCTGTGCATGTGTATCTGTGTAAATATATATATGTGTGTGTGTACATGTGTACATTTGTTCATTGGTGAAAGTGTTTATCTTCTCATTAAGTTTTAGATGTATATGCGTGTTTGTATATAATATATATATATATATATATATAATTGTCTATCTTCCTTAACGCTATGTATGTATATATGTAAATACATGCATGTTTGTCTACATATTTCAGTGTATATAAAACATGTACATACATATGTGTTTGTGTGTGTGCATGCGTGTGCACATGTAAATGTTTTTCAAGATGGTGTTATTTGATAAATTTCTTTGTAGATCTAGTACTTCGTTTATTTTCCCATCTCAAGAATGTAACAACAAATCAGAATTCTTTTCTCTTATATTCTTCCTGTTGTTAGAAAATTACTTTTTCATTGTATGCATGTCAATGTGTGTGTATGTGTGTGTGTGAGTGAAAAAAAAAGGGTGTGGAATGCAGCAAGAGAGATAGAGAGATATTCCTTTAAAAAGTTTTAATTTTGAGACAGGATGACATTCACCCAAGTTATCATCCATTTGTTTTGTGTTCTTTTGTTGTTTTTTTTTTCTGTCTTTTATTTTTCATCTTGTTTAAAACTTTCTAAAAATTCTTTAGCGCCCTATTTTAAGCGTGACTTAAAATTTTCATTTATCACAGACTATTTTTTTTTTTTGTATTTTGAGACTACTGATTACTTTGAAATTATGAATTCCCTTTTTGTTTGAATTTAGCTGTTATATATATGTAAGAGTGTGTGTGTGTGTATGAGTGTGTGTGCATGTGTGTGTATTCCTGTATATGTGCATATTCATGTATATATGTGTATGTATGTATATATGTGTATGTATGTATATATGTGTATATATATATGTGTGTGTGTGTGTGTGTATAAATATGTGTGTAAATGTGTGTATATGTGTATGTATATGTGTGTATATGTATATATGTGTATATGTATGTGTATCTATATATGTGTGTATGTGTATGCATATATATATATATGTGTATCTATATATATGTGTATGCATATATATATATGTGTATCTATATATGTGTGTATGTGTATGCATATATATATGTGTATGTTTATATATGTTTGTGTGTATATATAAGTTTATACGTATATGTGTGTGTGTATGTGTATATATGTATATGTGTGTATTACATTGGCTAGCTCTCTTATTATTATCATCATCATCACCATCATTAGCCTTATTGTCATAATCACCATCATTATTATCTTTTGTGGTAATCATCTTTTTCATTATCATCATCTAAGTTTTTTGTTCATTTTCTTTTCTTCTTCACAAGAACAAAGATTCAGTGAGACTGTTTATGTCTGACCGAGTTTTGGTTCCTCACTCTAATGATTCTTCTTCACTTACATCACTGATGTTGTTGTTGTTGCTGTTGATGTCTAACCCTTTTGATACCAACCCGCCTGTGTTATAATAAAAATGCCTGTTCACATTGAGATTTAAATTTTCCATTATAGTTTCATCTAAGAACCTTTTGTTAAGTTATATTCCAAACATTAAATTAATAATGACAAAGCTGAAGCTTGGGTGGGTCATCATGCCAATAATAAACACATGCCAGGAGTGACTGTGTGGTAAGTAGCTTGCTTACCAACCACATGGTTCTGGGTTCATTCCCACTACGTGGCATCTTGGGCAAGTGTCTTCTACTATAGCTTCGGGCTGACCAAAGCCTTGTGAGTGGATTTGATAGATGGAAACTGAAAGAAGCCCGTTGTATATATGTATATATATATGTATGTGTGTATGTTTGTGTGTTTGTGTTTGTCCCCCTAGCATTGCTTGACAACCAATGCTGGTGTGTTTATGTCCCCGTCACTTAGTGGTTTGACAAAATAGACTGATAGAATAAGTACTAGGCTTACGAAGAATAAGTCCTGGGGTCGATTTGCTTGACTAAAGGTGGTGCTCCAGCATGGCCGCAGTCAAATGACTGAAACAAGTAAAAGAGTAAAAGAGTCAGTTGGTTAACCAGTTAACTAATCAATCATTTGTTTGATTGTTTTATTGATTGGTTAAGTGCTTAATCAATTGACTATTATAAGCAAAGAAAGCACAGGCATAGTTATATGGTTAAGAAGATCACTTTACAACTTCATGGTTTTGGATTCTGCTTTGTGAGTGAATTTGATAGACAGAAACTGTATAGAAACCTGTCTCACACACACACACATCATCAATGTTTGCTTGACATCAATGTTTGTTGGCTTACATCCCCATAACTTAGTGGCTCAGCAAAAGAGACTGATAAAGCAAGTATCAAACTAAAAACAAAATATGTACTAGAGCCAATTTATTTAACCAAAAACCCTTCAAAATAGTGCTTCAGCATGGCTACTGTCCAATAGCTGAAACATGTAAAAGACAAAAGGTGAAAGAACCAGTGCATGTGTTTATTATTGGCATGATGACCCTCCCAAGATACAACAAAATCTGTTTCAACACACAAGTTCACATTAAGAATCTTGTAAATGAAATACTAAAAGAAAATGACAAAATTATTTTACTAAATCTCTTTAAATACTTGATTGTTTTCAAATTAATTGGACCATTTAGACATAAATATATCTATGTGGTTTACACAGGTCATCCAAGATGTAGTATACCTATAATCAGAGGTGTTTCAACTTTCACCTTCTTATCTCTGTTTATCTTTTTTCCAATAACGTCTGCTTCTCAGTGCTGGCTGGGTTTTGCCTCATTCATTCAGCCATTTCCATTTCACTTGTCCCTCCTCCTCCTCTCGTCATGCTTGATGTGTCCAACCTTCCAGGGCCCTGCACTAACCACTAGCATAGCGAGAGGTGTGGGGGACAGAGGGGGCAGTCTGCCCCAGGCAGTACTTCTATGGAGGTAGCACCACTCTGGGGTCTGCTGTATGCAATATGTATTTTTTGTGGGCCTCTGGGGGCAGCACACACTCCAGCTACACTCCTGATCCTTCTTTCTCAGAATGACAGCCCTGAGGAATTCCCTCTTGGCTCTTGTCTTCCTTGCTGATATTAATTTTCAAGGAGACACGAGGAACATTAATGGCATCAGTCTCATAGGTGTAGGAGAAAGCAGTGAGGTGGTAGAACTGTTAACACACTGGGCAAAATTCTTAGTGGCATTTCGTTTGTCTTAACATTTTGAGTTCAAATTCCACTGAAGGTTATTTTGCCTTTCATTCTTTCGGCGTTGATAAAGTAAATACCAGTTAAACACTGGGGTTGATGTAATCAACTTACCCCACCCCCGTAAAATTGCTGGCATTGTGCCAAAATTAGAAGCCAATCTTACTGGGGTGGGAGGGCCTGAAAAAGCCATAGGCATTACCCTTTCCATCAGACCTAGTTGGTTAAAAAAAATTTTAATTATAGAACTTTCTTATCTAATATGTCTTTTACTCTTTATGATAATAGTGTTATTTGAGGATAATTTGGCTGCAATTTATAGCTGGTCAAGAGACCACATAAGGCTCCCTTGTTAACACATGATGACCAATGTTTTTAGGGAATTTCTTTCTTCTTGCCTGTAATTCTGAAGCCTTTTAACCCTTTAGCATTAAAACAAGCCATATCGGGCTCAAAATATTCTGCTTGTTCAATGCTCAAACTGGCCAGATCAGACCTCTTACTCCTACCTAACAATGTTAGTCTAAAACTAAACAATCACCTCTATATTAATCTTGAAGCTGCAAGATAATGTGTGATTAATTCAAAACAATATGAATAGATAAACATTACATTTGATAGAATAATTTGAATGCTAAAGGGTTAATTCAGCATGAATGCCACCAAGGTATGCCAGGTTCTTTAGCCCACGTTACTCTTATATTACTTGTTTCAGTCATTGGACTGTGGCCATGCTTGGGTTTAGCTGAACAAGTTGGCTCCAATACTATTTTAAGTATGTACTTATTCTTAGTCTAGTGGTGTTATGTCCTTGGGTAGGTCCTGTGCATGTGAATCTTCTCCAGCACTCTCTACATGACATGGGAGGGCCTATACCCTCCCCTGCTGCTGTAAAATAGGCCACTGGAGCTTCGGCTACCATGACCTGTAATGTTCAGACTTTTTAATGCTTACATTAAAAAGACAAAGAATAAATAAACCTAATTGATTTCAGTCAAATCTCCTGGCAGAATGACAAAACACATTAAACCAATTAGTTTTGATGGTGAGGATTTGGTAATTGTTTGGAACACATTTGTGTGTTGTTGTCCATTTGAACAATGATTCAAACAATGGTTATTGATCGAAATCAAATTTCAGTTTTAACCAAATATAAAAGAATATAATGGGATGCAAATATATCGAAGCTATTAATAACCATTTCTCTGTTAAAAGGTTCTTGAACCAAACTTTGGACGGATTTGCTGTTAAAAATATTATGCGTAGGCAATAGTGCAGTTTAGGAATGTCTACAATACAGAGTTTCTTTCTGGTTACAGAAAATACATCATCATCATCATCATCATCTGTCTCTTTTTCCATGCTGACAAAGGTCAAACAGTTTGACAGGAACTAATACGCTAAAGGGCTGTGCTGAGCTCCAGTGTCTGCTTTGATATGGTTTCTACAACTGGATGTTCTTCCTAACATCATATTTGTATTTTATTTGCTTTGTTGTATATACCGTAAATCCCCAAGTATAATCTGCATTTTTTCCCCAAAATTTAAAGGTCAAAATCCCTAGTAGGTATTATATACGAGGTTAAAAATGAAAAATATTTTCTAAGCAATGTCCGAGTCTCTATTTGCTGTCTGGCAATGTTTATTCAGACGCATTTTGTGATGTCGGGCGCGAAAATACCTTAAGCTAAGCCTGAAAGCAATGAAGTCATAAAAGAATCATCCATAACTTGCAGTAAGCAACATTTATTAGAATAAAAGTATTCAAAACACAGAATAACATGTAACAAAAACAATTTGCAAGCATTTACATTCCCATATAACAGTTAAGAACATCACCATTATTGTATTATGCATGCGTGGAAGTGTTTGTTTGACTAGTTGCTGCTGCCTTAATTACGCACGACTCAAGTTAGAGAAGGGGTGCATATTATACACAAGGTTTAGGTTTTTCAGAGGTACAGACCCCTAAAAATACCCAGTGTATTATACTCAAGGGCAGACTATACTCAAGGATTTACGGTAACTTTTCCTGTTGGACATTCCCATTACGAATTGTTGATGGGAAATTACAAGGATTTAGGTATGTTCCAACAGTAGTGATACCTCTGACAGTGCCATGCAGTATAGATGCTACAAGGGTATGCCATATTCTTTGACCCACATTTAAATAGATACTCTCTTACTCTTATATTACTTGTTTCAGTTATTGGATTTTGGCCATTCTTGAATTTAGGTTGAACAAACACTTAATCTAGTGGTGGCCTGACCTTGGGTAGGTCCTGTGCATTTTAACCTTCTCCAGCATTCTCTATATGACCTGGGTGGGGCCTTACCCAACCTTGCTTTTATTAAAGTAGACTTTGGCTATTGTGACTAGACTTGGGATGGATACTAGAGGGGTTTCCCATTGCCATCTCCATGCAGGTGGGATTTGAACACAGAATGTACAGAACTGGATGATATACTGTAAAGCATGTCTACCAATGCACCAGCAATTCTGCCACTCTGCCACCCACAACTGGTGCCTCCGTTGGTTATGATGATGAGAGTTTCAGTTGATCTGATCAACGGAACAGCTTGCTCATGAAATTAATGTGCAAGTGGCTGAGAACTCCACAGGCATGCTTACTGTGAATGTAGTTCTCAGGGAGCTTCAGCGTGACACAATGTGACAAGGCTGGCCCTTGAAATACAGGTGCTACTCATTTTTGTCAGCTGAGCGGACTGGAGGATTATGAAATAAAATGTCTTGCTCAAGGACATAACATGCTGCCAGGAATCAACCTCACAGCCATATGATCATGAGCTGAATACCCGAACCACTAAGCCATGCGCCTTCACACCCACAGAGCAATGTGAAATGAAGTTTTTTTGTTCAAGAGCACAACATGCCAGCCAGTCTGGGAATTGAAACCATAATCTAGTGATTGTGATTGCAACATCGTAACCATAGGCAATATACCTTTTCTCAGGCCACATGCCTTTACCTAAGCCACATGCTTTTTCTCGGGCCACATGCCTTTACCTATGCCACATGCCTTTTCTCAGGCCACATGCCTTTACCTATGCCACACACCTTTTCTCAGGCCACATGCCTTTTCTCAGGCCACACACCTTTACCTAGGCCACATGCCATTTCTCAGGTCACATGCTTTTACCTAGGCCACATGCATTCATGTACTTTTTCCATTGGGCCTTTTTTGTCAAATGTGGAGGTGCATGACTTAGTGGTTAGACATGTTAGACTCATGATTGTAAGATTACGGTTTTGATTCTTGGACTGAGCAATGTGGTGTGTTCTTGAGCCAAACACTATACTTCATGTTGCTCCAGTCTGCTCAGCTGGCAAAAATGAGTAATCCTGCAATGGACTGGCATCCCATCCAGGTGGTGGCACATAAAGCACCCCTTACACTCTCAGGGTGGTTGGCGTTAGAAAGGGCATCCAACTATAGAAACCATACCAAATCAGTCTGGAGTCTGGTGTAGCCTTCCAGCTTGCCAGCCCTGGTCAAACTGTCCAACCCATGCCAGCATGGACAACAGACATTAAATGATGATGATGATGTCAGAAACCAGGAAACTAGCCCTTACGCGTCACCATGACTCATGAAGGTGACTTTGTTTTTTGTTTTTGTTTTGTCAAACCACTAAGTCATGTGGACATGAACAAGCCAACACCAGTTGTCAAGCAGTAACTAACACAAACAGAAAGGCAGAGCCTCACCACCATCATGAACACATGTATAACAGGCTTCCACACTGTTTCCATTTACCAAAATTCATTCTGGAGGCATTGGTTGTCACGTAGTTATAGAAAAAAAACAAACTTTCTCATATGCTGTACAGTAGGACTGAACCGGAAACTATGTGTTTGCAAAACAAACCTCTTAACCACAGCCATGCCTGTGCTTATACATACAAGTGAAATTGATAAGGGAATAAGGTACTTAATTATTAGCTGATGGGCTGTAATTTAATATTTGCTCAATCTTTGAGTGAATCACAGTTAAGTGATTTGAAGTATTAAATTACTTGTATGCGAGAAATATGTGCCATGCTTTGTGGGATATTAACTGCAATCACACTATCTGCTTGTACAGGGAGAAAAATCATCTTATCAGAGAAGGGATATTTAAGCTTTTTTTTTTTTAACCAAAAAGTAAGACATACCAATTTTATAAACTTATTTAGTACCCCTAAAAAAATGTTGGATCCTTTAATTAGAGACAAAGTTCCTGTCATTCTGTACAGGTCTTAGTTGAGTGCATTATCCCCAGTTCTTTGTCTGCTATTTTGGTTTTTTTTTTTATTACTTTTGGACATGAAAGGCAAAAGTTGATCTGATCATGTAGGCTTCTAACCAGAAGATAAATGGTCATAACCAAAGCTACACAGAATTTTTGCTTAATGTACCAATTCTGCTATCCCAATCCCATCATATATATATATCTCTCTCTCTCTCCATGTATTGATTACATTTTCGTTTCAGTTGAAATCGAAATGCATGTTGACCACATTAGTACTTAATTTTGTAAGCCTGATACTTATTCTATTGGTCTTGTTTGGTAAGCTACTGTGTTACAGGGACATAAACAAACCAACACTGGTAGCCAAGTGGTCATGGAGGACTGACACAAACACACACACACACACACATGCATATACATAATGGGCTGCTTTCAGTTTCCATCTACCAGATCCACTCGCATGGCTTTAGTCAGTCTAGGGCAATAGTAGAAGAGACTTGCCAAAAGTGCCACTTAGTGGGACTGAACCCGGAACCATGTGGTTGGGAAGCAAACTTCTTACTACGCAGCCACACCTGCACCTATAAAATTCGTATGCCTTCCATCTACCAAATTTCACTCACAAAGCTTTTGCCAGTCAATATTTTTGTTCATTTTGGTTTTGAGGAATGAGCTGTGCCTGTAACCTTCATGGACACACCAAGACAGATGAAATTCAATGTGGGTAACATTCTACAAACTGACAGCTACATAAGAGTTTCCAGAAGGTTGATGTTCTGGAGAAGAAAAGGACTGGATGTAAGTGGCTATTGCAGACCTAGGGTCAAGTTTTTTTTACAGTATTGGTAAGAAGAAGAAGAAAAAGAGGAAACAGCATGTCTCTGGGCCAAAGAAGGTTGGTGTGTGTTGGCAAACAACTTCATGCCAACTATTTAGGTGACTGCTGCCATACTGGAGCACCAATTTTAGTCAAACAAACTGACCCCAAGATTTATTCTTTGTAAGCCTAGTACTTATTCTGTTGGTGTCTTTTGCTGACTGCTAAGTTACAGGGATGTAAACACAGTAACATCGGTTGTCAAGTGATGGTTAGAGTACAAACACAGACATACACACAAATATGCACATATATACGACAGTCTTCTTTCAGTATATATATAAAACTTATTGGAAAAGGATGCGTGGCATTCAATCATATAATAATATAAATAATATATAAATAGATGCATATATACATACAGACATGTACATACCTACATATATATGTATATATATACATGCATATATGGGTACAGAACATCAGAAAAATGTTGAACACAATGAGAAACGAAAGCATAAAAACAAAAACATAGAAAACAAACTTTTTCGAACAACTGAAAAAACAGACAAAGAAACAAGACATGCAACATAAAGAATATTCCCCTTCATCAGTTGTCTCTGTTTCATCTACTCTGTGTTTCGAAGGCATGGACAATACTCAGCTTCATTGAAAAGTCCTTCCTACAAAGCAAATTAAATAAAATTTGGGATTTTTTGCAGAGGGTGAAAGTGGTAACACGAACAGGACAGTGAGAAAAAGACAGTAAAGACAAACGGTGAGGGCTGTTAAGCCAAGACGATAGAAAAATTATTATGAACGCTAGGAGGACGAGCTTATGAGAGGAGACAGGTATAAGCACATCTTATCTTTAGGAATGAAATGGGCAGAAAGATAGATTCCCTTTTGTCACGTGTCAGCAACGAGAGAGTCAAGGAGGTAGAATGAGAGAGAGGGAACAGTGAAGAGGAGAGGAGAAGAATAGGGAAGGGTGGGAGAGAAAACCAGAAAGGATGAAGAACAAGAGAGGGAGAGAGATAGACAGAGAAGAGATAGTAGAGATAGAAGATTAAATGGCTGGCTTGGTTTTTGAATTTAGTGTTGCAGATCATGATATCATTTGCATCACAGAACTCCAGCAATTTTGTTCCCTTCTCACTTCTAGGTCCAAAACCTCGAGCCATACCAGAATCATAAGGGCTGGTTTCCTGGTTTCAATGGCGTATATATTCCCCACCTGGATGGGATGCCAGTCCATTGCAGAGTTATCTCATTTTACCCGCTGAGTGGACTGGAGCAATGTGAAATGAAGTGTTTTGCTCAAGAACACAACGTGTCGCCTGGTCCAGGAATTGAAACTACAGTCTTATGATCCTGAGTCCAACACCCTTAACACTAAGCCACATGCCTCCACAGACAAAGAGAATGCAGAATATAAAATCCTTGCTTTCAACCAAAGATTCAGAATTATCATGGACTTAGCAGACTGAGAGACTAATTCCAGCTGAAATTAAATTAACCTCAAGCTTTCTTGCAATATTGCAATAATCTAGTTGATGTATGGCGTTAAAAATCATTTAACTTGACAGATTTACTTGGATTCCTCCATTTTGATATTGGCAAAAACAGCAACAACAACAGGAAATAGAATGGACAACAACAACAACAACAATTACGGTAACGCTAACATAACTGCAGCAATAAAGATCATGACAACAATACAAACAACATCAGCAAACTTGATGGTACTTTTAGAAATACAAAAATAATAAGAAAAAAAACTACACTGAGAAACAGACTGGAAGTCACATTGTAATAATGGTATGTTTGTTCTTAGCTCTAATTATTCCCAATATAAATGAAACTGAAAAAAATAAACAAACAAAAAACAACAACAAATAAATGAATAAACAAAAGAAAGAGAGAGAAATAGAAAATGAAAAGATAAAAAAGTGTATATCTTACTCAGAAGTATCATGTTTCATGAATAGTGTGTGTGTATATGTATGTATGTATGTATGTGCATACATATATATATCATTAAAAAATACATATATCATATTTATATCATGTGTGTGTCTATATATATATATATATATATATATTATATATATATATATATTTGACAAATAATAAATCAAAAACAAAACAATCCAAAAAGGAAATAAATATGCTTACCAACCACATGGTTCCGAGTTCAGTCCCACTGCGTGGCACCTTGGGCAAGTATCTTCTACTATAGCCTCGGGCTGACCAAAGCCTTGTGAGTGGATTTGGTAGATGGAAACTGAAAGAAGCCCATCATATATATGTATACATATATGTATATATGTATGTGTGTATATGTTTGTGTGTCTGTGTTTGTCCCCACCAACATCGCTTGACTACTGATGCTGGTGTGTTTACGTCTCCGTAACTTAGCGGTTCGGCAAAAGTCTCCGATAGAATAAGTACTAGGCTTACAAAGAATAAGTCCTGGGTCGATTTGTTCGACTAAAGGGGCTGCTCCAGCATGACCGCAGTCATATGACTGAAACGAGTAAAAGAGTAAAAGAGAGTATGTAAATATGAAGAAAAAATACGAAGGAAAAAAAATTTTTTATTGTTTATCTTAGAGATGCTATTAGTATGAGTGTTATACACATACATAAACACATGAACATGTAGACACACATACACACACACATCCGATTAATATGCAGATACAAACATATGGACTCACAAGCACACTTGCACACATGCCCACATGCACATATATACACACCTGAATATGCAGACACGCAGAAACATGCAGAAACATACATACGCACACGCACACAAACACGAACACACACACAAACACGAACACACACACACTCACATAACCCATACATACACATATACACATACATCTGAAAACTGAAAACACACACAAACATGCAGAAACGTACACACGCACACATGCAAACATGAACACACGCGCGCACTAACGTGAAGATATACACACATACACACACACATACACACACATACTCACACATACACACACATACACACACATACACATGCGCGAACAAGAAGACACACACACACATACACAATATACTTATGCACACACATATGCACACATGGACTCATGCAAACACAAGCACATCTGAGTGCACGCTGTATACATAAAGATGCATAAACACATGCATACGCACACACACTCACACATGAATATGCATACATGTAAACCCATGTAAACACATACATACATTCAATCGCACATGAAGACATACACATAAGCCTATAGACACAGACACTCACACATAGATATCCACGCATACACACAACCAGGAAATCTCTAGAGAGGTTTGTTCCCAGATTTTATCACATACATAACTAGGGTTTGACGGGGGTGCAGGGGGGGCGAACATTAGTTTATACATGCTTGTGTGTGTGTGTGTGTTAGTGAATGTATATGTCTGAGTGCATGTATATAACTGTGTGTGTGGTGTGCTGTGGCATGTGTGGAGTGACTGCTGTTATTATACTTATGTACATTTATTTCTTGATTGCCCACAGGGGGCTAAACGTAGAGGGGACAAACAAGGACAGAGAAAGGTATTAAGTCGATTACATTGACCCCAGTGTGTAACTGGTACTTATTTAATTGAACCCAAAAGGATGCAAGGCAAAGTCGACCTCGGCAGAATTTGAACTCAGAACGTAGCGGCAGACGAAATACTTATTTCTTTACTACCCACAAGGGGCTAAACACAGAGGGGACAAACAAGGACAGATAAACGGATTAAGTTGATTATATCGACCCCAGTGCATAACTGGTACTTATTTAATCAACCCTGAAAGGATGAAAGGCAAAGTCGACCTCGGCGGAATTTGAACTCAGAACGTAGCGGCAGACGAACTACCGCTAAGCATTTCGCCCGGCGTGCTAACGTTTCTGCCAGCTCACCGCCTTATGCTTATGTATATTATATCATGATGATTGTAACAGAGTAACTGATCAGATTCTCACCCTGTCTCCATTCTCGGTTGTTGTTGTTTAACCACAGGTTGGTACTGGTCAAAAAAGACCTGTGAGCAAAAGATATTCAAGCCAGGATCACTGTTTTTTTTCTTTCTTTGTCCAGGAATGATGTAACCTTGGACTACATTATTCATCGTCTCCTTTTACCAAATGGAGAGTGTAGTCTGGGGGAGATTTGGCTGCTATTTCTAGCAGATCGAATGACTACAGAGACGTCCCCTTTCGCTTGTTTCGTGTATGTATGTGTGTGTGTATTTGTGTGTGCATGTGTCATTGCTGATCATATCTGAGTAAATGCTTACATGTGTACATCTGTGTGTCACATGTTGATTTTATCGCCTATCGTGTAGGTCATATGATGTGTGTATATGTGTGTGAATATATATCTGTGTGTGTGTGTGTGTGTGTACATGTATAATTTTTTTAATGTCTATATATTTATGTGCTTATATGTTCATCTGTGTACATGTGCACACAAACATATGTATGTGTGTATGTATGTATGTTGTGTGTGTGTATGTACATATGTGTATATAGTTCTATGTATGCTTGTGTATCTTTCTATGTATGTTTGTGTAGATTTCTGAGTATGTGTATATATTTCTATGTATGTATGTATGTAAGTATGTATGTATGTATGTATGTATGTATGTATGTATGTGTGTGTGTGTGTATATATATATATGTGTATATATTTCTATGTATGTGTGTATGTATGTATGTATGTATGTATGTATGTGCATGTGTGTATATTTCTATGTATGTATGTCTGTATGTATGTTTCTGTGTATGTATGGAATGAATGAATGAATGAAAGAAGAAAGGCAGGACCAAAAGAAGGGAGGCAAACCTTTTCAAGACACTATCATTGTGTGTATTTATATTTATGCATGCATCTGTGACTGTGTGTATGTATATGTGTGTATGCACGTGTAGTGTGTGTGTGTGTGTGTGTGTGTTCTATCCATGTCTTAGTTTAGAAAGAAGGAACAGCGCCCATGACTTAGTCAGGCTTTCCCAAAGTTGTGGAGTTGATGTAATTACTGTCCAGATAGAATTTCTACAAGATGATTGATGCCTTGATGCCTGTAGGGAAAATGTAAAGAATTCCAAACGGCTGGAAGTTCTTGGAATAAACATTTGCCCTTGCATATGTTTATGTATGCATACATGCATGCATGTGTGTGTTTGCCCATGTGTGAATGTGTGTGCATGCACACATGTGCATGTGTGTGTAATGATTATTCTGTCTCACCATGTGTAAGCAGTACTTTATTGTGTTTTTGTTCTTTTTTCTTCTACTGTTTAGTCTGAGAGAGAATGGTAAGTGTCAATGACTTCTCATTTTTTAAGGTCCTCCAAGACTGGTGAGAGTTGGAACGAATACTGAAAGGTATTTGTTTTGTACACTAATTAAAATTTAATGCATTTTCAATTGCACACACTGAGTATGCAAATTAGTAGCTCCAATAATTATTATTTCAAATTTTGCCACAAGGACAACTTAGGGGAAGTTGGGGATGAGTTGATTACATCGACCCCAATGTTCAACTGGTACTTATTTTACCAACCCTGAAAGGATGAAAGGCAAAGTCAACCTCTGCAGAATTTGAACTGAGAACGATGCAATGGGCGAAATACTGCTAAGCATTTTATCCAGTGCACAAACGATTCTGCTAGCTCACTGCCTTAATAGCTCCAGTAATTATTCTTTTCTTCTCTAGGCACTAGGCCTGAAAGTTTTGTGGAGGGGGCCAGTCGATTAGATCGACCCTGGTACACAACTGGTACTTAATTTATCGACCCTGAAAGGATGAAAGGCCAAGTCAACCTTGGCAGAATTTGAACTCAGAACATAAAGACAGACTAAATACCATTAAGCATTTCACCCAGCGTGCTAACGTTTCTGCCAGCTTGCCGCCTTAGCTCCAGTAATTATTGAGAATATAAGCATGACCATCTTGGATCTGTACCTCATTTTATTGACCTTGAAAGGATGTAAAGTAAAGTTGACCTCAGTTGGGTTTGAACTCAGAGCTCAGAGAGTTGGAACAAATACTGCAAGGTATTTTGTTCTATACTCTCATTTTGATTTAATGCTGTTTAAATTGTGTATACTGAGTTTATATATATCTACTAGCTGGCCCCATGCTGTCAAAAATGGCCACTAATTGAAGTCTTTTATATATAAATAAGACAAAAGATAGAATATGGATGGTAATTCAAATTAATTCACTTCCCAATGTTATCTGATGGTTGTATTTTGATATGTGACATCAATCTATACAAACATTCACATACTACTAAGCGGTATTTCATCTGCTGCTACGTTCTGAGTTCAATTTCCACCGAGGTCGACTTTGCCTTTGATTCTTTCGGGGTCGATAAATTAAGTACTAGTTACGCACTGGGGTCAATGTAATTGACTTAATTCCTTTGTCTGTCCTTGCTTGTCCCCTCTGTGTTTGGTCCCTTGTGGGCAATAAAGAAATAACGAACATTCACATACTTCCCTTTTACACGCATACACACATATACACGTATACTCACACAGAGTTGAAATGCTTTTTGATATTTTCTTTTCACCATAGAATTGCCATCATCCCTTCCTTCCTTATTCATCTGTCACCCCTTCCTTTCTCATTCATATGTTGTGATTGGAGAAAAACACAAGAGTATTATTATAGTAGATGTTTTATCTTTTACTCAGTTCAGTCATTAGACTGTGGCCATGCTGGGGTACCACCTTGAATTTTGGTTGAAAAAATTGACCCCAGTACTTATGTTTTTGTAAAGCCTAGTAGTTATTCTATCGGTCTCTTTTGTTGAACTTCTAAGTTATGGGGATGTAAACATCAACATTGGTTGTGAAGCAGTGGGGTGGGGGCAAACACAGATACAAAAACATACACCCACATGTGCACGCGTGCACACACACACACATACACACACATATAATCGGCTTGTAGTGAAATATATAGATGATACAGTGTGTTTAATGTGGTTGTGTGTATATTATCACAAGAATTCATACAGAGATGAAAAAATAAATACAAGATCTATACATTAACTACATAAAATTATATTCAGTTCTTGTTTTGATGATGGTACATGAAATCAAATAGTAGACGCTAGTTGAATGAAGTAATCTATGCAAGAAAGTTCAGAAAAGAAAGTAAATTTCACACGCAGTGAACCTGTGAAAAACAGCTGAGAAAGATTGGGTATTTACCCTTTATAAGACAGAAAAAAGTTGCCAGCAAGCTGCTGCTGCTACTGCTATGTATGTGTATGTGTGTGTGTGTTTATCTCCCACCACTGCTTGAGAACCAGTGTTGGTTTGTTTACATCCCTGTAACTTAGGGGTTCAGCAGAAGTGACTCATAGAATAAGTGTACCAGGCTTTTAAAAAACAAGTCCTGGGCTCGATTCAGTTTCAACTAAAATTTATTCAAGGCGGTGCCCCAGCATGGCTGCAGTTTGATGACTGAAACAAGTGATAAATAAAATGATGATGATGATGATGATGATGGTTCTAACAACTCTGACCATTATGGCTTGCATATGATACATTTGCACCGTTGTAAAAGGTGGAGCAAATTGGATCATTTTGTAATACTGTGTTCCTTGATAAGAGATTATCATAGCTTAGGAGGCTTACCAAAATTTTGCTGTGTTGTTTATAAGTGGAGATTGTGTAACATTTTATTGTATGTGTGTGTTGTTATGAGTAATAAAACTGTGAGAGTGATGGTGGCATGAGAGGGAGAGACTAGTTCTTACACCTCCACTGCCGAAGAGGTGTGAAAACTGGTAGTGAAGGTATGCTGTAAGATGTCTTGGATGCTGTGTGAAAGATTATCCATCGAGGAATGAAGGACAGTGTAATCTTCCGAGGGAGTCTCTGTATCACTGGAAGTAACAATCAAGTATGTCATTGATGAAGAAGACAAAATAGAGGTGTGTGAGAGGGGTTGTGCTTTGGGGCAAGGAAAAGAATGTTTGGAAGAGAGCCAGTCAATGTGTTGGTGGCAGTGGTGGTGGTAGTGGTTGGTAGTGGTGGTGGGGATGAGTAGATGGGGATATGAATTGGTGTAGACATTTCAAGATGACAGATGCTTTGGCCTCTGTGTTTGTGGTGTCATTATGGGAGGATTGAAAGGTGGGGCATGGGGCATGGGGGTAGGAGCCAAGAGAAGTTGTGTCTGCTGCTGTGCTGTCACTTGGGACTTTAGAAAGAGAGAGAATGAGTGAGTGAAAGAGAGAAACAAGGAGGGATTAAAAGAGAGAGAGAGAAACAAGGAGAGAGCAAAAGTGAGAGAGAAGCAAGAAAAGAGTGAGAGAGAGAGAGAGAGAAACAAGGAGAGAGTGAAAGAGAAAGAAAAAAGCAAGAAAAGAGTGAGAGAGGGAGAGAGAGAGAGAGAGAGAGAAAGAAGTTGAAAGTGAGAGAGAGAGAGAAAGAAGTTGAAAGTGAGAGAGAGAGAGAAAGAAGTTGAAAGTGAGAGAGAGAGAGAAACAGGTTGAGAGTGAGAGAGAAGCAAGGAGAGAGGAGGGAGAGATAGAAGCAAGGAGAAAAGGAGAGAGAAGGAAAAAGAGAGGGAGAGAAAGAAGTAATGAGAGAGGGAGAGAGAGAGAAGCAAGTTGAGAGTGAGAAAAAGAGAAGCAAGTTTGAAAGTGAGAGAGAGAAGAAAAGTGAGAGGGAAAGATAGAAGCAATGAGAGAGGGAGAGAGAGAAACAATAAGAGAGGGAGAACTAGAAGCAATGAGAGAGTGAGAGAGAGTAAGAGAGACAGAGTGAATGATGTTCTCAGTTCTCAATACAGGATGAACAATAGTTGAGCAGCTAATGGTGGTGGTAGTTCCATGCATTTGGAGAATGGTAGACATAGCAGAAGCAGCAGTTTGGCAGTGAATTGGATGGAATGTCATGTGGTATCTATTCTGATTCCGTGCACTCTGGTGAAAGGCATTCTTCACTTAGCTTTTATTGAAACATAATGTGTTTAGGACCACATTAGCCAGTGTAGTTTTCCTTTCTGAAACCAGTAGAGTGTGATACATGGGAAATCTGGCTGTTATTTTTAGTAGGTCATACAACCACATAAAGACCCTGTCATTGGCTCAGTAACCATGTAGATCCTTTTTTATCTCTTACTTGTTTCAGTCATTAGACTGTGGCCATGCTGGGGCACTGCCTTGAAGAATTGTTGGTCATGTGAATCAACCACAGTACTTTGGTTTTGTTTTAAAGTTTGGTACTTATTCTACTCTTTTACACTTTTACTTGTTTCAGTCATGTGGCTGTGGCCATGCTGGAGCACCGCCTTTAGTCGAGCAAATCGACCCCAGGACTTATTCTTTGTAAGCCTAGTACTTATTCTATTGGTCTCTTTTGCTGAACCGCTAAGTTACGGGGACGTAAACACACCAGCATCGGTTGTCAAGCGATGTTGGTGGGACAAACATGACAGACACACAAACACACACACATCTATGTACATATATACGACAGGCTTCTTTTCAGTTTCCGTCTACCAAATCCATTCACAAGGCTTTGGTCGGCCCGAAGCTATAGTAGAAGACACTTGCCCAAGGTGCCATACAGTGTGACTGAACCCGGAACCATGTAGTTGGGTGGAAACTTCTTTATTATTATTTTTTTTTAGGCTTGAGCAGCCATGGTTTGATGCAATCCTCTCTGTTCATATGTATCATTAATTAATATCCATGTTTTCAATTGATATTTATGATTTTTTCTTTTTTTTTTAAAAAAAAGACGGCTATATCTTAATAATTTTGCAACACCATTTCTAATGAAGTACTTTGATTTTAACTAATTTTGAAGCTAATCAAAAATTCAGAGGTGATTTTTATAAAATATCAGACATTGTCATTATTAAGCTAGTGTTTGAAACATGACTTAACAAAATATAAAATTCTGATGGAATTTTAAAATTTATATTTGAACACTTAAAATTGAGGTTAATTTCAACCAACTAAAGGTTAAATTTTTTGATTCTTGATGTGTGCATTGTTTTGTTTTTTTTATTTCTTCAATTAGAATTTTTTCAAAAATTTTCGGCTGAGAAAAATAATTTGAAGAACACATATTTTGTGAAAAAATGCTAATTTTGCTTTTTAGACTGTTTTTTTTTTGTTCTGATATAAGTTCATCTTTAATTCATAAATAAGTGAAATAACATTGTTATGTTCTATTTATATTGCTATTGTTATTTTAACTTAACATTTAAAGGAAAAAACAGTATCTTAATTTTCCACTGTGTTAGTTGTTTTATCATGATAGAAAATATAAATGCAAATTACTGAATGAAAAAGAGTATGAGGGTAGAATCTACATCCAAAAAGTTATCAAGGGGTAAATGAAACTCAAAAGTTGGAGGAAAACCCTGTACTGTAGAATTAGAGGAGGTCTCAGATGGGCTAGTATCAAAAGGGTTAAGCCCTTCCCTAATGTTGTTTAGTACAATATTAATCAAAGCAAGATGGTGAGCTGGCAGAATCATTAGCATGCTAGGCGAAATGCTTTGCGGTATTTCGTTCTGAGTTCAAATTCTGCCGAGGTTGACTTTGCCTTTCATCCTTTCGGGGTCAATTAAATAAGTACCAGTTAAATACTGGAGTTAATGTAATCAACTTAATTCCTTTGTCTGTCTGTCTATCTTTGTTTGTTCCCCTCTGTGTTTAACCCCCTGTGGGCAATAAACTAGGCTAGTATTAGGTATGAGACATTTAGGCACAGCTGTTTTAGCATTGCTGCTTCAATGCTGCCTT
The DNA here is from genome assembly GCF_006345805.1 of Octopus sinensis. Classification (NCBI taxonomy): domain Eukaryota; kingdom Metazoa; phylum Mollusca; class Cephalopoda; order Octopoda; family Octopodidae; genus Octopus; species Octopus sinensis. Next base: position 73,018,157 of record NC_043002.1, read on the forward strand.
TTTTGACATCGGACATTTTTATGTTTCTTTTGTTCTCTCCCTATTTCCCCACCCCTCTCTCTTTGTTTATGTGTGTGAGCATATTTTTCTTCATGTTTATGAGAAGGAAAGTGTTTATATCAGTTGTTAAACTGTGTTTATGTTCAGTTAATAAACTATAACATCTCTCTCCTCTTCCTCTCCCTTTCTCTCTCTCTCTCTCTCCTTCTCTCTTTCTCTCTCTCTCTCTCTCTCTCTCTATCTATCTATATATATATATATATTTTTTGTAGATGCATGCTCACGTGCGCATGTGTGTGTGTGTTTGTTTACTTCATCATCATCATTATGATCATCATCGTTTAACATCCGTTTTCCATGCTAGCATGGATTGGATGGTTCAACCAGGGTCTGGGAAGTTAGGAGGCTGCACCAGGCTCCAGTCTGATCTGGCAGTGTTTCTACAGCTGGATGCCCTTCCTTAACGCCAACCACTTCGTGAGTGTAGTGGATGCTTTTTACGTGCCACCGGCATATGGGCCAGGGGAGGCTGGCAATGTCCACAATTGGTTGGTGCTTTAAGCCAGTCAAGGTGGCAGCAGTGTTAAAATGTACAATTACTTAAGTAGCCATTCTCAACCATCAGTTTTTGCCCAGCTGCATCCAATTGACTCATTCTCTTACATCCCTTTGTTTTCGGAGTTCAAATACTGACAGAGTTGAATTTATATTTCCTTCCTTCCTTTGGTGGGCTGGTGAGACAGTACCCTTGAAATGCTTGGAATTTGGGATTTTCCTCTACTTCATGAAGGCTGCAGCATTTTCAGTTTGTTCCTGCTCTGGAACTAAATTATCTAATATGTCTTTCCTGTATTTAAGTCAATAGGGATAAATTTGAAGGAGATTTAATTGCTTTTTTCTCTCTAGTTGAGCAACCATATAGATACTCCCTTGTTGGCACATCTCTTATTTCAGTTAGTCTTCTAGTTGACCAGGCATCATTACTCCTAAATCTTGCTGGGCCTTCCTGGACTGAAGGAAAAGTTAGCTTACCTTATCATCATCGTCATTTTTTAATGTGCATTTTTCCATGAATATATGGGTCAGACAGAATTTGTTGAGGTGGATTTTCTATGGATGGATTCCCTTCCTTTCTCCAACCCTCAACTGTTTCCAGGTAAGATAATATTTCTCCATGATCAGGATGTTTTCACTGCTTTACAGTGACACTTATTTATGACTATTACATGTCATCAAGGCAAAGAGACAGTAATACACATACATACACACATGCATATGCACACATATGCATACACACACACACACACACACACACACATATATACATATAAATATGATGGGCTTCATTCAGTTTCCATCTACCAAATCCACTCACAATGCTTTGGTTGACCCAAGGCTACAGTAGAAAACATTTGTCCAAGGTGACATGCTGTGGGATTGAACCGGGAACCATATGCTTGAGAAGCAAACTTCTTAATCACACACCCTTACCTGAGCCTAGTTAGTTAATATAAATTTTGAACTGTTGCATGTTAGAGATTAGAAACAAGTGTAAACTGCTAGGATGTTGTGGAAACAAGCCCCCAAAACTGAAGACATAGGGAAGAAGAGCTTGGATCAATTGGTGAATGTTATTATGTATTATCATGGCCAGGTTCCAACCCAGGCTGCAACAGCAAAATCCACCCGCCACACTTCTCAGTCTATCACCACTCTCTCAAGGTTCAGTATACATTCCATGCCAGTGTCTGAAATCATGTTATCAATGTAAGTGTGATGATGTTTCCGTCTTCTTACATCTCATTGAACTGGGTTCCACAAGACTAATTTGGATTCTTCCAGCTCAGGGTAGCACATGCAGTGACCATGCAGCTGTCTTTGCCTGATCTTCTTGCTAACTCTTGGTAAGTCTCCATAAAGACATTCATTTGTCATATGTTGCTGCCATTTCACATTTAGGGCCATGCATTTTTCCCCTGCCCACCAATGCACAGTATAGGCCACTTATAATTGAATTCCATGTCGCATAATTTTTCGCTTCTGTACTTATACTCTGCCATGAATGTCCCCCTTTCTCTAGTTCCTTTTGTGTTGATCTATGCCACGAGTTCTTAGGCCTACCTTTCTTTTTATATCCATCCAGATTCCACTGTAAAGCACTTTTCGCTACATTTGGTGTGTCTTTTCTAATTATTTCATTATTAGAAGATTGCGTAGGTTGTGTAAACAAAAAGAATAAGACGTGGATATCACAAGAGACACTAACAGCCATAGAAGTAAGAAAGAAGCTAAAGGAAAAATTACTATCGGTAAGCTTAGAAGTAGAGATAAATAGATATCAGGGGAATCACAACCAACAAAATAAGAAAGTGAAAAAACAATTAAGAAGAGACAAATGAAAATATTTCGAAAATTTAGCAACAACAGCAGAAAGTGCAGCTCAGCGCCAGAACATGAAAGAGCTGTGCAACACAACTAAATTACTATCCGAGAAGAGAGTAAGAGTAGAGAAGGCAGTAAAAGGGAAGGATGGCTGGATGCTAATATCAATTCTAGAACAAAAAAAAATCAATGGAGGGCCATGCATAACGTTTCCAAATTGAATGTTGCTGAAAACTTCAAGTCCTTCGGTTTTTGAGGGAGCAATTCAGAAGCAGACATCAAGACCAGGGAGGCACAAACACAAACAACCTGTCTCAAACAAAGGAAGGTCTGGAACTCCAAATTACCCAGGCAAATCAAAATTGAGCTGTTCATTGCAACTGTTGAATCAATGCTATATAATATGACAGTGAAACTTGGACACTGACAAAGAAATCATCATCAAACATGCTAAATGGAGGGTGAATATAGATTCTGACATTTGGGTGAAATGTAGTAAAGTATTATTTTGGGATGACAAGAAGAGAAAAGATGAAGCCTTGAATGGTTATAAGTATGAGCAATGTAGTAGTAGTGTAAGTTAGTTGTGTCTATTGCGTGCTTGCCCAACTTAGCTTGTAACAGTTATATTTATTATGGATTTAAAAGAAAAATACATTTTGCTATTTTACATAAATCCTTGCATGCTTGTTATGGGAGGAATAGCTTTGGTAGGAGTAATTGTTTTTACAGCTGCATACTCCTTCCTCAATTGCCTGATACTCAGCCATCAAGTATTTTATATATATATGTATATATATATATATATATACATACATACATACATATATTTGAATGTGAATTTATATATATATATATATATATATATATACACCACTACTATTCAACATCCTTGTATGTATATATGTATATATATGAAATACATACATTTATAACAACACACACACACACACACACATTAATTTTGTCATTTTGTTTTCAGTTTTTTTTTTCTTTTTGTTTTGTTTATTCCTAGTTGGAACGTCTTCATTTACACTCTTCTGAATCATGGCATTTCAAAAAGGTATCAATGTCATTCGCGCTTTCCCAAGTCACTCCTATAAATTAGATGAGGAAGAAGACAAGGAGCAGAGGGTGTAGGAGGTGGTGGTGGTGATGGTGACAGGTTTTGAGTTTGTTGTCAAATGTTGCTGTTTTCATTGCTTAACCTCAGGTTAGATTTGATCAAGTAGACCTTACATTAAAGGCCTTCTAACTCTGACCATCCTGTATTTTAGTATATCTAAAAATATATAATGAGTCCTTTCCTTTTCTTTTAAAAACTATAATCTGTCATTTGAAGGACAGCTACTATTTCTAGCAGGTTGAGTGATCATGTAGAGGTTTCTTTGCATTAAGCACATGTAAAGTGTTTGGTTTATTATTATTATGATTATTATTATTATTGAGCTGGCAGAATCATTAGAATGTCAGACAGAATGCTTAGTGGCATTTCTGCTGGCCCTTTAGATTCTGAGTTCAAATACCACCAAGGTCAACTTTTCCTTTCATCCTCTTGCGGTTGATAAAATAAAGTGCTAGTCAAGTACTAAGGTTGATACAAGTGGCCTACCCCACCTTAAAATTGCTGACTTTGTGTCAAAATTTGAAACATAGGCGCAGAAGCAGCTGTGTGGTAAGTAGCTTGTTTACCAACCACATGGTTCCAGGTTCATTCCCACTGCGTGGCACCTTGGGCAAGTGTCTTCTACTATAGCTTCAGGCCGACCAAAGCCTTGTGAGTGGATTTGTTAGATGGAAACTGAAAGAAGCCCGTTGTATATATGTATATATATGTATGTGTGTATATGTTTGTGTCTGTGTTTATCCCCCAACCATCGCCCCAACCATCGCTTGACAACCGATGTTAGTGTGTTTACATCCCCGTAACATAGCGGTTCAGTAAAAGAGACTGATAGAATAAGTACTAGGCTCACAAAGAATAAGTCCTGGGGTCAATTTGCTTGACTAAAGGCGGTGCTCCAGCATGGTCGCAGTCAAATGACTGAAACACGTAAAAGAGTAAAAGAGTATTATGATTATTATGATTATCATTATTATTGAAAGTGGCAAGATGGCAGATGCATTAGCACACCGGGCAAAATGCTTAGTGGTATTTTGTCTGTCTTCAAGTTCTGCCGAGGTCAACTTTACCTTTCATCCTTTCGGGGTTGATAAATTAAGTATCAGTAAAATACTGGGGGGAAGGCGGGTCGATGTAATCAACTAGTCCCCTCCTCCAAAATTTCAGGCCTTGTGTCTTTAGTAGAAAACATCATCATCATCATTATTATTTATGGTTTCTTTTCATTATAACTTTATTTCAGCTACCTTTGTACTGGGCATCCTCCGGCGGCCAAGAGTAGCAAGAGCACTTTTGTCATGCAATGCATGCTAAAATTATCACTACATTTATTCCATTTATGGAAAGTGCTTTCCATAGTATATAGACTGTAACCATGAAGGTTATCTTTTGTAGTTCACAGAGATTGGAGTTACCAGGAAGTTGTTTAATATACTTCTCAGCTCCCTTCTTTATCATTATTATTATTATTATTATTATTATTATTATTATTATTATTATTATTAGTAGTAGTAGTAGTAGTAGTAGTAGTAGTAGTATTGAGTGAGAGAACAGTGCATGCCATTAAAGTGACACTGAGGTACAAATATATGAATCCCAATATACCCATGAGGATTACCTGTTTGATATGGGTACACCAACACATGCATTACAACAATATGTGCATAACGTGGTGACCTCATATCAAGATAAACAGTGCATGACCTTGCAGAGGGGCCCAGTTAGAATTTTCTTCAGGTCAAGTGCCCGTGCCACTCAAAAGGTCCCTGAATAAGGGTTGTTTGAGGATGATGAATGAAACATTTATATTTCCAGGGGTGAATTATTCAAGAATCTTTCTCAACACATGGCTGTGATGCTTCCCCCACTACTCCCGCTTATGATCAGCAATGCACGTACTAAGCTCAACATACTTGACCAAACAACTAACAAGCAAATTTGCAGGTCAAGCAACTGACAAGCAAATTTGCAGGTCAAGCAACTGACAAGCAAATTTGCAGGTCAAGCAACTGACAAGCAAATTTGCAGGTCAAGCAACTGACAAGCAAATTTGCAGGTCAAGCAACTGGCAAGCAAATTTGCAGGTCAAGCAACTTACAAGCAAATTTGCAGGTCAAGCGACTGACAAGCAAATTTGCAGGTTAAGCAACTTACAAGCAAATTTGCAGAATTGCACAGAATATTTGGTGGAGCCCATCTTTTATACCATAATGAAACAAGTACGTGTTAACACTTCCAATCAGTTAAGATCAGAAGCCATGAAAGCTGATCTGAATTTTAGCAATATTTGCACTGTTGCTCATTATCGCTATCACCATCCCCAATTCTTCTATCATCAACAGGATTATCATGTCAACCATTCAAGATGTGTCCTTGTTCTTTCATGCTGCATTTGTTCTTAGTATAAGTTCTTAGTATAAGTTCTTAGTATAAATGAATAATACTTTTAGTTCTTAGTTTATAGTATATTACTAAGGAAGCTAGTTGAAAGAGAATTTGTTGCTACATTAGTAGGCCAAGTAATTATTATGTATATGTTTTGTCTGTCTGTTTGTCTGTGTCTCTCAGTGTTTCTTAATATCATTTCAAAATATTCTGCACTTTTATGTCAGTTCACAATCCTAATTTACCTTTCATCATCATCATCATCATCATCGTTTAACGTCCGTTTTCCGCGCTAGCACGGGTTGGACGGTTTCGACCGGGGTCTGGGGAGCTCGGGACTGCCCCAGGCTCCAGTCTAGTCTGGCAGTGTTTCTACAGCTGGATGCCCTTCCTAACGCCAACCACTCCGCAAGTGTAGTGGGTGTTTTTTACGTGCCACCTGCACAGGTGCCAGAGGGGTCTGGCATCGGCCACGTTCGAATGGTGCTTTTTATGTGGGGGGGGGGTGCAGAAATATAGGGGAGCACCAGTGGGGAGGGGTGGTTCAGAGAAATGATGACAGGTTCTAGGCAAGTAGAACGTAGGATATCGAGAGAGGGGTAATGCATGGTGAAATAGCGTATTGAAGAGGGGGGTTCGAAGAGTAGACACCTATAATGGTGGTGGGAGAAGTGACATCCGGTATAGATGGAGCAAAATATAGAGATATCCGGTATTGGTGGTGGGGGTGGGCAGGGCGGGTGCACCGCGAAGATACGAAGTTTGATTTTAGACGAATGAAGATAGATAGATAGATAGAGAAATTTGATAAATAGTTAGACAGATAGAGAAACATAAGAGGGAGTATCCGGTGTAGATGGTGAGAACAGTGTTCACCGGTATTGGTGGTGGGGGTGGGAGGGCGGGCGCACCGCGCATTGGGAGAAGATGAGGTTTTTGGGAGAAGATGAGGTTTTAGGCGGCAGAAAGAAGACAGGATTGAGATGAAATGCTTTGCGGTGGTGTGAATAAGTTTTTGTGAGTGAAAGTTTTTATGCTTCAGCTAGCATTTGAGACGAAAGACAACGATAACGCTATTAGATGGGGATACAATAATAATAAGGCTTGCAAAAACAATGAAAAGAGGAAACAGGTCGGGAACTTAGCTTGATGTTTTTCATCCTGCGGTATTGGCTAAGCCTGTGGAAGCGAGTGAAGGTGAGATATATACCGAGAGAGAGAGAGAGAGAGAGAGAGAGAGAGAGACAGTGAAAACAGAGGGAGAACCGACACCACATAGCGAGAGAGAGAGAGAGACATAGTGACACCGCGCGTATATGAAAATAAAACAAAAAAAATATATAGCGTTGTATATGACACAATATGTTACATAACATAGGTTTCAAATTTTAGCACAAGGCCAGCAATTTAGGGGATGGGGGTAAGTTGATTACACTGACCCCAATGCTTAATGTTAGGAAGGGCCTCCAGCTGTATAAACCATGCCAAGAGAGACAGTGGAGCTTGGTGCCGTCCTCTGGTTTGCCAACTCCTATCAAACCATCCAATTCATGCCAATGTAGGAAATGGATGTTAAATGATGATGATGATGGTGGTGGTGGTGATGGCGGTAGCGGCACATCATCATCATCATTATTCAGGTATGTCCAACTTGTCCACTTAACTAACAAGATGTATCTTGTAAAAAATACTCGATAGATGGCAACATGGAAAGTTACCTTTGTATTCTCCAGTGACAGTTTCCATGGCAAGCATGTGACAGAGAAATGAATGAAGAGATCTGTAGAACTATGTAAAACATTGAACTCAAAAACTGAAATGCTGTTAGCAGAAAATGTTAATAAGTATAGCATTCCCCTTTTTTAGGTATTATATTTCTCATCACTTCCTTTCTTCAAGAAATGAAGGAAGAATGTTTAACATGTAAACTAGTTTATGGCGCCAACAAGAAAAGATGCTTCAGTAAACAGAAAACCCAATAATTAATCTAATTTGCATATATTAAAATGAAAATTTTGTTTTGAGGGGGGAAAATTTCATGTTATCTCTTTGGGCAGTGCAGAAGATTATGAATTAAAATATCTTCAAGTCATTGTTATTTATCTAAAATTATATGTATGCTTCAGCAAATTTTGAAAAACATGCCATTTTTTTCCCTTTTGTAGTTTGTTATTTGTTTTTTTTTTTTTTACTATTTTTAAAATTCACTTGTTGTTGAAGAAAACTTTTATATTATTGCTTTCTTTTAAGCTGCCTCCTCCTCCTCTTTCGGTACTGCATTGTTTTCCATCTTATATTTAATTTTGGTATGTTCTAATGATGTAAAATATAACCATAATTATGTGTTGTGGCAGATGGTAGTTGTCATCAGTAATAAAGCCCCAGCTTTAGATGTAAATGCCCCAGGGAGAATTCAGTGTGAAAATGAATGAAAAGAAAAGTAAAAAATGGAATAAGAAAAATCCCAACAAACTATTTCATTAAAAAGAACAGATATTTTTAACAACAAAAATACAAAAGGAATTGTTGTAATTGAGTAGTTCAGTGTTATACAAAAGATATATGATATGAAGTTAACCAACTGTGTATTGAATAACAGTTCGTAGATGCAGGACCAAGATACGATGCTTTTCAGCCTGGTCTAAGACCAATTCACATACTCAAGCAAGATATACCTTGTACAGAGAACACTGTAGAGGTTGTGACATCAGTCAATAATTCCCTGATGCCATTTGCATGACAGAATGATACATAAATTAACATATTTAACCGTTGACTTCTTGTGCCTTTAAGTTGATGAAAGATCCCTGATGACTACCATAATAAGTGTCACATACTTGCCATGGCACTGTCACTGAAAAATTCTAAGCTAACTTCCCCGTTGCCTTCTTTTTGGGTATGTTTTACAAGATATATCATGTTGGTTAAGTAGACGTTGGCCATACCTGAATGCAGTACCATCATCATCATTTAACATCCATTTTCCACACTGGTATGTAATTCATGGTTTGACAGGAGCTGGCTAGCCAGAGAACTGCTCCAGCCTTCACTGTCTCTTTTGGCATGGGTTTTTTTAATGGTTGAATGCCCTTCCTAATGCCAACCACTTTACAGAGTGGATGGGTGCTTCCCTCTTTATAAATTCTTGTGAGGGATTTATAAAGAGGGAAGTAGATAAGGCATTAAACTCTCTATTGAGGGGTCATGTTCACATAATCATATGCATTAGTTTAATAATTGTGCATGAAAGTGTGTGTGTGTGTGTGTATATGTGGTATCATCATCGATGATATATATATATATATATATATATATATATATAGGGTTAAAGGGTAGGGTACGTAGCCGCCATGTATATAGGTAAACGTTAAAAAAACACAATATGATTGTTTTTACGTTATTTTGTATTTTTATCCGTGCTTTCTTTATTGTTTTTACGTATTTTTGAATTTTTTTTTTTTTTCGAGTAACATCGTCCGTTTTTCCGTCACCGTGTTGTATACTTTCGAGGTTTTCTTCCAAGGAATCTAATGCGATTGGCTTAGATTTCCCTTGGTTGGCTGCCCAGATTGGAGCAATCTCAAGATTAATCAGCCGAAATTGCGAAGATGATTGGTTCTTGACTGATGACTGAGAGCTTCGAAAGTCCCGTCTGTGTGTTTTTTTGCCGTCTTCAATGTTTTCACGTTCTTGTCCCATTTGTGTTTTTTTAACGTTTACCTATATACATGGCGGCTAGGTACCCTACCCTTTAACCCTATACTGTAAGTATATTACTCTCTAACTTTGGTACGACTCTACTACTCTGTCTCTTTTCCCCCCTCTCCTACTTTTCTGCCTGCACCCTTTTCACTCCCCTTGTTCTGTCTCTTTCCCTCTTTTTCTTCTCCTCCCTTGTTCCCCTTCTTTCTTTCTCTCTTCCTCCGTCCCTCCTCTCCCACATTTCTCTGCCTCTCAGACCTTATACCCCACTTGACCTGTCCTTTCCCTCTCCTGCTTCTCTCTTCATCTGTCCCTTCCTCCTTTTTGTGCTCACGTGACCAGCTAGCTACTACTGCCTTTCGCATCAAGTAGTGGCTTGACCACACGTATGTGTTTGTGCTCCGTTTGCCTTCAGGCATTTTTACCACAGCCAGCCCTATACTCAACTCGTCCTGTCGAAAGACGCTTGTCCTGACGTCCTGGTTTTGTTATGATTGTTTTTACGTTATTTTGTATTTTTATCCGTGCTTTCTTTATTGTTTTTACGTATTTTTGAATTTTTTTTTTTTTTCGAGTAACATCGTCCGTTTTTCCGTCACCGTGTTGTATACTTTCGAGGTTTTCTTCCAAGGAATCTAATGTGATTGGCTTAGATTTCCCTTGGTTGGCTGCCCAGATTGGAGCAATCTCAAGATTAATCAGCCGAAATTGCGAAGATGATCTGGTTCTTGACTGATGACTGAGAGCTTCGAAAGTCCCGTCTGTGTGTTTTTTTGCCGTCTTCAAAATGTTTCACGTTCTTGTCCCAGTTTGTGTTTTTTTAACGTTTACCTATATATATATATATATATATGTATGTATAGGCGTGCAGGAGTGACTGTGTAGTAAGAAGCTTGCTTCCCAACCACATGGTTCTGACTTCAGTCCCACTGCATGGCACCTTGGGCAAGTGTCTTCTACTATAGCTTCGGGCCAACCAAAGCCTTGTGAGTGCATTGGTAGACATCGTATATATATATATATATATATATATATATATATATATATATATATAAATATGGTTAATCCAAACAAGAAAGCACAAAAAAACACAACAACGCGAGGACGTGGAACAAATATAGTATTATTGGATGCTCAGGAAAGAAGGAGGGTTTAACGTTTCGAGCGGAGCTCTTCGTCGGAAAGATCCAGAGAAGGGAAGACAGAGGGAAAAAAATCGCCAACGGTACACACGAGGTCAAGGCAGGTACACCAAATTGTAGTTATGCCCAAACGTACATTTTTGTGTATTTGTGTCTGTGTTTGTCCCCCTGCCATCGTTTGACAAACAATGTTGTAGTTTTTATGTCCCCGTAACTTAGCATTTCAGCAAAAGTGACCAATAGAATAAGTACCAGGCTTACAAAGATTATCCTGAGGGTCGATTTGTTCAACTAAAAGCTGTGCTCCAGCATGGCAGCAGTCAAAATGACTGAAACAAGTAAAAGAGTATATATATATATATATATATATATATATATATATGTAGGTTCAGGTATGACAGTGTAGTTAAGAAGTTTGTGTCCTAGCCACATGGTTTAGGTTCAGTCCCACTGTGTGACAACTTAGCCAAATGTCTTCTAATATAGCTCCAAACTGATCAAATCCTTGTGAATGGATTTGGTAGACAGAGATTGAAAGAGGCCTGTTGTGCATTTACATGTATCTGTGTTTATCTCCTTTGTCTCCATATCATGTTATGTATGCAAGTAAGTGCAACCCTCATACAAGTAGTAACATTTGTTTATAATCTACCATGTCCTTACTTGGGAATTTGCCGCAAGGAACTTCATCTGACTCATGCAGGCATAGAAGGCATGACAATGAGGATGATGATGATGATATATGGGTATGATGATCAGGCACATGCTGTCAGTAATTACTCAGGGTAGGCAGTTGGTAACGTTTATGTAGTAAAACACAAAAAAATAAGCAAAACACAGACGCTTGACTGAGTTGGAGTCAGATTTACTTCTGCCTTTATAGCGCATAAAGAAAACGTTGTTGTAGGAATGCATGCAGCACATGTACTTCCGCAATATTATGCATAGCTTTAATACTGAAATTGAAAGGCAAGGGCGAATTATGCCTACCTAATCTACAAAAAAATAAGATATTTTGCATTTTATACATAATAATCAGAGTAACCTTCATAATTTTATTGAATTAGGTGCATATATTGCCATAAAAGGAAAATGTTGCTATCGATCTATTTTATTCAGGGTAGGCACTGCCTACCTTGCCTACCCAGGTGGCACATCCCTGATGTTGATGCAAACAGGAAAAATAGAACTCAAAATAGAGTATATATATATATATATATATATATATATAGTTTTATTAATGTTTAGCAGAAGTAACAGAGTGACTCAAGGTCTGAGAGTTTTGTGTATTGGCGCAAGTAAGTCACTCTGTTACTTTTGCTAAATATTAATAAATTTATATATGTATGGTAAATGAGAGATGGGATTTTTGGAATATACAAGAATTCATTATTAATCATGGCAATATTGACTGATACTGTTGGTCCTGCCACCTATGGTTGCTTTCAGAGTAAGAGGTGGAGCGAAAGAGAATTTGCTAAGAAATAGAAAGAAGGCGGTGAGCTAGCAGAAACCTTAGCATGCTGGGCGAAATGCTTAGCGGTATTTTATCTGCTGTTACATTCTGAGTTCAAATTCCACCGAGGTCAACTTTGCTTTTCATCCCTTCGGGATCGATAAATTAAGTACCAGTTACGCACTTGGGTTGATGTAATCGACTTAATCACTTTGTCTGTCCTTGTTTGTCCCCTCTATGTTTAGCCCCTTATGGGCAATAAAAAAATAAGAAATAGTAGGGAGGGGGAAATTTCCCTGAAGGGGAGAGAACCACTCAGGGCTTATAATTTTTTTTTTTTTATTATGTGATGTCTTTTTCTTATTTTTTCCTTATTATATATGTTTGTAAACTGAAACTATTTCCCCCACAGTAAATTGAAGAGTAGGCACAGCGAATTCGAGATGGCATGTGCACTAAGAAGAAGCTAGACAGCAACTGATGTTCTCCTGCTGATATTCCCAGCTTGTTACCAAACATTGCCAGCTTGCGTGTTTGTTATTCAAGATACTGTTTGTCACCCGAAATATTTTACGTTAGAAAAATTGTTTGTAAACTGATTTGTTCATAATATGAAACATTCATAAACTGGGGTTCCATTGAATCCAGAACTTGGGCAAAATGTTGCCATCCACTACTACTGTAATAATGGTTTCAAATTTCGACACAAGGCTAGCAATTTTGCTCCACAAGTACCTATTTTATCAATCCCAAAAGGACGAAAGGCAAAGTTGACCTCAGTGGGATTTGAACTCAGAATGTAAAGACAGATGAAATGCAACTAAGCATTTTGCCTGGTGCAGTAATGATTCTAATAAAAGAATTATATGAAAAAGAAACATGGATGCTCTTTCCACTCTTTGGTAATGATTTCTCAACATAAGGGGGAAAAGAATATGTAGAAGTGATTCTCCCCACTTGAGCAGCATCTCTCTCTCTCTCTCTCTTTCTCTCTCTCTCTTTCTCTCTCTCTCTCTCTCTCACACACACACACACACACACACCACATATAATAACTCCCAGTGAACAAACCATGTGTGTGTGTGTGTGTGTGTGTGTAAAGAACTGTAAAAGTGCTTGATACACATCTGGAGAAAAGTGATTCATATTGGTTAATTAGGATTTTGATGTAATTACTCTGTTTCACACAGTTCTATCTCTTATACTGACTATAATCACTGAGACTATATGAAACCAATGGTATAAGCTTGATAAAAGCCTTAGTGTTCATACACCTTTATGGACAAGGAAACATATTTAAAACACACACTTTGAATGTTGATTATTTAACTGTCATGCTGTCCTGCCAGTGAATGCATATGATCCTGCACAGTGGCCTTGTGTGAAACTGTTCCAGCTATTTGATGTGCCTGTGCTATGGGGTCTATGTTTGACATCCATAGAGTAGTGTAGAAATGACTACAACCTTGTAGATCTTGACCTTTGTTGATAGTCTGATGCCTTTCTGCTGGAGGACTTTTTACTTTTAATCTTCCAAGTGCTTGGCTAGTCTTGTGGATTCTGGATATAATTTCACTGTCCAATGATCCATCAGCTGAGATTGTGCTGCCAAGAGGTGCTGGACAGAGCTTGTTCAGATAGATATCATTCAACCACAGTAGAAAAAAAGTTACATCAAAATATCTGTGACCTCAAGGGGGCAGTAAGGCACCTATTCACCTTCAAAAGGCTCAGTTACGCTGGATTGGCCATGTCATCAGAATGACTGACAACCGTGTGCCCAGACAGTTGTTGTATGGCAAGCTCACGCAGGGCTCATGCAAACGAGGAAGACCTTAAACTGAGGTACAAAGACAAACTGAAAAATAACCTCAAATGGAGCAGCATTAGCCCTTGTGAACTCAAAGCCTCTTCCACAAACAGATCGGTGTGGAAGTCTCACACCTTACAAGCAACAGCTGCCTTCGAAGAGGACCAGCAACAACATCTCAGTGCTGTAAGATGTCAGAGGGCAGCATCTGCCTTAATCCAGTCAAAAAACTATCACTGTGACATCTGTGAGTGCCTGTGTGCGTCCAGCTTTGGACTGCGGTGTCACATGCGCTCTCATTGCTGACACTGGTGGACTACCTATCATCGTTTAATTGTACTTATGTGTTTGCAAGTGAATAGTCAAACACAGAACATGTTTGATTGCACATTTTCTGATCTTCTTCAGTGAAATATATATATAAAACCTTGCAATATATTATTCTAAACAATCTGTTGTATATTGAACCTATTGCAGGAATGCAGGAATACTGATAGCAATAGTCTTGGAGACAGAGTTGGTGACAATTGTAGCAGCAGTTGTGGCTATTGTAGTTGTAGGAGGGGGTGGTGGTGGCGGTGGCAGTAGCGGTAATAGAGATAGTGATAGTAGTAGAAGTAATTTTACTAGTTATTCATCCTGGTGGCAAATAAAAGTAATCATTATTATTGTTATACTTAGGGATGGTCATATTTTGCCAATTATTATTATTATTATTATTATTTTTCTTAAATAAAATGCTTTTTCACTAGAGAATGACTGTTAGTCTATTTCCACGGCACTCAGTTTATTGCAATTTGTACAAAAGAAAGGAAAGCTGCAGACAATTCTTGGAATTGATAACTAATTTAATACCCCGAAGTAATTTGCTATAATTACTAACTGGTTCAATGGTTGAAATGCGTAGGAAGATTTTTCTTCCTGCAACTTATTCAATAGACTTTGAGATATTTCTGATCTATAATTTACATTCCATTCTCATCATTAAGACAGTATTGTTAATGTGGCTTTTTGTTTGTTTGTTGTTGTTTATTCCCATGTTAGTGCTGATCAAGCAGAGCTTTGATCAAAGATGGTGATCATGTTGTCTTTGGTTAAGGTTAATGTAGACTGATTTATTTACTGCCCACAAGGGGCTACACACAGAAGGGGCAAACAAGGACAGACAAATGGATTAAGTCGATTATATCAACCCCAGTGCGTAACTGGTACTTATTTAATCGATCCCAAAAGGATGAAAGGCAAAGTCGACCTCAGCGGAATTTGAACTCAGAACATAGCGGCTGATGAAATACCGCTTAGCATGTCGCCCGGCATGCTAACGTTTCTGCCAGCTCGCTGCCTTATTTAATGTAGTCTTGTCCCAGACTACATTAACCTCGATGCAAACATTTCTTTCTCTTTCAAAAGTTATAGGATTGTCGTTTGAGGGAAATTTGGCTGTTATTTCTAGAAGATCAGCAGTACCCAACCTCTCCTGCACTGTGGACTGGCTTCGTGTGAGACAATAATTTTTCCATGGACTTGGGTTGCATGCACATAATAAAACACAATAAGATGCATACTATATAATTATTACATATATAATTCGTATTGGTTTCAAATTTTGGTACACAGCTAGCAGTTTTGGTTGGGGGTTTAAATCAATTATATTGACCCCAGTACTCAACTGGTATTTATTCTATCAACCCTGAAAGGATGAAAGGCAAAGTTGAGCCATCAGAATTTGAACTCAGAATGTAAAGATAGACAAAATGCCTCTAAGCATTTTTGCCTGGTGTGCTAATGATTCTGCTAGCTTGCTGCCTTCAACCTATATAATACATAGAGTAAAGGGTAAAGACCCTCTTCAGTCATGAATGACCATGAGATTGCACCTAGAAAGTTACCCTCTGAGGTACAAGTCTGGGCAAGACTGCGTATGGAAAGACGATGAGCTGGCAGCAATGTTAGCACCCTGGGCGAAATGTTTAGCGGTATTTCATGTCTTTATGTTCTGAGTTCAAATTCTCCCATGGTCGACTTTGCCTTTCATCCTTTCAGGGTTGTTAAATCAAGTACCAGTTGCATACTGGGGTCAATCTAATCAACTGACCCCCTCCCCCAAAATTTTAGGCCTACAAAATTTTAGTAGAAAAGATTGTTTATGGAAGACCAGCAGTCTCCCATGCATACCACCAATGTTATCCAAGGGAAAGGCAAACACCGATACAACTTGGCACCAGTGATGTCGCATTTCATTTCTACAGCTGAGCGAACTGATGCAACATGACAAGAACACAACATGATTGTAAGCTCAATGATCTAACCACTGAGCCATGCGCCTTCAAATATATAATACATATATAATATATATATATATATATATAATACATATATAATACATATATAATGTAAAAACACTCTACAGATTGTGATAGTCATTAAAATAGAGATAAAATTTAAAAGCTTTTTCGTTTTATTTTTTCTTTTTGTAGTCCAGTACCAGATGCTCCATAGTCCCAGCACTGATCTGTGACCCAGTATTTTGGAAACCCCTGCTAAGGAGGGCAAATAGGAGTTTGTGATACTATTGTTTTTGCCAAAATACTTGATCTTTTATTCTTTACTTGTTTTATTCAGGAGACTGCGGTCATGCTGGGGCACCGCCTTGAAGAATTCTTATTGAATGAACTAACCCCCAATACTTATTTTTATTTTAAGCCTGGTACTTATTTTATCGTTCTCTTTTTCCTGAACTGCTAAGTTATAGGGACATAAACACACCAATTCCAGTTGTCAAGCTGTGGTGGGGGACAAACACTGACACAAAGATATGCATACACACACATATATGTATGTATGTATATATATATATATATATATATATATATATATATATATATATATATATACACATATATACGACAGGCTTCTTTCAGTTTCCGTCTACCAAATCCACTTACAAGGCTTTGCTAGTACGGAAAACGGACATTAAACGATGATGATGATGATGATGATGATGATATGAATTTTTTGCATAAGATAAAAAACCAAGGCTGTATAGATATTAGAGCATTTATAGATAGAAGGTCTTACAGCTGTTTCTAGGATATTAATTAATAATATCTCTTCATCGGAGACGGTGTGAGAGGAAAATTGTCATTGTTAGTTTAGATGTGATACAAAATAGAGAGTAAGGTGGAGGAAAGAAAATAGATGTAAGCTATGTATGGATATTGAATTTGTAAATCCGTTTTATAGGCATAATGGTATATATGCAATATTCCAATATCCTTTGAAAATCCAAAAGTCCAACAGAGTTTAATATGAGTCCTTCTAAATATAGAGTTTATAAGTTATGTAAGATTCCCTTATGAGTGAGATGTCCGTATGTATATATGACAGGCTTCTTTCACTTTCTGTCTACCAAATCCACTCACAAGGCTTTGGGCCAGCCCAAGGCTCTAGTAGAATTTTACCAAAATTCCAAGTTATAGGGATGTAAACAAACCAACACCAGTTGTTAAGCTGTAAGGAGAGGTGACCAACATAAAAACATATACACATAGGCTTTTCATTTATATATATATATGTGTGTGTACATGACAGGCTTCCTCACAGTTTTTTGTCTACTAAATTCACTCACAAGGCATTGGTTGGCCTGTAGCTATAGTAGAAGACATTTCCCCTATGTGCTGTGCAGTGAGACTGAACCTGAAAGCACTTGGTTGCAAAGTGAGCTTCTTAACCACACAGCCATGTTTACACCTAGTTAACAACGAAACAAAAATATTTTTAGTTATTACTCTACCTAGACACGTAGAACTTACAGTCGATGCACCGATAATATATCTTCAGGTTTATTAATATATTATTATCTTACATGTTCGCTTATTCATTCCGCATGTATCTTCACATGTCGCCAATTTATCTCTTGATCTCTTTAGTGGTTTTGTTGCAGGTGTTGATACTTGTAAAAATGATAAAAATATAAACTGCAACTCACTGCAAACAGTTTTGACTTACTACTGACAACCCAACAATCTGTTTAAATTTGAGAAAAATTTCAAGTAACTGCTAATGAAATCTGATGTTTTAATCAATGAATGATGTTGAATTTAAGTAGCTTAACTCACATCTTGAATTTCTTGAAACCATCCTATTTCTACCCATCCACATGTTAGCTTTGCTTACTGACAACAAGCTGATGAGTTCTTCTTTTATTCTTTTAAATTTTTCAGTCATTTGATTGCGGTCATGCTGGAGCACCACCTTTAGTTGAACAAGTCGACCCCATGACTTATTCTTCGTACACCTAGTACTTATTCTATCGGTCTTTTGCCGAACCGCTAAGTTACAGGGATGTAAACACATCAATATCAGTTGTCAAGCGATGGTGGGGGGAATAACACACACGCACACACACACACACACACACACACATATAGACACACACACACGCACACACATAGACATACACACACACACACATAGACACACACACACACCCACATATATATATGACGGGCTTCTTTCAGTTTCTCTCTACCAAATCCACTCACAAGGCTTTGGTCAGCCCGAGACTATAGTAGAAGACACTTGCCCAAGGTGCCATGCGGTGGGACTGAACCCAAAACCATGTGGTTGGGAAACAAGCTTCTTACCACACCTGCACCTAATATTTATTAACATCTATTTTAACATTTATCTACCCTCCCATCCTTTCCATTTTTCTGTCCCTATTCTATCCCTCACATTCACCTTGTTCCTTGACCTCGCATCTCTCTCTCTCTTTCACAATGAGGAAGCCCTGCATTCAACCCTTCAGTAAAACACTTGTTCTTCTCCCTCTATCATACTCTCACATCCCTCATTAATATACCCCACACAATTGAGGTATGTTATCTTGTGAGTACTTCTCTTTTATCTTGTTTCAGTCATTAGATGGCAACCATGCTGATCACAAGATTGTAGTTTCAATTCCTGGTCTGGGTAGTGCATTTGTGTTCTTGAGCAAAACACTTCATTTTACACTGCTCCAGTCCACTCATCTGTAATTGAGTAATGCTGTTACAGACTAGTGCCCTGTTCAGTGGGGAATGATCATGATCTCTGTCGCTTATATGCCAAGGAAACTTGATAACTGGCCTTATGAGCTTTAGGACTCAAGACAGTAATGTCCAGCATTGCGTGATGGTGATGGTGATGGTGATGATGATGATGATGATGATGATGATTACAAGGACTTAACTGGCATTTTATTTTATTGATTCCCAAAAGGATGAAAGGCAAACTTGACCTTGGTGGGATTTGGACTCAGGATATTAAGGAGCTTGAACAAATATTGTTAGACATTTTTTGTTCCAATGTGCCAATAATAATATCACTTTAGCTGTATTATATAGAACCATCTATTGACAGAAATTTTCGCACTTGCATATACATGTGTGTGTGTGTGTGTGTGTGTGTGCATGTGTCAGTAATCTTGTGCTTAAGTATGTATACAAGAATGAGTCCATGTATGTGTGAGTATGTGATGCAGAATTGGATATTTCATGTCTCGATCTGTTTTCTAGTTACTTGTTAGTTTGTTTTTTTTTTAATGTGAAAGACTACATTAATAAGACATTAATATCAAAATCTATTTCTGCCAAATTTCCCTAATTGATTGACACTTTAGTAGTTTTGTGTAATTTCAATCTGATAATTGCTTGCCCAAGGACAATGTTGAAATTATTGTTATTATTAACATATTATTTTTATTTATTACCTCTGCCTTAGTGAAAGGTGGAAGTATTGTTTTGTCATGTCTGTTTGTTTGTCCTTGGACAAGATATCTCAAGAACTGCTAGATGGATTTGGATGAAACTTACAGGGATGTTTGGCCTCATGACTGGCATGAACTGATTAGATTTTGGGATCGATCCAGTACTGGACAACGATTCTGGATTATTTTTCCGGTTATTTTTTTTACTTAATTTTTGAGAGCGGTCAGGTTTATTTTTAGTATTCCCGTTTGTGAGAGCAGTTGAGTATATTTCAGATATTCTCATTTAAAAATTATCTCTGGCTAATCGTTGATGTTGTCTTGAGCGAGGTTTATGTATGTATAGGTGCAGGAATGGCTGTGTGAATCTTAGTCTTGCAACACTGGTGTATGTCATCCTCTTTGTGAGGCCTCTGTCATTGGCCATCGTGATGAGGAGACATGTTTTACATGTTAAGGAAGGAAGTTCAATAGGTGATTATATTTGATACCTAGTTGACAGCTTTTTTGATTGATGAGGCTTGAGGGTTATCCGAGGTTAGTGTCCCAGAGGTGTCATCATGCATAGAGCTGGCCAGGTCCACCAGTGTTCCTCTATATGCATATGTGTATACTATTTTTCATTTTTATATATTTGAAACCTTACCAGAAGGAGCTGGTTTTTGACATAATAACAATGATCCATCACTCAAATTTACATGACAATAATGGAAAAGTGTTAGATGTTGAACTTTAGTAATGTCTTGTACAGTTTTACTGTTCCATTTAGGGAGTAAAACTTTGTTTTAATTTTTGGTTAATTAAAATTTCAAAATACTCTTTCTTATCTCTTTTGAAACATATTTTCATTAATACTAATGACTTTTCTTTTTAATTAAAGCTGGTTAGAAATTATTTTTGGTTTGTTACATTAAGTATGGTAGCCTCCACTCATCTATGCATATATACATTAGTATGTGTGTATTAAAGGAAAGATTTATATGTGTGTGTGTGGTGGTGGGGGTGATATATGCATTTCTTTTTTTTTTGTGCCTTTTTTTGTCCAAAACAACTAAATAAAAAATTGTAAAACACACACATACACACACATGCAATTATAGTTATAGAATCATGAACAGGTTACAAGAGTATAACAAAAGATTGTGATACTAAAAAGTAACAAAATGGGAGACTGAATAACACTGGTCAACAACTTTTGAAAAGTTGTGTGCTTCTTAAATGAGATTAGTCAATTCCTATGTATTTTCATGTCCTGAATCCAAATATCACATTGAAAAATACTTATTAGCTGTAAGCTTAAAGATACACGACATGTAATATTTGATTATTTTATTATAACGTACAATATGTGTCATTATGTTTAAAGCTCTAGTCCATATCTACTCTCTGCCTTTTTGCTTGACCCGTATAGAGGGCTGAAGAATAATCTCTTGCCAATGTCCAAGCAAGCATCGTTTTGCTCCATTTGCCCTGGTAATGCTTGTCCATGGTTGAAATATCTTGATGAAACCCTTGACCATGTTCATCAGTAACTGCCCCACAGTTTTAACCATAATATCCATTATCAGCGACCTAAAATTAGTTGGAAATTACTACTCTGGACTCAGAAACATTTTGGTTGTTGCCCTGTGTAATTAATTATGTGTAAGGTAAATTAGAAGTATGTCAAAGAGCAGAAATTTAATTGCAGCAGATGCTATGCCTTTATTTAGTTATGTCTCTTTATGTTTTGAGTTCATGTCCTGCCCAGGATGGCTTAACCAGTCATAATTTCCTGATCAATAATGTATGCACCAGTCAAGAGCTGTGGTGGATTACATTGCTTAAACCCCTATTTGAGCCTTTTGATACCAACCCACTTGAGACCACTCTTGGGTTTGTGATCTTTGAAAGTGAGTTAAATTAAAATTTTCCACCAAAATAATACAGGCACAGGTATGGCTGCATGGTAAGAAGCTTGCTTCCCAACCACAAGGTACTGGAGTGTCTTCTACTGTAGCTTCAAGCTGACCAAAGCTTTGTGATTGGATTTGGTAGATGGATACTGAAAGAAGCCTGTCGTGTATATATCTGTGTGTGTGTGTTTGTGTCTATGTTTCTCCTCCTGCCATCACTGCTTAACAACTGGTGTTGGTGTGTTTACTTAGCATTTGATGTGTAACATGGAGTTTGGCAAAAGAATAAGCACTAGGCTATAAAAATAAATTCTGAGGTCAATTTATTCATCTAAATCCCCTTCAAGGTGGTGCTCCAGCATGACTGCAGTCAAATGACTGAAACCAATAAAAGAAAGTTTAAAAATTTTTATTTAGGAGTGGCTGTGTGGTATGTAGCTTGCTTACCAACCACATGGTTCCGGGTTCAGTGCTGGAGTGTTTGCATCCCCGTAACTTAGCGGTTCAGCAAAAAGAGACCGATAGAATAAGTACTAGGTTTACAAAGAATAAGTCCTGGAGTCAATTTGCTTGACTAAAGGCGGTGCTACAGCATGGCCACAGTCAAATGACTGAAACAAGCAAAAGAGTAAGTTCTAAACACCTGCTTGATTATTCCATCCATTCATCCATTTTTGTCTCCTACTATTCCGAGGTGAGTCACAGGTGTAGAGTCCTTAGACACCTCCTCCATAAGGTCCAATCAGAAACAACTGTTATTAATCTTTCTTGTCAGAGCTGTGACATTCTGGTTCCCAACCACTTCCTGGACCCATTTCAGGGTCACAGGATCTGCAGCCTTTGTGCTTCAACACCACACATACCGGAACAAGTTGCAGGTTTATTGATGTACTGGCATTGGGTGGAGATTGCAATTTATTTTTTGAGCTAAGATCTGAATATATTCCCGGTCAAACCTACACAAACAGACATTGCGATGTGGTTATTTTCTCTAAACCTTTTCATATTGCAGCTTTTGGTAAACTTATTCATGCCAGGCACCACCAAGTTGGCACTTTTATTGGACTTGCAATTTCTGCCTTAAAAATGACAAAGTTATTTTATTAAATTCTTCATTAATTTCAAAATTAATTGAAACTAAGGCAGTGTATTTCAACAGATAACATTATCATCATCCGCCTCCTCCTCCTCCTCATCATCATCCATTTTCCATGCTGGCATGGGTTGGATGGTTTGACAGAAGCTGACAACCCAGAGAACTACACCAGGCTCTAGTTGTCTGTTTTGGGCTGGTTTCTATGGCTGGATGCCCTTCCTGTTGCCATGTGAAGTTCAACATCTAACTCTTCCCCATTATTGCCATGTAAATTCAAGTGATGGATCATTGTTTCTATGATAGGAACCAGCTCCTTCTGGGAAGGATTCAATTATATAAAAATTAAAAAATAATATATGTATGTAGCTGTGTGTTAACTTTCGAAAACTCTGCTGGCAAATTAAGAAGCACCCATGTACACTTACCCTCATACATACACATATGCATGCTTACATGCATGCGCACACACACACACACACACACACACATTCAAGTAAACTAAGCCTTTACTTTGATTTTTAAAATAGACTTTGGTCTTGTCATGTCATCATATTTGCATCATAAATGCATGTTTCTCATGAACTGGTGATGTAAGGTTGACAGGTTGGTCTACTGCTTCAAGATAGCAGAAAATCCTAACAAATTATACAGAAATATATATATATATATATATATATATATATATATATATATATATATATATATATATATATATATATATATCAAAAGGAGATTCTTTATTGACAACCTCCAAATATAGCAACAGAATATCTAGTTATCTAACAGAAAGATTTTTCAATATCAGTTGACCATACAAAACAGGCACTAGATTTGCATTCCAGTTATGTGTACTGACCTAAATACATGTTTCTTTGAAGATTGCTTGAGAGAGAGAGAAAGAAAGAGAGAGAGAGATAGACAGACAGACAGACAGAAAGAAAGAAGACGTAGAAGTTAAGAAGAAAAACAATCTGTGTAATTTTAGTTGAAATTATGTTTAATTTAAATGCTTATTTGACTAAAAATGATATTACACAAGTTCAGTACATTCTGTTGGTTTATTTTAAAACCATCAAATAAAATCTTGGATTTTTTTACCCCCTCTGAAAGCAGAAACAAAACAAAACAAAACACAAAAACAAGACAAAAAAGATCTATTTGCCGTTTGCATTTATTTGCAATTTCCTTAAGAAAATAGGGAGATTTTTCTCATAATTACATGATTGTGTGTTTTTATTTTGTTTTATTTATATCAGGACACACACACACACATTATACACAAAAAACAGAGAGACTAAACACACACACACACAAACTAAAAGCAATTGGTTTGAGAATTATTTCATGAGGAAATTACAAACTGGTTCTATCATCTCTGATGAACAAAGAGAAACATTCTTGGCTCTTTTTTGTTTGTTTTTCTTTTCTATTTTATTAATACCTTGAAGCAATAATTATTCTTTTAGTTCTGAATATTAGGTCATTGTTTTGTTTTTTTTGTTTTTTTTTCCATGGTTTTAGTTGGTGATTATTATTTAGAAAATATTCATCAAGACAATCCTAATATATAAATTGAAGTTGGAAGTATCATCTTCTACCAACATCATTCTAAATGCTTGCATAAAACTTAGTTAATTTTCCTTATATCTGATATAATTATTGAGAAATAACCAAAGCATAGTTTTAACACAAAATAGCCTTCAGTGTATTTTTTTCCTTCCACTATGCTGACTCCCAATTCGTTATTTATAGTTTCACATGTCTGCAATCTCTCTCTCTCTCTCTCTTTTACTCTTTTACTTGTTTTAGTCATTTGACTGTGGCCATGCTGGAGCACCGCCTTTATTAGAGCAAATCGACCCCAGGACTTATTCTTTGTAAGCCTAGTACTTATTCTATTGGTCTCTTTTGCCAAACCGCTAAATAAATGCACCAGCATCGGTTGTCAAGTGATGTTGGGGGGACAAACACAGACACACAAACATATACACACATCTATATATATATACATACATATATACGATAGGCTTCTTTCAGTTTCCATCTACCAAATCCACTCACAAGTCTTTGGTCAGCCCGAGGCTATAGTAAAAGACACTTGCCCAAGGTGCCACACAGTGGGACTGAACCCGGAACCATGTGGTTTGTAAACAAGCTACTTACCACACAGCCACTCCTACGCCTATCTAGTACAATTTGGACAAACTTCTAACTTATTCATTTTTCTAAGGTCCAAGCTTCAGTTAGTTTCAGTCTTAATTTTCTTTTAACCCATTAGCGTTTAAACCAGCCATATCCAACCAAAATATTCTACCTGTTTTGTGTTCAAACTGGCTAGATCTGGTTCCCTCACACCTGCCGCACAATATCATTCTAAAAATAACAGTTACCTCATAAAAATCTGAAAGTTACAAGATAGTGCATGATTAATTGAAAACAATGTGAATAAATAAGCATTACAGTTGACAAAGTATAAAGACTCCCTTTGATCGTGAATGACCATGGGATTGAACCTAGAAAGTTCTCCTTTGAGGTACAAGTCTGGGCAAAGTTGTTTGTGGAAGACCAGCAGTCACCCATGCATGCCAGCCTCCCCCTCTCTACACTACTGATGTTATCCAAGGGAAAAGCAAAGGCCGATACAACTTGGCACCAATGACATCGCAACTCATTTCTACAGCTGAATGAACTGCAGCAGCATGAAATAAAGTGTCTTGCTCAAGAACACAACACACAGCCTGATCTGGGAATCAAACTCCCTACCTCATGATTGTGAGCCTGATACTCTAATCACGTTGAAGGGGTAATAATCTGGAACTATTTACTTAGGAGAAATCAGTAATGTTAAGCTATCAGAGAGGTTACCCATGGCACTCCTCTCAAATATTTCTATTTTATTTGATAAATGGAAAAGAAGAGATGGCAGCCAAAGGCTTTTTAGTCTTCCTACATTATGAAGTTACCTGAAGGCAGTGAGCTGCCTAAAACGTTAGCATGCCAGGCAAAATGCTTAGCAGTATTTTGTCTGTCTTTACATTCTGAGTTCAAATTCCTCCAAGGTCAACTTTGCCTTTCATCCTTTTGGAGTCGATGAATTAAGTACCAGTTGTGTACTGGGGTCAATCTAATTGACTGGTCCCCTCCCCCCAAATTTCGGGCCTTGTGCCTAGAGTAGATAAGATTATGAAGTTACCTGAATCCTTCTTAATATTTGATACTATCAAACCAGATTTGAGTCTATTAAAAGCTCTCTAAATTCCATATAGAGTTGATTCATTTAGCAACTGTTGGACATTTTTGAAAACCATTCCTTTACCTTTGCAGACCATTCTTAGGTTGGCAATCTTGAGAGATGGTCCCCAGTGAGAACCTCAGTTAATCACTGCCTACAAAAAGAGCATGGTTGAGAAGTGGCTTGGCTGGGGGTCTTGTGTGAATGCTTGTTACAGAGCAAACTCTGCTAAATGCACCCAAGGACCTGCAGTGGTGTTAAACTGTTTGACCTACGTGTCTTAAAAGTGAGAGGCTGAGAGAGAGAGAGAGAGAGAGAGAGAGAGAGAGAGAGAGAGAGAGAGGGCAAGAGCAAAGAAACAGATCCTTGCATTACATAATCATTCTCAACTTGAGAAATGTTTTATTGAGATTTGAGGAGTTTGCTGCTCTTTGTTTGTTAATTACATTTTGCATAATATTAAACTTTCTGGTTAGTCTTGATAAGCACTTTGATCTGTAGATATACAAAGAAAAGTTCAAGTTGACAAGTTTTCTGCACTAAAATGGCCTCTGATGTATGACAGACAGTTGCCTTTACTCAAGTAGTTTGAAGCATAGACATACATAGACATCATTTAATAGTCACTCATTAGTCACAACATTAGCACTTTAGCCTTTAGAAGACACAAAAGTAGCCCTTGAGGAATCTTTATTTGTCAACAGGGTGAAATAGAACCCAAAAGTCTGGTGTAGTTTTAAGAAATTTCCTGATAAGTTTCTTGAGTTAAGAGATTATCTCCCCAGCCTCAAGTGCTTGGCTGACAGCTGTTAGACATTTTGGAGTGGAACATTTGATACTGTAGCCTGTTATCTTTCACTATTACTTTTGCAGTTTGTAAGGAGAACTATCATGCATTCACACAGATACACATAGGAATAGATAGATATAGATATGCGAGAGAGGGAGGGAGGGAGGGAGGGGGAGAGGGCCAGGCAGGCAGGCAGGCCAGCAGGCAGCCAGACAGTAGTAGTTTTGTGAATGAAATGTATTGGAGGGTTACTGATAAATCTAACTTGCTTGCATGTGTAGGTTCATGTGTAAACATTTGTTTTGCAGTTGGAAGCAATAAAAAAAAGTGCTCATAAATTAAATGAAGTATATGAGTGTGTGTGTGTGTATGTGTTTGTGTGTGTGTGTGTGTGTGTGTGTGTGTGTGTGTGTGTGTGTGTGTGTGTGTGTGTCTGTTATTTTGTACTAAGTTCTCACACTTAAGTTGATTAGCTGGAAACTGGATGTCTTGTAAGGAGTCAGTGTCCCAAATGTGGCAATTTGATATCAAAGAAGAAATTTGTATATTTCTTGTTTTACAAATAATGACTGTTGAGAGGAAAGAGACGGTGGGGTGGGGAATCCAAATGGCTATCTGATGGTGTTAGTCTACCCAACTAACAACAGCTTTCACTCCTATTTCCAAGCTGAATGGTTAGCAGCAGGAAGAATCTCCAGTTATTGAAGGAATTCAATAGGGGCCATATAGTCCATTTTGATGTCATCATGCCAAGGGTCAACTTGGCCAAGTACCATTCTAGGATAGTTGACTGGCAGAACTGTTAGAATGTCAGACAAAATACCTTGCAGTATTTGTTTTAACTCTTTACACAAAGCCCACCTTACACAAATCCTTGGCCTGGTTGAATGGTAGACTTAACCACCTCTACACAACCCTTCAGTGCCTTTAATGTAGTTCACTCTGTTGCAAATATTCAGATCAGGCCTCCAGCATCAGGATATGTTTCCCTTTCCTTCCCACAATTCTTGGAAGCCATGTAAAGGTCATGGGCTCTGCTTTTCCTCTTGACTAAGCAATTAAGAAATAAAAAAATGAAAAAAAAACAAACTATGTTGAAGCTATGTCTAGCTCAGCAACTGGACCTAAACCTTGGTACCATATTCCTCATTATGAGCAGAGTGGATAACAGTGACAATACCACAGCTAATTACATACAGCTGAGGTTAAGTTGTGATTGCAAATCTTTCGCACTGCTGTGCCCCACCCCCTTTCTTTTAAATGAAATAAGTCAAAGCAGAAGAGCCAGTATCTATGGTCTTGGCAGACCTTCTACAAACTGGTGAGATTAGTGTGGTTCATGGTCAGCTTGGGTTGACTATCAATCACATCAGATATATATCTGTAGAGAAAATTTGAGTGGTGGGGGAGAGAATCCCAGAGAATCCCAGAGGACTGCAGTGTTGTGAGAAGTGAGTGAGAGAAAGAGAGAGAGGATTGGAAAAGTGTTTTTAATGAGAGTCCTGAGAGATGAGATAAGACTCTGTAAAAAAGATGATAAGAAGAAAGACAAGTGGGATACATGTCCCTGGGGTGGTGATGATACAGTTATGTGGTTCACAGGAGCAAAAGCCATTGTGAGAGTGCTTGAAGAGAACCTGAGAGAAGTAACAGTTCTCTTGCAAGATAGTGCTTGAAGCAAGTTGAGGATTAAATCAAACATCCCAGCTGACAAATGAGCTACATCCAGTGAATTTCCATAATTCTTCCCATTCCTCTTGTCCTTCAATAATATCTTCATATATTATTTCTCTCCTTGACCATGACTGAATGTCTACACAATGCCTAAGAAGCTAAGGTACTGAGTTACTGATCACATAATTGTGAGTTCAAACTCCACTATACCATTAACTCTGGATTTTTTCTTTCTTTTTTAATTTTGTGGTCAGAGAAAGATGAACAATACTCATCATCATTTAAAGTTTATTTTCCATGCTGGCATGGGTTGGACGGTTTGGCTGAAAACTGGTAAGCCAGGGAGCTGCACCAGGTTCCAATCTGATTTGGCAAGGTTTCTACAGTTGGATACCCTTCCTAACACTAACCACTCTGAGATTTTAGTCAGGATTTTTATGTGCCACCGGCATGAGTGCCGTTGTCGAGAGAAGGAAGGAAGGAGGAAGTTTTACTCACACTGCAGACTAGGCCTGAATCCTGGCAATACAATGGACTTCACTAAAAGGTACCTAAGGGCCAGGGGGCAGGGTGGATGTAGAAACTGTTCACTTGTTACCACAAAAGAGAGATAAATATATCAAGATATGAAGAAAAATGACTGACCAGAAATAGACTTCACCAATAATTCAAGGAATACAGCAATATGATGGTCTTGTGGAAACTGTTAATTTATTAACCCGTAGGCATACGCTGTACCATAGGCATAGGAGTGGCTGTGTAGTGGGTAGCTTGCTTACGGACCACATGGTTCGGCTTCAGACCCACTGCGTGACACCTTGGGCAAGTGTCTTCTACTGTAGCCTTGGGCCGACCAAAGCCTTGTGAGTGGATTTGGTAGATGGAAACTGAAAGAAGCCCATGGTACATATGTGTGTGTATATATATATATATATATGTATGTATGTATGTGTGTGTGTGTATACATTTGTGAGTCTGTGTTTGTCTCCCCAACATCGCTTGACAACCGAACTTAGTGGTTCAGCAAAAGAGACCGATAGAATAAGTACTAGGCTTACAAAGAATAAGTCTTGGGGTTGATTTGCTCGATTAAAGGCGGTGCTCCATCATGACCACAGCCAAATGACTGAAACAAGTAAAAGAGTAAAGTGTAACCCAAACAAAGGTACATCTGTACAATTGATTTGTATCTTTCAAGTGATCTGTTTGATCATAAATGTCCAGAAGTTCGTTGTAGATATTGCTATATTATGGCCTCTCCTCCTCCTCCTCCTCTTCTTCTTCTTCTTCTTCTTCTTCTTCTTCTTCTTCTTCTTCTTCTTCTTCTTCTTTTTCCTTGTCTTCTTCTTGAACAGTTTCCACACCCACCCTAACCCCTGGCCGTTGGGTACCTTTTAGTGAAGTCCATTCTATTGCCTGGATTCAGGCCTAGTCTGTAGTGTGAGTAAAACTTCCTCCTCCTCCTTCTACTCCCTTCTTCTTCTTCTTCTTCTCTCTTCTTCTTCTTTCTTCTTCTTCTTCTTCTTCTTCTTTTCCTTGTCTTCTTCTTGAACAGTTTCCACACCCACCCTAACCCCTGGCCGTTGGGTACCTTTTAGTGAAGTCCATTCTATTGCCTGGATTCAGGCCTAGTCTGTAGTGTGAGTAAAACTTCCTCCTCCTCCTTCTACTCCCTCTTCTTCTTCTTCTTCTCTTCTTCTTCTTCTTCTTCTCTTCTTCTTCTTCTTCTTCTTCTTCTTCTTCTTCTTCTTCTTCTTCTAACCTCGACTCACTAGTCGTTGATAATCTTGGCTTTTTTTTTTTACAATAATTTGTTCTTGTGTTTTCTTTTAAATTTGCCAACGCTATCAAACATGATGTTGTCAACTGCTACAAAAAAACACGCGCCGCCAATTCGTAAAATTCATGTCGCAACAGTGGGTGCAAGTTTATTTACCTAATTAACAAGAACTTTCACCCCTACTTCACAGCTGAATGATTACTTGTAAGAAGGTTTTATTCAGCTATCAAAAGAGTTGCTTGAGCAAAGACCATCTCATCAATGTTATAGAGAAACAGAGAAGTATTTGTAAAACAGATGGAAAATATAAAAACAACAAAATACCCCTGTTGAAGGCTAGGCTGAAACATTCATAGGCTGACTATGAAGGAATGATGTTAGAGCTGTGAAATCTTGTAAGCATTAATTTCAGTGCTTTTTATTGATAACAGTATTTGTCTCTTTCCAAGTAAATTTGACATCTGACTGTTCAAAGAAGACTTCAAAAGTACCGTAAATCCTCAAGTATAATCCGCATTTTTTCCCCAAAAATTTAAAGGTCAAAATCCCTAATGCGTATTATATATGAGATTAAAAATGAAAAATATTTTCTAAGCAATGTCCGAGTCTCTATTTGCTGTCCAGCAATGTTTATTCAGACACATTTTGTGGTGTCGGATGTGAAAATACCTTAAGCTAAGTCTGAAAGCAATGAAGTCATAAAAGAATCATCTATAACTTGCAGTAAGCAACATTTATTAAAATAAAAGTATTCAGAACACAGAATAAACATGTAACAAAAACAATTTGCAAACATATTTACATTCCCATACAACAGTTAAGAACATCACCATTATTGTATTACGCATGCGCAGAAGTGTTTGTTCGACTAGGTGCTGTTGGCTTAATTACGCATGACTCAAGTTAAAGAATGGGTGCGTATTATACACAAGGTTTAGGTTTTTCAGAGGTATAGCCCCCTTAAAAATCCCCAGTGTATTATACTCAAGGGCGGACTATACTCAAGGATTTATGGTAACCTGATTTGGTCATATTCCATGAGACTATCTAAGTCTGGGAACTTCTCAGCCAACCCTCGTACATCTGTTCACTTTAAGCATCTTTTCAACAGTTGTGAAAGAGAGATCGACTAACCATTAACCCTGAGGTATTCTGTTCTCTCCCCCCACCCTTCCCCCACTGTATCTTTTTGTGTGGTTGGTAAAGAATGCTCAGTGAGCTGGAAAGCATGATAATTTTCTTTCTTTTTTTTTTTTTTAACTTCATATCACAAAGGAAATGTTGGATTTCTGTAATTTAGAAAAACAAACCCCTATTAATCATTATGATTTTAAATGTAATCATTTCATTTCCCTATTTAAACTGGAATTAACTGAAAGATATCTTTGATCCCATCGTTTAATCTCCATTCATTTCTTTTTCTAGACATTTCTTTTACATCATTTAATTTGTCTTTGTGGTTTCTTTAGGAGTATTTCAGCCAATGCATATTGAAACTTCTATTAAAGCAAGAACAACTGCAGATTCACTTTTGTGTTTGCTGCTGCTACACACTGTGGTAGTAGTAGTAGTCGTAATAGTAGTTGTTGTCATCAGTAATAGCTGTAGTCATAGTAGTAGTAGTAATAGTAGTAGTAGCAGCAGCAGCAGCAGCAGTAGTAGTAGCAGCAGCAGCAGCAGCAGTAGTAGTAGTAGTAGCAGCAGTAGTAGTCAGCATACGTTAATATTAAACCTATCTGCAAGCAGTGGAAGAAGCAGATTTTTCTCACAAGGAAATTCTATGGTTTCGAGTATTAGCGAGTATTAGATATGGGGTTTTCGCCATTTCACACAGTCTTACTCCCTTGAGATCAATATAATAGATAGGTCACATTGTGAGGTCTGGCATTAAACTGATAAGGAAAACCTGCTCCCTCTTTCTAGACATCAAGTAAATTCAATATTCTCATGCTCTTTATCATTTTACTTTCAATATACGTATGTATGTATATATATATGTGTGTGTGTGTGTATGTATATATATACACACATATACAGGGTGTGATGGGTAAATTGTCACCATTTTATATTTTTAATTTTGTGCATGAATGTTGTTTGTTTTTGATTTTGTCAACTACACAGTATAGTAGGGTCAGTTGGGCACTGTCTGTGAGAAAAACAGCACCATGACGCACTTCACTCTGCTAGAAATTCAGAAATGATATGCTGTACTGCTTGGCATTTACGCCAGAAGCTTCAGTATGAACATTTCAGAGTATTTGGGTGTCAGTCTGAGGACATATACCAAGAGTGATAAAAATCAAACACCCAGTCAACATCATGGTGTTTGGAGTGATCCCAAGTGATGGCAACATTATGCCTCCATTCATCTTCCTACATGGCCTCAGACTGAACATGGAGGCCTACATCAAGTGCCTGGAGGAGGTAATGCTGCCTTGGATCAAGAGAGTAGCTGCTGGGAGACCCTATGCCTGGCAGTAGGACTCTGCAGCATGCCACACACGCAGGAGAACCCAGTCATGGCTGTTAGACAATTTCTGTGACCACATCTCCCCTAACATCTGGCCACCTGACTCCCCAGACTGCAACCCCCTTGATAATTATCTCTAGGGCACAGTTGAGCAAGAGACCAGCTTGTAACACCATAGATGAACTGAAGGCAAGGATTATGGCAGCATTCACCAACTTAAAGAAGGAAACTGTCCAGAAGAGTTGCAGGAGATTCCGAAGTCATCTGGAAACCTTGGTTGAAGCGAATGGCGATTTTATTGAATAAATTTACTCTTAAGTATTTGAAGATATTTTTATGTAATTTTGGTAAATATATCTGTTAAAATGAGATGTCAATGTTATTTCCAATTTTGCACAATTTAGACGAGAGTTTATTCACGGCACCCTGTGAATATATATATATACAGGGTGCATATATCTGTGTGTGTATGTGTTGTGATGAGAGTCACGATGCCCCCTTACGAGAAATAGATTGGACCGAGCAATTATAAATGGTAGTGGTCTGAGTGAAATTTGTGTGTTAGTTTGAGTTGAGTTCATAGTGAAGCTGGAAGGTTAGTTCATTTGGAATATTGATTGTTAGTTTGTGAAGAGATTGTTGGATCATTGTATTGTTATCATGGTTGCATCGTTATCTTGTTTATTGTTACTACACTGGTACAGTGTCTCTAAACCATCCATCACAATATCGTGGTGGTACCATGATATTTGTAGACAGAGGATACATCTGGTGATGAGGGTTTTGAAGCTCATGTTGGTTATTTAACAATTTGTTCATGATACAATTGTTACATGATGAAAAGCCTATTAGCTTCTATAATACAGTTGCAGAAGCAACAACAAGAACAGCAACAGGAGTTACAGAAACAACTAGTACAGTAACAACTACAATTATTGGAGCTATACACAAAGAAGTCCAAAAATGTGGTAAGTTTGTTTTCGCCAGACGGTACATTGAACTTCATTACAGAATTCAGTTATAACCCAGAGGAGAGTATAACTTTTGCAGCATACTACAGTAGGTATGAGGAGATTTTTTTAAGGAAGATTGCAAAACATGGTCAAATGAAGAAAAAGTAAGGTTATTATTATGTAAATTAGCTCTGTCTGGGTATGAACAATACTGTAATTTCATATTTCCCAAAAAGTCTAGTGAAATTTGTTTTCAGGAAACAATCAAATTATTGGCTAACATGTTCGGTGATAAAACTTCTCTATTTAACACTTGAATGGAGTGTTGGAATTTAACTAAAAAAGAGGATGATGACTTTATTACGTATGCAGGAACAGTCAACAGAATGTGTGAAAGTTTTAAACTTAAAGAACTTATTCCTGAGATGTTTTAGTGCCTCATTTTTGTACAAGGCCCTAC
This sequence comes from Octopus sinensis, assembly GCF_006345805.1. Taxonomy (NCBI): domain Eukaryota; kingdom Metazoa; phylum Mollusca; class Cephalopoda; order Octopoda; family Octopodidae; genus Octopus; species Octopus sinensis. Next base: position 73,052,256 of record NC_043002.1, read on the forward strand.
AGCAAATGAAGATACAGAAATATGGGCAAGAATTCTTTCAAAACTTGAACAAGTGAACCGAGATTTAACTCTGCAGACTTACAGAAGAGTGTCAAAGGATGGTGAACCTGAAACATGACGTAAGAAAAATTCAAGGAAAGGATTTTGCGAAAATACAGATATATCGACCAAGAAAGTGTAACCAAAGAAGATTGCTAGGTCCTAATCTATGTTACAGAAGTGGTGGCCTACATTTCAGAAAAGATTGTCCTTTTAAAAGGACAGTTGTCAAAAATTTGAACACAAGAGTTCACACTGCAGAACAAAAGTACGAGGTTCAAATATAAAAAATTCTGAAGTGCTCTCAGCAGAAAGTAAAATTAACTCCCAAATAAGGAAATTTGTACATGTAAAAGTAAATGGAGTAAATATCAAATTAGAACTGGATACTGGTAGAGACATTTCAATCATTAACACTGACATGTGGAAGAAAATAGGGAAACCTATGTTAAGAAAAACTGCGAAAACCTGCGTGTGGTGTGATGGGTGACAAACTACACTTTGTAAGCAAAGTGTAGTCTGAATGCTAAAGGATAATCTGAATGCTAAAGGGTTCCAGGATTGAATATCATTGTCCAGGAGGAAAACAAGACTAGGGTAATGTGTTCCAGGGGGCAACAGTTCACGGAAAGAAGCTATTAGAATAAAGGGACTTAGGGGTAATGGGAAGCTCAACAGAGAAACAATGCATATTTGGGAAGAGTAACAAGGTAATTTTTTTTATTTTAGGGTAGGAAAAGAGTTGGTAACATTGATCCCAGTGCTCAACCTTGAAAGGAAGAAGGACAAAGTTGATCTCAGCAGAATTTGAGCAATAATAATAAATAACAAGAACTCTCAGAGAGCACAAACCTCTGCCAAGGCAACACCAACATCCTCTAAATGATTAGCCTGAGATGATTTTTAAAATGAGAATATCTGAAATAAACTTGACTACTGTCACAAATGAGAATACTAAAAATGAACCAGACTGCTCTCAAAAATTAATTTTTTAAAAACAGGAGAAATAATCCAGACTCCTTGTCCGGTACCAGATCAATCCCAAAATCTAATCAGTCCATGTCAGTCATGAGGTCAAACAGCCCTGAAAGTTTCATCCGAATCCATCCAGCGGTTCTTGAGATATTTTGTCCACAGACAAACAAACACAACTGAAAACAATATCTCTGCCTTCGCTAAGGCAGAGGTAATAATTGACAAGTATCACCCACATGCTTAGAAAAAACTCTAAATGTTTGTGTTGTGTTGTATTATATAAATGTATTTTTGTACTGCCCTCCCCACTTTCATCCTAGTGTGCTAGGTGTGACCCAGCAAGTGATTGTATCTAATACACACATTAATAATAATGATAATAATAATAATAATAATAATAATAATGAATTGTAGTATTGAGAGTACACATTTTCTAGTATCATTCTCTTTTCTGTGAAGGAGATTAATCCATTGGCAAGGACGGCCCAAGATGGCTGGCACCTCCTCTCAGCAGCAGAAGCCTTTCAGAAATCCACTGTGTTAGAAACCACCTTAAAACTATTTACCACAGTTTATTATCTACAAGGCACCAGTGTAAATAGGTTCCCCTCTCATTATAGCTAGGGAGCTTCTTCTCTACCCCTCTTCTAGTCATGTTCTGACTAGAACTAGGCTTCAGTGTGCTTGTTCACTATCTCAAGTTTTTCTATGTCCCTGCATATTATTGCTAGATAGTTGTTAACACAGTGGTGGGTTTGTAGCAAAGCCCCATCACTAAGCTAGCCTGATGGAGGTGCCAACGTAGTCGGCAATGACCTGACAATGTATATATAAGTCTTTGTTGATTCACCAGAAGCGATCAATTACAGGACTCAATACAAATGTAAAGTATTTTTTAATACATTATACATGAAAGGCTCCGATTCCCAGTGCTCAGAGTTACTCATTTCTGATCATTAGCTGGTAAACCAAACCTGGTTTCCTTTCAAATATTCAAAAAAATATCCAGACACTGAATATTTCAAAAGAAAACCAGGCTCAGTTTACCAACTAATGATTGGAGATGATCAACTTGGTGTACTAGAAATTGGAACCTTTTAGTAATAATATACATAAAGTAGCCAATGTTGATGTCACATAACTAGCACCTGTGCCGGTGGGACATAAAAAGTACTGTTCGAGTGCTGGGTATATATATATATATATGAAGACCCGGCAAGCCAAGTGAGACCATAACCCGTGGCCTATGCCAGAGTAGTAACCACACTTATACGTACTTTTCCTTCATTAGACTAAACTCTGCTTGTGAAGAGCTGTTGAGGCAAGTGAAATCGAAATCAAAATCAAATTTGATGTCAGCACCACATGAAGGGCATCCATGCAAGTGGAGCACTAAGAGCACCATCTGAGCGTGATCGTTGCCAGGGCCACTGACTGGCTCTCATGCCAATGGCACATAAAAAGCACCATTCAAGCGTGATCGGTACCAGCATCACCTAACTGGCACTTGTGCCGGTGGCATGTGAAAAACAATATTCAACCGAGGCCATTGCCAGTGCCGTTGGACTGGCCACCTGTGCAGGTGGCACGTAACAAACACCATTTGAGTGTGGTCATTGCCAGTACTGCCTGACTGGCCCTCATGCCAGTGGCACATTAAAGCACCCACTACACTCTCGGAGTGGTTGGCGTTAGGAAGGGCATCCAGCTGTAGAAACTCTACCAGATCAGATTGGAGCCTGGTGCAGCCGCTGGCTTGCCAGTCCTCACTCAAATTGTCCAACCCATGTCAGCATACAAAAGCGGATGTTAAACGATGATGATGATGATGATGAAGATGATATATATATATATGCATATGTATATGTTTGTGTGTCTGTGTTCGTCCTCCCTGCCATCATGTGATGTTGGTTTGTTTACATCCCTAGCAGTTCGGCAAAAGAGACCAATAGAATAATAACTAGGCTTACAAAGAATAAGTCCTGGGGTCGATTTGTTCGACTAAAGGCAGTGCTCCGGCACGGCCGCAGTCAAATGACTGAAACAAATAAAAGAATAAAAGAATATATATGTGTGTGTGTATGTATATATATATATATATATATATATATACACACACACACATTGCAAGGTCATACTGTCTTGTGTTATTTTATTGTTGAGGTTGAAGTGTATTATGTTGTGTTTCGTGTCATAATTTGCTATTAATGTGATTTCAGTAACCAATATTTTGGGTTATTAATCTCTGTAAAATATCATTAAATACTGTTTTGTGTCATATGATTTTCATGTGTTGCAATGGCTTTCTTGTTGTTAATATGTTGTTAATCAACAAAAATGTCTGGCACCTATATTTCAAAAGGTAGCAGCTAAAGTCGTGGTTGTTTATAACTTTCATGTATTACATTTAAGTTTTCGATTTGCATTAGTCATTTCACATTTATTGCATGCAAGGTTTGTAATTAGTTATGGATGATAATACGAAAATCTTTTGTGCTTTTGTAACATTTTATGAAAGTTTAGTTTATGTTTATACGTTGTGGGTGTTGCAATTGTTGTTTCGCCCCAGGTTGGTCTAGATCCAGTTGGCTTGCTCTAATCGAAGATGTTTCAGCTGTGATCATTGCCCCCACTTGATGTTTTTTTTTAGTGCTATCTTTCACTTCTCTGAACATAATGCCTTGGACAGTGGGTGAAGCAGTTGGCATCATCTCCCCACCAGACAGCTTCACTGGGCTTCCACGCCAGGTGCCAAGTGGTATACTTGAGTACAACGAGTAAGGTTGATGATGGGACTGCCCCACAGTAACAGCTCTCTTGCTAGCTGATGCCCAGCCATTGTCTGTTGGTGCAGATCTACCATTTGGCCACAATAACCTTCAAGCTATTCGTCTAGGACTCCTCCTCCTTGTTGGTTATCCAGTGTCCTGCTGCTGACATCTTTACCATATCTCTAACATGGGAGGCTAAGGGGTTGCTAGAACTTTCCCAAGTTGCCACCCCAGTCTACAGACTGAAGGGGTGATTTACTTTCCTTAATGTTCTAAAACGATTTAGTGTGTCTTAAAGGAGATTTAGTTGTTATATCTAACAAGTTGTGTGACCATGTAGAGGTTTCCTTTTCTTTTTTCTTTCTTCTATTTTTGTTTCCAACAGTGTCTTGGTTGATTTTTTTTTTTTTTTTTTTACTGGTTAAAGTCATAGGACTATAGTCATGCTGGGGAATTGCGTTTTTAGGGTTCAGTCAGTCATAATGACCCCAATATTTCATTCTGATATTTATTTTATTATATCACTAAGTCACACATCTGGACAGGACACTAGTTGTATACAGGTAAAAATTAGCATAGATGTATGTGTAAACATGTGTGTATTGCATGTGTGTGCATTTTGTGTATGTATGTACATAATGGAATTTTATACAGTTTCCATTTACTATTGCATTATCTAATATCTACCGTTTTGTTCAAGCTGGTGATATGATATTTGTTGCTATTTTTATCAAATCAAGCTATCATGTTGAGGCTATCTAGTTGACATGGTTCAAACTAATCTGGGTATTTAAGTAGAGAACACATTTATTTTACCATTTTTCTCTTTTTTTCCAGTTCGTCAACTTACGTGTCCGTCAAAATAAATGTTGACCATGTAGAATATTGTACAAGCCCTTTGTGTGTGTGTGTGTGTGTGTGTGTGTGCGTGAGTGAAAGATCTAAGCATTGGTGAAAATGCTGAAAAATTATTTGTATTCAAACAAAAACACTGTATTGATATCTACTCTGCCCGAGTTGCACAGACACTCCCTTGTCACTCTCAGCATTATAAATGCTGTGACTCAGTGATTGGCTTGTTAGGAACCTATAACCAACAATGCTATTAATCACAGCATACATAATACAAAATATAAAAACGTAAGTTAACATTGAACATCTAATGGACTGTACCAAATTTGTTCCTAGTCTTATCACTGCAGAGCTTCTGCATCCACTGCTCACATTTCACTACCATTAACATTCTTACACACATCTTTGTACAGTAAAGTATGATCCTTTGGTGCCTGTAAGACTAGTAGCTCCCTAACATTCTTCCATTCCTTTTGAACCCTAGCTATCTTGTTGCTACAAGCCCTACTTCCACAACTATCTTTCTCAAACAGCAAATGTATGTGTGTGTGAACATGTATGAGTGTTTGTATGGATATACATGTGTGTGAGTATATTGTGCATAAACATACGGATAGGTAAGCATGTATGTATAAATGTGTGTGTGTGTGTGTATATATATATATATATATGTGTGTATGTGTGTGTGTGTGTGTGTGTGTATGTAAGTAGATAACTAACATGATGTTGTTCTATGGGGTTATATTTCCAACTGCTCTTTTCATTCATTGCTCAAATATCAAATATACTTCAGTTCATATTTCATTATTATGTCTCTGTTCATGTTTATATATATGTGCACTTGTGAATGTATGTCTGTGTATCGTGTATATAGGTATATGTGTATATATGAAAGAGAGACAGAGAGATCTAGTTAAGATTACATTCCGAAGAACGCAAACTGCATATGTTACTTATTTTGTGCTCCCTTCTTCAAAATTCTTTTTTGTATTTGTGAAATGCTTTCAGATATTTTTTAATAATAGATCGACGACAAACATCAAACAGTACCAATACTAATTATAGCGTATCATAACACAAATATAACATAAAATAAGACATAACAATGTCATTGAGCGTTCTATTTTAATAACATATTTTGGAATGGTAACAGAGTAGAAAGGTGAAGGTTGATAGTTGATAGGGCAACATCTTTACTACTAAACAAACAAACAAACCTGGATGGGTTAAAAGAACTGTGCAGGCTGGCAGGGTGTATTAGATTGACATAAGGTGTAACAGAAACAGAGAGCAAGATAGAGTAAACAGAAAGTGTTGGATACTAATTTGGTCGACTTTGCCTTTCATCCTTTCGGAATCGATAAATTAAGTACCAGTTGAACACTGGGGTTGATGTAACCAACTCATCCCCTCCCCCAAAATTGCTGCCCTTGTGGAAAAAATTTGAAACTATTATTATTATTATTATTATTATATTATTATTATTATTATTATTATTATTATTATTATTATTATTATTATTATTATAATAATAATAATAATAATAATAATAATAATAATAATAATAAAAATATGGTATTTCATCCATGTTTACGTCCTGAATTCAAATTCTATTGGGATCGACTTTGCCTTTCATCCTCTCAGGGTCAATAAATTAAGTACCAGTGAAACACTGGGGTTGATGTAATTGACTATTCCCCTCCCCCAAATTTTAGGCCTTGTGCCTGTAGTAGAAAGGATTATAATTATTATTGTTATTATTTAAGGCAGCAAGCTGGCAGAATCATTAGCACACCGGGAAAAGTGCTTAGTGGCATTTTTGTCCCATCCTTAAATTCTGATTTCAAATTTCAGTGTGGTCAGCTTTGCCTTTCATCCTTTAGGGTTGATTAAAATAAGTACACATCAGCCTGCAGTTGATGTAATTGACTTAAACTGAAATTGCTGGCCTTGTCACAAAATTTAAAACCATAATTGTTATTATTATAATTGTCATTATTGAGGTGGATCTAAAGTTGTGAGCTGGCAAGTCATTAGTACACTGGGCAAAATGCTTAGCAGCATTTCATTTGTCTTTATGTTCTGAGTTCAAATTTGCCTATTATCCTCTTGGGGTTAAATTAAGTACCAATCAGGTGCTTGGGGTTGATGTAATTGACTATCCCATCCCCCAAAATTTCAGGCCTTGTGCCTATAGTAGAAAATATTATTAAGGTGGAACTGGCAGAATTGTTTAATGCCTTTTCTGAAATGAACTGGCAGTCATACTAATGTATGATTTTACCATGTCATTAGTTCTACAATATCCTAATATGATCACAATGGGTATTCAATGGGATACTCTTTACTGTTACTCTCTTTTACTTGTTTCAGTCATTTGACTGCGGCCATGTTGGAGCACCACCTTTAGTCAAGCAATTCGACCCCGAGACTTATTCTTTGTAAGCCCAGTACTTATTCTATCGGTCTCTTTTGCCGAACCGCTAAGTGACGGGGGCGTAAACACACCAGCATCGGTTGTCAAGCAATGCTAGGGGGACAAACACAGACACACAAACATATACACACACACTTATATATATATACATATATACGACAGGCTTCTTTCAGTTTTCGTCTAGCAAATCCACTCACAAGGCATTGGTCGGCCCGGGGCTATAGCAGAAGACACCTGCCCAAGATGCCACGCAGTGGGACTGAACCCGGAACCATGTGGTTGGTTAGCAAGCTACTTACCACACAGCCACTCCTGCGCCTCTGTGTATGAATAAATTGTATTGTGGTTAGAATTATTCTCATATAATTTAGATCTATTTTGTATTGTCTAAAAATTATCATATGTTAGTTGTAGCAAAATATGAAACTTTAATGAAGTATCTGTAAATGAATTTTTGACATTTGTAACAAGGTGGAAAATGCATTTTTAACAGTGCGGAAAATGTTTTATCTATGAATGTTGTTACTTGTTGGTTGTATGGAGGATTATACCAGATAACTCTGCATTTTCTGTTAATATTTCTAGCTGGGTTATTGTTAATTTTACCAATATAACTAATTTTGAGTGAATCTGCTTTTACAGAGCATCATTAGAAGTTGCTTTGATTTTGCAAGCTATTCATGTTGATCTAACAAGTTTGATCTTTGATCATTAACTGATGTAAAAATTACTGTTTAATTATTAGAGTATTTTACTTTGTGTGATTTCATCTCTCTAAGGAATAAAAACTATGGCATGACATAAGACAATATTGATTCACAATTTTATGAATTAACCTTTTTATTTATTAATTCAAATAGCCACCATGTTAAATATCAAAAACTTGTCTCTATTATTATTTACATATTCATATATATGTTTATTTAATTACTTATCTATTTTTTATATTTTTTGTGATTTCTTTCTTTATTCTATTCATTTCAACATACATATTTTTTTTCATATATATTTCAACTTTTATTGACCTTATTTGAAATTTTGTCTTTGTGCCGCCTACTTAAATAACTTTCTTCAATTCCAGTGCTCTCACGAAAAAAAAATTATATGTATGTTTTGTGCCTGTTTATGTATGTTTTGTGTGTGTGTAAATATACCATCACCATTATCTGCAACTGCCAACTGTTGGAATGTGTGCAGATGGTTTTATTGAGTTCTCGGGATATACTTTTAATTTTGTCAGTAGGACAGCATTTCTCAACTGGGGTTCCCTGGAACCCTAGGTTTCCACAAAAGGTTCCTAAGGGTTCTCTGAGAAAGAATGAGATAAGCTAATGCTAATTTCATGATCATAATATTACTATACATGCATAACGTATTATTGGTTATTTAATATTGTAATATAGATATCATCCTATTTAACCTATTATGTTGTCAAAAATATAACAACCACTTATATATATAAATGATATTTACCATGTGAACTACGATGAAAAAATGTGAGAAAGAGATGGTATATAATTTTTTTTTGTGTAGGGGTTCCTTGAGATATGTAATTTATTTTAAGGATAAAAAGGTTGAGAAAAACTGCAGTAGGGTCTCCTTCCTATCCTTTCTGATAATGTAGACACTTAGTGGACACCCACAAGCCTCTCAAAGAACAGTATAGTCAGTTATTTTGAGAGAAAGAGAGAAACAGAAAGAGAAATTGACTTTGAACTCAACTGATACTTTATTTATTGACCTCTGAAGGATGAAAGGCTAAGTTGACATTGGCAGGACTGGAACTCAGAACACAGAAAGACAGAACAAATAACACCAGGCATTCTGTCATCTGATACACTAAGAACTCTGTCAGCTTACTCCTGATGTAAATACACATGCATGCATGCACGCGTGCACACACACACAAACACACATGCACACACACACACACTGACACACACACTCACATACATGCACACACACACACAAAATGCTGAAAAGATATATTGTATTTTATGCTTCCTAAAACATACGTGTTTCAGTAACTTATATATACATATGTATGTATGTATGTATGTAGTATGTATGTATGTATGTATGTATGTATGTATGTATGTATGTATGTATGTATTTATGTATCAGAGAAAGAGATACACACACAAGCACACAAATTATATATATACACACACTCACGCATACAGACATATATATATATATATTATATATATATATATATATATGTGTGTGTATATATATATATTATATATATATATATATATAATATATATATATATATATACACATACACACACACATATAGACATACATACATATATGTCATGATGCAAGTTTTGAAAAGAGCACAGGAATACATAGCCGAGAATGACTGCCATTTAAGCGATGTCATTTTTCATGTGATGTAGTGGTGTTGCAAAATTCGCCTTGTGCATATTATAGACACACACTCACACACACACACACACACACACGCATACATTTGTCTTCATGTATAATTTTAGCATGGTATTCAGCCTCTCTCTTACGGTTTATTTTTGTACTCTGGCCAAATTTGATTCAGGCAAATCAGTGTGTGAGATAGGGTTACACACTTGGGCATCGATATTCTGTGATATGTTATACGATATGGTTACAAAATTTTTTGTGAGCTTTTACTATCTTTTTATGTATGATTGCCTTTTAGTATATAACACAGGTAGGTGTAATGTTTCTTGTAATCAGAGGTGGCTATGAAAATATGTTGCTTTCTGGTTACAATGTGTTCATTATCGAGAAGGTTGTATTAGTGAAGTGAGTCTATATCAATACCATAATAGTCGTAGAAACAGTATTCTTATCATGGGTACTTCATGCCTTACTTTGTGTGTGTAGATTTAGGTGCAGGTATAGCTGTGCAGGTGAGAATTTTGCTTCCCAACCATGCGATTTAGGTTCAGTTCCACTGCACCTTGGGCAAATGTTTTCTATTATGGCAACACATAACGCCTATCAAAGCCTTGTGAGTGGATTTGGTCAATGGAAAGTGAAGAAATATGCATGGTATATATATTTGTGTGTGTGTGTTGGTGTGTGTGTGTGCGCGCATGTGCTGGTGCCATGTAAAAAGCATTCAGTCCACTCTGTGATGAGGTTAGTATTAGAAAGGGCTTCCAGCTATAGAGATCATACCAAAGCAGACAGTGTAGCTTGGTGCAGACCTCTAGCTTATCAGCTCCAGTGAAACCATCCAACCCATGCCAGCCAACATGCTGATGATGATGATGATGATGATGATGATGATGATGATGGTGATATATACAGGGTGTCCTAAAAGTCACTGATGGGTTTCAATTTTTAATAACTCCCTTAACTTTACAAATAAATGTATGAACTTTTGATACAATATAAAGGACATAATGGAAATTGATATGCATAAGTCAAATTTTGCAACACTAGTACATCACATATGAAAAATGACATCGCTTAAATGTCAGTCATGGTCTTTCCAAAACCTGTGTCACAACACTCTCAAGAGTTTCAGACCCCACTTCTCTGATTTCTCTATTGATGTTCTCCTTCAGTTGCACCAGGGTCTCTTTTAGGTATCCCCACATGAAAAAATCTGGGCTAGTCAAATCTGAGGAATGTGAAGGCCATTCAAAGTAGAACTCAAACATAGTTCCAGCATGATGGGGCAACTGCTCATACCGCAAGAGAAACAATGGAGTTGCTATGGCAGTGCTTTGGGGAGAGAATAATCTCCCACTACACCAATGTCAACTGGCCTTCACGTTCCCCAGAATTTACTAGCCCGAATTTACTTGTGGGGATACCTGAAAGAGAGGATTTACGTCAACAAACTGGAGACCCTATTCAAACAATTACAGTACATTATTGGGATT
>NC_043002.1:73068210-73090710 GCF_006345805.1 Octopus sinensis
CCCTTATACACGTGTTGCTATCTATCTACACATACACACACACACACACACACACACAAATGCACACTTCTTCATCCACCCATCCATCCATCCATCCATCCATACTTACATACACACATACATACATACATACATACATACATACATACATACATACATACATACGTACGTACATACGTCAATCCAACTCATATTTATTCTTTTTTTAAAAACTTCATAATAAATGTCAGCTTCATTGTTTTACATCCACTTTTCCATACTGGCATGAATGGATTGGATGGACTTTCTGATGCAGTGTTTTGTATCCAGATCTCTTTCCTGTCATCAACTCCTTTTGTTACCTTTTACAACCCAGAAATGCAATGTATCTATTCTAAAACCGAGATACACATGGTATTAATATGTGCCAGTTCACAGGCCATGAAATATTGGGGCATCCATATTGAATAGTTGCTCTCCTTTACCTTTGGCCTCAATCTTGCACATATTTTTGTTTCTTTCTTAGTTATGGTAGATAGAACTCATTAACTAATTACTTCTACTATATCAATATGTAGCACTAATAATGATCCTACCTGAGTCATATAGATACATAAGGCTGGTTTTGTGGTTTCCGTGGTGTATATATTCACCCACTGGATGGGATGCCAGTCCATCACAGAATTACTCTCTTTTGCCAGCTGAGTGAACTGGGGCAATGTGAAATGAAGTGCTTTGCTCAAGAACATACCACATCACTCAGCCAAGAAATTGAAACCACAATCTTATGATCATGAGTCCAGCACCTCTATCCACTAAGCCACGTTACCTTCACAATATGTAGCACTAATAAGGATATGTGTTATATAAAATAATGATATATGTGATGTAAAAATAATTCTTTTTAATTTTGGTATGATGCCAGCAATTTTGAGAGGAGGGGAAGTTGATTACTTTGACCCCAGTGCTCAACAGGTTATCAAAGCACAAAGTAGAAGTTGGCAGCATTTGAACTCAGAATGTAAAGAGCCAGAGGAAATGTTACTAAATATTTTCCCCAGTACAGTAACAATTGTCAGCTTGCTGCCTTGTTATGTATAAATAATGGCTGTGAAGAAAAAGGAAAATTTTCACTGTTTAGGTTTCAGGACTTTTCTCGGGGTAGAGAAGAGGATAAAAATTGAGGAAAATCCATGTGCTTGTTATACAGGAACCATAGTTGGAATGGAGGAAGGAAATAGCTAGGTAAGAATGTTGTGTCTGAGGAGACTGGAAACGGATGACTGTAATGTGTTTACCATTTATTATTTCTTATAGTTTTAGTAAATGTTTAACAGAAAATGAAAGGCCTTGATATGTGTTCTTTAGTTCTTTGGTTTGTTTTAGCCATCATGGCTAAGGTCATGCTGGAGCCATCCACCTTTAATCTGTATGTGTGTGTGTGTGTGTTATAAATCTATATTTTGCTATGCTATGTACTCTTCCTTTTTTTATGAAGCTAAATATGAACACACCAGTTAAAGTTAAATACAATTCCAGTTTGTTATTATAACAACCATATACATTGATCCATGTTCTTAGTAACATATGTGTGTAACAACCACACACACAAGTTACACTTCATTCACACATGTGTTGAAGGATCGTACACACATTATATACTCTAATCTCTGTCTCACTTCTTCTCTCACACATCCACACATATGTGCATATATAATGACCATACACACACACACATTATCTTTCTCACACACATACAGGCATCATCACATACATACATGTATATTGGCCACACACATTAAACATTATACATTCCACTTGCATGCACACATAACACAGCATGTATGCCACACACACAACACAGCATGCAGCTACTTGCACGCTCACACACACACACACACGCACACGCACACACACACACACACACACACACACACAGTGTTAGTGTTAGTAACATCTCCAATGGACACAGTGTTTGCACTTTAATAAGGAGGGCACTGACATTGATAAGTGAATAACACAAGTATTGTCTTATCGGTGCTAATTCTTCCTTATTGAGGACCTGGAGATGGGGTGTGCAGTCTGTGTACTTATGAATGATTGGGGTCTCTTATGAATATGCAAAAACTGAAATCAACAAAAATTATAAATAAATAAACTGTGTATGTTTGTTATGTTTAAATCTGTCCAGAAAGATAATGTATTTCCCTTCATTACACCAATCTAGACAGTTTCTATTGAGATGCTATATTGTTCCCTCCTCTCTTGCCACTCTCCCACTGTGGTTTTGTCTGTGTAGTGCTGGTGCCATACAAAAAGCACTGATGCTGGTTCCATATAAAAAGCATTGGTGCTGGTGCCACATAGAAAGCACCCAGTGCACTCTGCAAAGTGGTTGGCATTTGTCCATGATGAAAAATACTCCTCCACTACAGTTCTGACCTTGTCTACAGAGTTCATATTTTTTCTGTCCAAATGATTTTGAAGACTGTGAAATGAATCATCATCATCACCATCAACAACAAACATCCATTGTCCATGCTGGCATGGGTTGGATGGTTTGACTTGGCTGGTACGCTGGCGGGCTGCACCAGACTCCAGTCTGATTTGGTATGGTTTTCTATGGTTGGATGCCCTTCCTAACACCAACCACTCTGAGAGTGTAATGAATGCTTTTGTGTGCCACTGGCACGAGTGCCATTTGCATGACACCGGGATGCATTTATGTGCCAATTTATGTGACACCAGTATCTGCCATGACTGAGTTTGCTCAGCTTGATGGGTCTTCCTCTCAAGCATGACATAATGCCAAAGGTCTTGGTCATTGCCTCCGTGAGACCCAACCTTTGAAAGAAGCAATGTCCGGAAAATATGGTGTGTGGGGTATTGTTTCCCATTCAAACTGTTCCAGCCTTTGGAATGTCATCCTCACTGTATGTGGCTGAGAGGTATCCTGATGGAAGAACACCTTTTGTCTTGAAACCAAAGATGGTAATTTTTTTTCTAGCACTGACTTAAGCTTTTCAAGCTGCCTGCAGTAGCTCTCCTTTGTTATCATTTGGTTTCGGTTTGGAAGTTCTAAGTGGACTAAACCTTTCATATCCCAACAAACAGATAACAACACCTTACATGGGTGGAGACCTTCTTTAGCCTGGCGTGCCCGTGTTTCTCCTTTCCCTACCCACTGTCTTCAGCACTTGATATTTTTATAGAGGACCCATTTCTCATCACCAGTCACTATTCAGTCCAAAAAAGGTTCATTCATGAGACTTGACAGCAAAGAAGAGCACACATCCATCTCTGTGTGTGATTACACTCGGAAAGATTGTGAGGAATCCACTGACCCAATTTACTGACTTTTCCGATGGCATGCAGGTGTCAATGAACAGTTGAATGACCAAATCTAAGCTTCTCTGCTAGTTCTTCAACAGTTACAATGGGATTTTGTTCTACCTGGATTTGCAGGACATACTTATCGAGCTCTACAGTTCTTCCAGAATGAGTCTCGTCTTCTAGGCTGTAGTTTCCAGCTCAGAATTTCTGGAACCACCATTGACACTGGTTTACACTTATTATCTGATTCCCATATACTGCATTAATATTCCCTGCATTTTCAATTGCATTGTTGTCTTTACTGAACTCATAAAGCAAAATTTGCTGAATATGCTCCTTTGTCAATTCCATTATAGCTTTGAAAGAACAACTGTTAAAATCGAACTGCACTCTTCAAAATTTGCACCAAGAATAAGCACACGGTAAAATTACTACCTGCTTTTAGTTCATGCAATTGAATAAACTGCATTATTTATGGGATGACCCAATATTTTTCTATCAAGCCAATGAGGGTGCCTGCCTTTACATGGTCATCCAATCAGCTAGAAACAACAATCAAACATCATTCAACTTATATCCTTACTGTCTTATTATAATCACAATTAGGACACAGCTAAGCAATAACAACAACAAGGACATCAACAACATGTACAGGTTATGTTATATATATATATATATGTGTGTGTGTGTGTGTGTGTGTGTGTTTTCTAATAGTGGATCTCAATTTAGATTAAATTTGCTAATCTTGATTCTAGATTCAAAAATTTCTTTAAATAGCATTAATTTTGCTTCTTTCTTTTTAGTTTTCCTTATTTCTAATTTCACTGGAACCTATCAGTTTTGGTTAATTTGATCTCGTTGCAATATCGCCTATGAGATATTCTGATTTATTCACAGAAGACTGAGCAAATAGTTACCATGGTAAATATAACTTTCAGCTCCATAGATTTCATTATCAAATGTTTGATCATTCTCTGAACCATGAGAGTGAATATAGCCTGAGGATTGACATGCTTAGAACAGTGAAAATGTCAGCAGAAATGATGTCATTAATAACTGCAAAATTCTTCAACAGTAAAAACAACTGGCATTGGTAAAAATACTGATGTTATTTCTGCTAAAGTAATTTGAGATTGTGAAAGATTCTTTAATAATTGGTGAGATTCTGAAGAGTGAATAGGTTATTTTGAACGACAAAAGTTAACAGGGATACTTGTCAAATTAGAAGAATACTAACCAAGGAAAAAAAAAGAAAGGAAGAAGAGATTTGGGTATGCAGTGACTGTATGTAGGTGCAGGTATGGGTGTGTGGTTAAGAGGCTTGTTTTGCAACCATGTGGTCTCGGGTTCAGTCTCATTGCACAGAACCTTGGGTAAGTGTCTTCTATTACAGCTCCAAGCCAAACTGTGTCTTGTGAGTGAATTTGGTAGACAGAAACTGTCAGGAAGACTGTTGTATGTGTGTGTGTATTTGTCTTCACCACTACTTGATAACCAGTATTGGTTTGTTTACATCCCCATAAGTTAGCAGTTTCACAGGGGAATAATTGAATAAGTACCAGATTTAAAAATACAAAAAATGTGTACTGGGGTTGATTTGTTCAACTAAACCCTTTAAGACAGTGCCCCCTCCCCCGGCATGGCTGCAGTCCAGTGACTGAAACAAGTAAAAGATAAAAGATATCTCATTCCTACCCTCCCTTCCTCTCTCTCTCTCTCTCTCTATCTCTCTCTCTCTCTATTTCTGTTTCTGTCTCTCTCTCTCTCTTTCTCGCTATACATACTTATATCAATAGATAGATTGCTGCAGATATAGAGTGAAAGACTGGTAGGTTGAAGAGTAGGGGTCGGTTGTGCTGATGTTATATTTAGATGGATGATTGCAAGGAACTGGGAGGTGAAAATGCTGGAAACTGAGAAAGATAGTAGTTAGAATTTAGAAATGGGGATTGCTGGGATTGGCATGGTGAAGAAGAAGGATTTGAGTCAGTACTGGAATTGGCAAGGCAAAAAAAGCAACAAAAAAAAAAAAATTAAGAAAAAAAGGAAACCATCCTCTAGACTATATAGTAATTATCTGCAAGAATCAAATAACAGTTTTACTGCCTTCTGATGAAAATAAGACCATATTTGTGGATAGCTTATTTGTAGAGATAATTTATAATTAATTAATTGATTAGAAAATACATATGTGTGTGTGTGTGTGTGTACACCCGTCTTTTATTGCTATTTTCTACTTCTTTCTGTCATTCGACTGCAACCATGCTGGAGCTTTATTTTGAAGTGTTTTAGTTGAATAGATTAACCCCAGTATTTATTTTACTTTTAAAAATCTTCTATTTATTCTGTCAGTCTTTTTTTGTCCGGCTGCTAAGTTACAGGGACATAAGCAAACCTACACTGGTTGTCAAGCAGTAGGGGCAGGCAAACACAGACACAAAAGTATACACAGATACATACATAAACACACACACACACACACACACTGCATATGAATACAGTTATATACATAGCTGTCTTGAAACAGCTGTTGAGATAAGACTTTACATAATTCTTCTGTTCTTTTGTTATCTTTTTTTTTATTTATTCAGTAATCTATATTTTTCCATGCTCCATATAAATATACCTCAAGCCTACTGGTGTTTATCTACTTTACTCTCTCTCTCTACGAGGGGTTGCTAAAAAGTTCCTGGCTTTAAGGGTATCCATGATAGGTCTGGTTGGAGACCTAGCCTTCCAAGCTCTTTTGCAGGCATTAAGAAAACTGAAGGGCCACTGCAACAAGCGTGTGAATCAGAGAGGGAAATATGTTGAACAAAGTCATAATTAACTGATCTTCCTGTATTTTCTTTTACCCAAAGCCAGGAACGTTTCAGCACCCCTCATCATCATCATCATCATAATTATTATCCTTGTTTAACATCCGCTTTCTATGCTGGCATGGGTTGAATGGTTTGACTAAGGACTGGCAAACCAGGAGGCTGCACCAAGTTCCAGTTTGATCTGGCAAGGTGTCTACAGCTAGATGCCCTTCCTAATGCCAACCACTCCGAGAGTAGGGGGTGCTTTTTACATGCCCCCAGCACAGGGGCCAGTCAGGCGACTCAGGAGTCAGTCAGGCAGCACTGGCATCGACCACACTTGAACGGTGCTTTTTATGTGCCACTGGCACAGGAGTCAGTCAGGTGGCACTGGCATTGACAAACTTCCACACAGTTTCCATCTACGAAATTCCCCCACAAAATATTCGTCAGTCTGGGGTGCCCCTATGTGCAGTGGGACTGAATCCAAAGCTACTTGGTGCAAAGTAAACTTCTTAACCACACAACCATGGTTGTGCCTATGTCAGGCAATTAGAAACCACATGTGTGTTTGTCAGTCATTCCCTTTTTATCCTCGCCTGGTTTGGATGAGTAATTATTACTAAGGCATCGTTTTACAGTTTGATGCCCTTCTTGTTGCTAACCCTTGCCTGCACTTTAATTAAGGGCTTATGTGTTTCATTCAACTCTGAAAGTTCAGAGTTAGGGGATTTTTTTTTTTTTTTGTTATGGATGGAATGTTAACAAATGCCACAAATTTGAATTTCAGTGCTTTGATGTGAAGCACAGAATATAAACATTCATATATATATATATATATATATATATATATATATATATATAGGCATAGGAATGGCGTGTGGTAAGTAGCTTGCTTACGAACTACATGGTTCCTGGTTCAGTCCCACTGCATGGCACTTTGGGAAAATGTCTTCAATTGTAGCTTCAGGTCAACCAAAGCCTTGTGAGTGGATTTGGTAGGCAGAAACTGAAAGAACCTATCGTATGTGTATTATATATATATATATATATATATATATATATATATATATATATGCATGTATGTGTGTGTGTGTATATGTTTGGGTGTCTGTGTTTGTCCCCACAACATCGCCTGACAACTGATGGTGGTGTCTTTACATCCCCGTAACTTAGTGGTTCAGCAAAAGAGACCAATAGAATAAGTACTAGGCTTATAAAGAATAAGTCCTGGGGTCAGTGTGCTCAACTAAAGGCAGTGCTTCAGCATGGTCATAGTCAAATGACTGAAACAAGTAAAAGAGTAAAGAGTAAAGATATATATATAAATACATACACACATGCATACATGCATATATATGTGCGCACACACACACACACACACCCAATCACACCCACCCACACACGTATATATATCCTTGCAACTTAGTGGTTCATCAAGAGACAATACCCCAGCATGGTCACAGTCCTATGACAGAAACAAGTTAAGGATATGACTATATAAAGAGAGAGAGGAGAGGAGAGGAGAGAGATGTGTATATAGATGAACTTGTCTAAAAAATACATTTGCTGATGTGTGTGTGTGTGTGTGTGTGTGTGTGTGTGTGAACGTGTGTGTGCATGTAGATATGTATGTGTTTGTATTTATATATGCATGAAACCTGTTTCAACTAATTAATTTGTGTATATGCAAGCAAAGGAAATATGATACCAAAATGTCTGACTATAAGAATAAATAATTCAGTGACAACAATTAGATATTTAGAAATTTGTATTTTCTTTTTCTTTTTATTTTTAGTTATTTATTTTATTTATTTATTTATTTTTATTTATTTTTGTCAGTTAATAACTACTATATTTGTTCTGAAATCAACTGGAAGAATGGTCCTGAGAAAGTTTCGAAATGGATTTAATTAGTCATTCTTTTGTGGTTGCATTTAGCTTACATTTTCTTCTAATTTATTCGTTTTCTCTATTGACTAGAACTAACTCTGAAAGTGATCTGTGTGGTGAGTACAGTATTTGTGAGCATATAAAAATGTACTTCCTTTTCTTTTAAGGTGCCATGTCCAAAATGTAGGACACAGGCGATCATGTTCTGCCACAGTTCTTCCTTGTTCTTTGTTCTCTGTAACGGTTCCACTTTCTGATGTTTGATTCCTCCTTCTTTCTTCCAACCAGTTCATCAAGCTTCACATCCATATCATCCTTCCCCTTCTGCTTCTTTTCCCTTCATTGCTAATTTCTGCAGGCTCTCTTTCCTCATCACATGACTGAGAAATCTCAGTTCTATATTTAAGAGATGAGGAATTATTCACATTATTTATATTATTTACATTTGCCACTGGTCCTTCATAAACAACCTTGCCTGGACTTGTACCTCGGAGGGTAACTTTCTCAGTGCAATCCCATGGTCATTCATGACTGAAGGGGGTCTTTACCCTTTTTACCCTATATAAAGCTAGGTCTTGATCTTGTTATTGTTGTTTACCCACAGAGAAACTCTGGTTGGAAAGACCATTTACGCCTGTACTTCTCATCCAGGGTCCATATGACTCTCGGGGTCTATTTAAGATTTTGCTTTTGGTATTTATGTGCAGTAAATTGGTTATACTTCTATGATACACAAAATATTTAAATCTTTTTTTATACATCATCCTCATCATCCTCATCGTTTAATGTCCGTTTCCCATGCTAGCATAGGTTGGACAGTTCAACCGGGGCCTGGGAAGCCAGGACACTGCGCCAGGCTCCAGTCTGATTTGACAGTGTTTCTACAGCTGGATGCCCTTCCTAACGCCAACCACTCCATGAGTGTAGTGAGTGCTTTTTACGTGCCACCGGCACATGGGCCGGAAGAGGCTGTCTTAATAATCTTTGATTATAAAAATATAGTTAAAATTTTTTTGTAGGCATGGCTGTGTGGTAAGAAGCTTGCTTCTCAACCACATGGTTCTGGGTTCAGTCCCATTGCGTAGCACCTTGAGCAAGTGTCTTCTAATTATAACCTCAGGCCAACCAAAGCCTGTGAGTAAGTTTGGTAGACAGAAACTGAAAGAAGCCTGTCGTATATGTATATATGTATATATCTGTGTTTGTGTGTCTTTGTGTTACTACTTAACAACCAGTGTTGGTGTGTTTGCATTCCCATAACTTAGTGGTTTGGCAAAAGAGACCGATAAAATAAGTACTGGGCTTAAAAAATAAGTACTGGTATTGATTCATTCAACTAAAAATTCAAGGCAGTGCCCCAGCATGGCCACAGTCTAATTACTGAAATGTGTAAAAGATAAAAGATAATACACATATGTATTTCTACATTCACACCCATCACTGAAATCAGTGGAAAAGTAAAAGAGATGGCACATAAAAAGCAGTATCTGAATGTGATCGATGCCAGGGCTACCTGACTGGCCCCTGTGCCGGTGGCACCTAAAAAGCACCCGCTACAGTCTCAGAGTGGTTGGCGTTAGGAAGGCATCCAGCTGTAGAAACATTGCCAGATCAGATTGGAGCCTGGTGCAGCCACTGGCTTTCCAGACCTCAGTCGAACCGTCCAACCCATGCCAACATGGAAAACGGACATTAAATGATAATTGATGACGACAACGGTGGCGACAACGGTGGCGACGACGATGACTATTCCATTATTTCTGCTTTGGAAAGGTTGTAAAATACCTTACTTTTGAAATGGCCCAAATACCTGCAGGTTCTGAACCTGTAGTAGTAGTAGTCAGTGGCAGTGGGTGACAGCAACAACCCCAATTTGTATTTAAGCATTGTGTGTCTGTGTGTGTGTATATATATATATATATATATATATATATAATATATATATATAATATATATATATATATATATATATATATATATATATTATATATGTATATGTATGTATATATATGTATATGTATAGATATATATATATATATTACGATAGAGCAGACTTATGATCAGGAGCATTCCTGCTGTGATATCCTTTCTCCCAAAACAGTCGAATGTAAATTAATAAAGATGTAGATGCTTTTTCTAGTAGGTCATACGACCACATAGAGGTTCCCTTTCTTCATTGGTCTGGCAAAGCCAATAATTCCGAATCTTGGAGGTCATAAACTGTTTACTACTTCAAAAGAGTTTTAAAAAAGCATTTGAATGTCTGGAGGAGAGACAGCGAATACTCTTCCTCTTGTTTTGTTTACTAACAACAAGTACCAGAGATGAGCTGAGCCTTTTAATCTCCAATATTCATTGATAAGTCTTACAGATTCTGTCTGACGTCATATGCAACATGTGGTGACAGCAAAAACAAGTTCATTCATTGCCATGCAATATAAATAAATAAATAAGTATATAAATAAATGGGGTTATTTTTTTTAATACGTAGCTTGCACTTGTCTGTTTGAATGGAAGTAATTTCATGCTGCAGTAAACACAAATCATTACTTTTTCCTGCAGCGTTTCAAATCTTATGTATTTCTCACTAATAACATACCTTGACAACATTTTTCAAATGTTCCTACACACATACCTGCACACACATAAATGTGCAGGCACATACAGGTGCACACACACACACAGACACACACACATTTTATGTATACATTTATGCATATATATGTATGTATGTCTGTGTATGTGTATCTATATATATGAATATATATATATATATTGTATATCTATATATGTAAATATATATATATATATGTGTGTATATATATATATGCGTATGTATGTATGTATATATATATATATATATTATATATATATACATACATATATGTGTATATATATATATACATATATGTGTATATATATATATATACATATATGTGTGTATATATACATATGTAATATATATATATATATATATATATATAATATATATATGTATATGTATATATGTGTGTGTGTATATGTTTGTATATATGTGTATATATTTATTTGTATGTATATATGCATATATATGTATATATGTGCTTTTATATATGCATTTATGTATTCATATATATATATATATATATATATTATATATATATAATATAATATATATATATATTAAAGTACAGAAATGCATGTTTGTTTCATTTATTTGTTTGTTGTTGTTAACTTTTCAGAATCAGTCGCTTACTATACTGACACAGGATTGAGGCATTGGTGGTGGTGGTGGTTGGGTGGGGTTTTTTTTTTAGTTGTTTCTCTTAAATTCATTTTTATTTTTGCTGTCTTTCTTTTAATATCAATCTTTTCCCCCATTACTATAAAACCAAAGATGTGCTGTTTCCATAGATTGTCAATGTAGTCAAAGATGATTTGCAGAGATCTTCCACAGATAACAGCTTGTTTATTTATCTTGGGGTCAGGGTCAAAGAATCTTCAGGTTATATCCTACGATGTGTGTGTCTGTGTAAGATGCATGCGTTTGTGTGTGTGTGTGTGAGAGAGAGAGAGAAAGCAAGAGATGTATGTGTGTGTAGTTATATATATATATATATATATATATATATATATAGACGTATGTATATATATATATGTGTGTGTGTGTGTGTGAGAGAGAGAGAGAGAGAGAGAGAGAGAAAGCAAGAGATGTATGTGTGTGTAGTTATATATATATATATATATATATACACGTATGTATATATATATATATATGTGTGTGTATAGGTAGGTGTAAATATGCATGTACAAATACATGTATATATCTGTGTATATCCATGTGTGTGTGTGTTTGTATGCGTGTGTTTATATATGTATATATATATCATATGTATAAACACATACATATATATATATATATATATATACATCATATATGCTCACACACACACTATAATCAGATAAATTATTCTATAAAGATAGAAATGGTTGATTTCTAACATTTGCAACATCCTAAATTTGTTATCTTTCTATACTTGACTAGTTTTCTTCTTCTAATTGGGATGTCATTACAGATTAGTTAGTCTGGAGCTGAGCCTTACACCCAACTTCTTCTCCGACTTCTTCCTCATTATCAGTATTAGTCTTATCAGACTATGCTTCTCCATTACCTATGGACAGCTCCTCCTCTTCCTCTTGGACCGACACTACAGATTAGTTAATATGGTACCTAGTCTTGTTCTTCATCATCCTCCTCCTCCTTCACCCCACTTCAACCCCCCACCCCATCAGTATTATCAATGTTATTACTTGATCGCTGTTGGCCCCTACTTCTCCTGCCGCAGCCTTCTTCTTGTCTCCTTTCGCAGTCTCCAGTATTGTCTTACATACCATATTCTGTCTTTGTGTTGTTTCTTCCTTTACTGGCTTCGGTAGTTGAACTGTGACAATTCTAAGTCAACACCTTGAAGAGTTTTTAATTTAAAAAAAAAAGTTTTTATTGATAATATCATCTTCAGTCCTTTATTTGGTACTTGTTTCATTGTTCTCGTAATTTACAAAAAGAGGTGAGCATTGGTTTGAGAGTAGCTAACTCAGTTTGATAGTTCTGTTGGTCGTGCATCACATACCATAGGGTATTCCTGTTTGACTGCACCATATTCATCTTACTCTGATGTAAGCATACGCACACACACACGCACACACACACACATGTGGCATTCTTGGGTATATGTCTTGTTATTTCTTTATTGCCCACAAGGGGCTAAACACAGAGGGGACAAACAAGGGCAGACAAACAGGTTAAGTCGATTATATCGATCCCAGTGCGTAACTGGTACTTATCTAATCAACCCCGAAAGGATGAAAGGCAAAGTCAACCTCGGCGGAATTTGAACTCAGAACGTAGCGGCAGACAAAATACCGCAAAGCATTTTTACCGGCACGCTAACGTTTCTGCCAGCTCGCCGCTGTATATGTCTTGTATTACAGCTCCAGACTGATCTAAGTCCTGTGAATGAATTAGGTAGATGGAAACCGTAAAAAGCCTGGCATGTGTGTGTGTGTGTGTGTGTGTGTGTGTGTGCCTGTATATTTATGAATGTTTACATTCTGCTATGCTTCACATAAAAAAAGCTCTGAGTTACAAGTGATGATGCTCATTAACATTTCCTCATAACAAATCCTCTGCCAGTTCTGTGCTTTCAAAGATGAGCAGAATGAAAGTCTCTCCCTTGAAAAGCAGGTAAGGAGTGGCAACAGAAAGGGCATCTGTCTGTAAACCAAATCCTTCAATAATATGTATTTGTATTAGCCCTTCTAGCATAGAAGAATGAACATGAAATGAATGGACAAAGGAATATAAATATATTCTATATTTATCAACATCATCATCAACATCTTTAACATAGGCACAGGCATGGCTGTGTGGTAAGAAGCTTGCTATCCAACCACATGGTTCCAGGTTCAGTCCCACTGCATGACACCTTGGGTAGGTGTCTTCTACTATAGCCTCAGGCTGACCAAAGCCTTGTGAGTGGATTTGGTAGATGATAACTGAAAGAAGCCCATCATATATACATACATATATATATATATATATATATATATATATATATATATATAATATATATATATATCTATATATATATATATATATATATATATATGCCTTTCATCCTTTTGAGGTTGATTAAAGTACCAGTGAAACACTGGTGGGTCAATGTAATCAACTAGTCCCCTCCCCCTAATTTCAGGCCTTGTGCCTATAGTAGAAAGGATTATTATTATCATTTATTATTATTATTATTATTATTGAGTGAGAGAGCAGTGCATGCCATCAAAGTGACACTGGGGTAAAATATACGAAGCCCAGTATACCTGTCATGACTACCCGTCTAACAAGGGTACACCAGGCACATGCATCACAACCATATGTACGCGACTTGGTGATTTCATATCAAGATAAACAGCACATGACCTTGCAGGTGGGGCCCAGTTAGAATTTTCTTCTGGTCGAGTTGCCCATTTCACTCAAAAGGTCCCTGAATAAAGGTTGTTTAATGATGTTGAACGAAACACCCATGTTTCCAGAGGTGAATTATTCAAACCCCAAAGAATCCCTCTCAACACATGGCTATGATGTTCCCTCCACTTCTTCTGCTTGTGATCAGAGATGCACATATCGTCAACCACCAAGGGACATGCTCAACTGGTTATGGTCAAGCAACTGACAAACAAATCTGTGGTATTGAGCAGAATATTTGTTGCTGCCCATCTTTTATACCAAGAAAAAACAATGTTCATGATAACACTTCCAATCAGTTAAGATCAGAAGCAATGAGAGCTACTGCCTGGTACTGCATCAGGGCATTTATTATTATTATTTCGTTTTGTTTTGTCATTATGTTCTACCTCTTGCTAATGCTGACCATCATTATTCTGCTTGTAATTTTGGTGATTGTCTATATTCACATCATAAGGTACTGGAGGAATGGCAACCTCACTGGTGAAGCTGAATAAATGTGTGTGTGTGTGTGTAATCAGTAGATTAAGTTCTTGGTGTAGTAGTAGTAGTAGTAGTAGCAGTAGCAGCAGCAGCAGCACCGCCACCGTTGCCACTACCACCACCACCAGTAGTAGTAGTAGTAGTAGTAGTACATTTTCATTTTTAAATTTTCTTACTTTTATATACATGCAAAATTAAATTAATATTTTGGAACGAAAGTTGTCTGTAAACTTTTCTTAATTTATATTTGCTTGGATAAAGAACATTCTCCAGCGAACCCCCAGATGCCAGATTTTTTTTTCCTTTTTTTATTTTATTGCTTTTCTTTTTATTGTTTGTAACTTCCTGAATGTTCTATCTTTTACATCTTAGCATAGTTGTTTCCTGTGAGGAAATATTGCTGTATTATCTCTCTGGCTGTGGATATAATTTCTGTTACTTTCCACTGACTAAAAAGAATAACATTCTTTGTTTGGGAATCAGAGAACAAACTCTTACAAGCCCATGTGGGAATCTCTTACCACAACCACTCAACTTGCTAGAAATAGCAGCCAAATCTTTCTCAAATTACACTCTACGGTTATGAAAAGGAATAAGTACTTTGGGTAATGCAGCCCTTGATATAAAAAACACAAGGGAAGGAAGGGTAGTCATGATAGAGATGCATTTGATCATATGTCAGTTTTATTGGAGTTCCAGCTCACTACCTCATAATTTGGTAATATCAACAGTTACCAAAAATCTTCCATCTAATGTTATTCTTTGCCTACTGAAATGGGGTATAGTGAATTTTGTAATAGGAATAAACTTGAATATCTTTTTACAAAATAAATAAGATTTGTATGAATGACTGTATACTGCAGTTGGCATTTAAAGGGCTGCTATCATATATATGTATATATGACTTCCCCAAAATTTACAAAATGGAACCAAACTTTAGCCCCTGAGATTTTCAAAAGGTATCTGGTGTGGATTTTTGTCTTGCATCCCAAATCAGCTGTTTACAAAAGTCTACAAGCAAAGCAGATCAACCTTCAGCTGTTCTTGGATCCACCAATTATAGAGATGTCAAACACACTGAAAAACCTAACAAAAACCTTGCCCTACCACCACCATCACCCCAAGTATTCACAGAGATGACATTGAATAGACAAAGGACAAGGCAGCGCTCCAGCATGGCCTTAGCTTTGGTAGTTAAAATAGAGTAAGGAGTTTGGTACTGGCATGGCTGTGTGGTTAAGCAGCTCATCTTGCAGCCATGTTGTTTTGGGTTCAATCCTACTGTACGGAACTTTGGCCAAGTGTCTTCTACAGTAGCCCTGGGCACCACTGATACCTTGTGAATGAACTTTGTTGATGGAGACTGTGTAGAAGCCTGTCATGAATTGTGTGTGCGTGAGAGAGAGAGAGAGAGAGAGTATATTTGTGTCTGTGTTTGCCCTCCACCATCACTTAACAATTGATGTTGGGTTTTCTTTTTAACCCGTCTCAGTTTGGCAGACTTTAAAGAAAGATTACTGGAGTTGATTGGTTTCACTAAACCCACCTCAAGGTGGTGTCCTCCAACATGACCACAGTCCAGTGACTGAAACAAATAAAAGATAAAAGCTAGAACTAAAGAACTGTGTTTTTAATCATCATCATCATCATCAACATCATCATTTTGTGTCCACTTTCCGTACTGGCATGGGTTGGATAAGTCATCAAAGTCTGAGTCAGTTTCCATTCAGAGTTAATGCCCTCTTAGGCAGTGAACTGACAGAATCATTAGCACCAGACAAAATGCTTAGCAGGATTTAATCTGTCCAAATGTTCTGAGTTCAAATTCTGCTGAGGCCAGCTTTGTCTTTCATTGTTTTGGATTTGATAAAATAATTGACATGGTGATAGCATAAAAACTGGAACCTAAACAACAACACTAACAACTAGATACCCTAAACTGCACCCCTTTGCCAAACCATGTCGAGCCTGTGTGGCAGTGTAGGCTCATCAAACTAGTGTGATCTAAAGCTCAAATTCACAGCTGCCACATCAGACCATGTTTGATGGTGGAGAGAACATACTGAGGCCTTCATCCTGCAGTGGACTGAACATGGGCAATCTAGTCCAGTCCCTCCTGGATCAGTCACAGGACCATGTCTTGCTTGTATATTTCTTTTTTGGGGGAGGGAGCTTGGTTTCTATGGTAGGATGCAGAATGTACTGGATGCATTTTATCATGTCACCAATGCTAGGGTGATTGTTGTCATGTCCTTGCCTGAGCAATGACATAAGCTTTGCTTGACCATATTTGATTACAATTACAAATCAGTAGCAGAAATGATTGTTGTTGTTGTTTGTTCCTTCTCAAGCCACACCTGGCTCGTAGGACTGGTTTCTCGGTTTACTTGGTGTATAGGTTCCCCACCTGGATGGGACGCCGGTCCGTCGCAGGTGAGCTGCAAGATGCAGGAGGAAAGAGTGAGGGAAAGTTGTGGCAAAAGAGTCAGCAGAAGTTCGCCATTACTTTCTGCCGGAGCCACGTGGAGCTTAGGTGTTTCGCTTATAAACACACACAGCGCCCGGTCTGAGATTCAAACCCGCGATCCCTCTACTGCAAGTCCGCTGCTCTAGCCACTAGGCCATGTGCCTCCACAGCAGAAATGATGCTGAGCAGAAATTATGTAGAAGTAGTATATTTGTAGCAAACTTTCAATATATGTCATTGTTTATACAAACAATAACATAAATACTATATCAACATTAAACTATGCATAATGAGGAGGAGACTCCCTTTGGTCATGAATGACCGTGGGACTGCACCTAGAAAGTTACCCTCTGAGGCACAAGTCAGGGCAAGATTGTTTGTGGAAGACTAGCAGTTGCCCATGCATACCAGCCTTCCCTCTCACACCACTGATGTTGTCCAAGGGAAAGCAAACAGCAGATACAGCTTGGCACCAGTGACATCGCAATTCATTTCTACAGCTGAGTTAACTGGAGCATCGTGAAATAAAGTGTCTTGCTCAAGAACACAACACACAGCTTGGTCCTGGAATCGAACTCACAACTTCACAATCGTAAGCTCTACGCTCTAACCACTGAGCCATGCGCCTTCACACTATGCATAATAACAGCTATATATTACACTATGAGAAGCACAGGTTCCCATGTTTCTCTGGTGTATATATATTCCTCTTTGGATGGCCCATCACAGGGTTACTCATTTTTGATTGCTAAGTAGATTGGAGCAACAGGAAATAAAGTGTTTTGCTGAAGAGCACAATGCATTGCCCGGTCGAGGAATTGAAACCACAATCTTACAATCGTGAGTCCAACGCCCTAACTACTAAACCATATGCCTCCACATATATATTAAGATAGGGTCTATACATAATATTAACGATGTCATCTGCAAGCCAAGAGCAAGGGCATCTGTGTACTTGCCTGATCTGCTGGAAATAACAGTTAAATCTTCCCCTAAATCACACCCTCCCACCACAAAAAATGGGTGGGAGATGTGTGTGTGTGTAATGACTTAGACAAAAATAGGTTGAACAAAATTTAAATAGCTTTATCTATAGTGTACTCAATCCAGGTTGACCTGGGGCTAAACACCACCACCTCCACCACCAACAAACGACATTATCTGTGTATAAGTATATGCATTTTTCATTATTTTTGCAATACTGTGTAGCAGTTTATTGTACTAAGTTGTTACTGAGTGATTCTTCCATACAGTTTATTGATTTCTTTTGATGAGACGTTGCCAAATTTTTGTTGGGTGAGGTGGGGGTGAGAGATAAAGCAGACTGAATTAATGTATGTATTTCATAGGTGCTTACATGTTTTATTGACAGAAGCAATGGATTGGACAAAAGGCATTGTGGTCTTTTGTTACAGACCTTTATGTGCCGAGTTCAAATCCTTGCTTTCTGTCCAGAATCGATAAAAAAAGATAAAGTACCTCTCAAATACTAAACCAATCTAAATTTCCTATAACGCAACTTGATAGAGGGTAACTGTGAAAGTCTATTGTGTATATGGTGTGTGTGTGTGTGTGTCTGTGTGTGTGTGTGTGTGTGTGTTTTGTTTTCCTTTCCTTCACTGCATGACATCTGATGTTGGTTTGTTTACATCCTCGTGACTTAGTAGTTTGGCAAAAGTGACCAATAGAATAAGTACCAGGCTTAAAAAGTAAGTACTGAAGTCAGTATATTTGGATTAAACCTGTCAATGCAGTGCCCCAGCATGGCCACAGTCCAATGACTGAAACTAGT
Source organism: Octopus sinensis (assembly GCF_006345805.1). Lineage (NCBI taxonomy): Eukaryota > Metazoa > Mollusca > Cephalopoda > Octopoda > Octopodidae > Octopus > Octopus sinensis. The sequence continues at coordinate 73,086,963 of NC_043002.1, forward strand.
AAAGGATAAAAAACCCAGTTTGATATTCTTAAAATTCAAGCCTAGATGTGAATGGAATTATAAGAGAAATTTTCAGAACGATGAAAAACAGAGTTAATCTCAGAAAAAGCTTCAATGGCAGAATGGTAATGTAGACTTTGTTACTGTGGAGTATCCTGTCCATGGTGTGGAGGCACATGGTTTAGTGGTTAGGATGTTGGACACATGATCAGAAGATTTGTGGTTTCAATTCTTGGACTAGGCAATGTATTGTGTTCTTGAACAAAATACTTCATTTCATGTTGCCCCAGTCCACTCAGCTGGTAACAATGAGTAATCCTGCGATGGACTGGTGTCCCATCCCGGGTGGAATATATTCGCCAGAGAAATTGGGAAACTGGTCCTATGCTCCTTACAGAGTAATGCAGGCAAACCAAGTTTCAATAAAATGCAGTCAGTACTTTACAACGAATAAGGGGATATATGTACTGACTGATGTTGTAGGGGGCGCATCTCCTTTCAAATGTTGAATTAGTTGTTTCTGTACCACATAAACCATTTATGCAAATTGCAAATTGACCCAATCCCATTTCTTTTGTCCCCCTTCACTTCTACTCACCTCAAAGCTTGGCGGTCCACATAATGCGCAAATGAAGACATACAATAGAAATACAAAATGGCTGACGGTTAGTAAGGAGAGACACAAATAAGAAAGAAGAAAACAAAGGACCACTGATGCGGTCACAGGAGTGTGACGAAAGAACTCTGGCCGAAATAAGATTAAGATTAATGTAAAAAATAAATAACACTGAAGCAAAATAACACCAAATATATAGTGCGTGTGTTTTTATTGGCTAAACTGGCAAAATGACCATTCCGAAATATAACAATATCTGTTTCAACACACGACTTCACATAAAAAATCTTGCACAACAAATATTTAAACATACTATATATATGATGGGCTTCTTTCAGTTTCTGTCTACCAAATCCACTCACAAGGCTTTGGTCAGCCTGAGGCTATAGTAGAAGACACTTGCCCAAGGTGCCATGCAGTGGGACTGAACCCGGAACCATGTGGTTCGTAAACAAGCTACTTACCACGCAGCCACTCCTAAGTCTATTTCTGTTGAAATGCACTGCCTCTGTTCCAATTAATTTTGAAAAGTAACAAAGAATTCACTAAAATAACTGTGTTGTTAATAAACTGGTATCTGCAACATAAATTAACATGAAACTTAGATCACTTTCTAACAGGAAATTTTTGTCATAGATCTAGGAGCAGTCTGAGGTGTGGGTCGGTATCAAAAAGTTTAAATGATGATGATGATGTGTTTGTGTGTGTGTGTCGCCTTGTACTGGCTTCCATGCCGGTGGCATGTAAAAGGCACCATTCGAGCGTGATCGTTACCAGCATCGCCTTACTGGCACCTGTGCCAGTGACATGTGTAAAAAGATTAGAGCGAGGTCATTGCCAGTACCACCTGACTGGCCCCCGTGCCGGTGGCACGTAAAAGCACCCACTACATTCTTGGAGTGGTTGGCGTTAGGAAGGGCATCCAGCTGTAGAAACTCTGCCAGATCAAGATTGAAGCCTGGTGCAGCTATATGGTTTGCCAGCCCTCAGTCAAACCATCCAACTCATGATGATGTCTTTATATGTGTTTGCTGACTGTAAATAAACAAACAGCCTTGCTTTCTCTACAGGTAGTGACATTAGCTTGCAGTCAAACATGAAAGCATGTCTGGGCTTCTGGACATGTCAAGATGTGTTGCACAATATTTGCCAAAAAAAAAAAAAATTGTTTGTAACTGTGTCTGGGTCGTTTTGTTCTTTGGTAGATTAGAAAATCATTACCTTACTGGAAAATAGGCAAGGGTTGGTGACAGAAAGAGCACCTTACCATCGTAAATCTGTTTCAATGAATTCCATTTGATTCAAGCACCACCAATGGGAAAGTGGACATTCATTAAACTGATGATGATGATGATGATGGTGGTGGTGGTGGTGGTGTGGTGGTGGTGGCGGTGGCGGCGGCGGCGGCGGTGGTGGTGAAGAAGAAGAAGAAATGACATGAAAATATTCCTGCATTACCATTTACAAAATTATATTCAGTCATTACAGAACTGCTTAATACCAGGCACTGCCAGTTTCATTGGCCATAATATAGAATTCAATATTCCAAGTCATTCTTTTCATTTACATATGCTTCCTTGCAAAGTAATAATTCCACCAACAGCCAGCATGGGTGATTTACATGTAATCCCAGCTGTTACTAAAATATTCCATCTGAATGTGAGCGTTTCTAATAGTAACCAGTGCTAAGATAGCGTCAGTGATTTCTTTAGATTTGGCACAAGACTCCATTTGTTTATTTTCTAATTTTTTTCCCTTTCGATATTTATTTTATTTATCTGTATGTGTATATATATATATATATATATATATATATATATATATATATATATATATACATATATATGTATAGTTTGTAGGGGGCTCTGTATTGTCAAAGGAATGCATTACAGTATTTTGCTGATATTTATTTTTAGAGAGCCCCCTCACCCTCCACGTGACCCCATCTCCTCTGAATCCTGGAAGGATGAAATAAATGTAACGCTAATCCTTGCGGGCCTGGGACTAAGAGCAGCAAGGAATGAAACTAGATACAAAGCCTACAAGTTATCCTGTAGGTGGTAATATGACCTGCTAGAAATAGCAACCAAATTCCCTTCATATTTCTGCCCCGTACACTTTTGCACATTGGTCCATCTTTGGAAAGGCCTTATAGCCCATTACTTTTTATATGCAAGGAGATTGTTAGTCCCTCACCTATGCCTTTTCCATTTCCTGAGAAAAAGATGTTGTGGTTGTCTTCCCATGAAGTTGTCATAATTCAGCATTGCTGATTCTGGGAGAAAAACTGATCACCCCTCGAGTAGGTGTCTTCTACAACAGCCTCTGGTTGACCAAAGCCCTTGAAGGGTTTTAGTCAAATAAATTGACCCCAGTATTTATGCTTCAATTTTTAAAGTCTGATACTTATTCTATTGGTCCCTTTTCCCAAACTGCTAAATTACGGGAACATAAACAAACTAACACTGGGTGTCCAGATGTGAGAGTTATGAACGCGATTACAAAAACACACAAACATGCAAATATATCTATACTACTGGCTTCAGTACAGTTTCCATGTACCAAGTTCCTTTACAAGGCATTGTTTGGTCTGGGGCTATAATAGAAGACACTCACCTCATGGTGGGACTGAACCCAAAACCAAGTGGTTTAATAAAAAAAAGCTTCTTAACCACAGAGCTATTCCTGTGTAGTTGAAGATATGCACGAAAACACAAAAAAAAGAAAGAAAGGAGAAAAATCAGGTTAGCCATGAACAGAATGTCTTAGATCACAGTTCTGCTTAATCAGGGTTGACCTGGAAGCTGAAGAAGAAGAAGAAGAAGAAGAAGAAGAAGAAGGAGGAGGAGGAGGAGGTGACGGTGCCGCCACCGCCACCACTGCTACCGCTGCCATCCTAACAACTTCTAGTAGAATGTTTTACTGCCTTAGCTAGCCACCCGTATCTTGCTGCATTTCACTGAGAGATAAAATAACTCCAAACTTTAAGAAAGTTTTCATTATCAACAACTTTAAAAGTCTTTGTGATGAATTTTTGTTGCAAATGGGGGTGGATAGAGAACTCAACAACATCAGAAACAGTTCTACCATTGCACATCCTTCATCCTGTCTCTGACTCTCCATCCTGCACAC